>NC_141014.1:15656842-16052948 GCF_052327205.1 Somniosus microcephalus | reverse complement strand
GGCTCTTGGAAATCCACGTCCGAATACATGGAGACTGATTTTGGGTGGGGGGGGGGGGAAGAGGTTAAGTAAATGGGACTGAAATAACAAGTAGAAATGCCCCCCCAGCTGACTCCAATGTTCGGCGGACACAGTCATGCACCTAAACGGGAAAAGACATTAAAGGTTTAAGTTGGCTGAGCCTGCCTTGTATCGTTCACTACTTCATCACTGTGCATTTACCCACTGGGCTGTTGCCCCCTTCGAACAGAAATAACCCAGACATGCTGTTCCTGCCCATAATCTTTGCTTTTTGGCTATGACTCTATCTCTGCGCCACCTGCAATTGGATGAAGCCACCTTGACCCCCCCCCCACCCCACCCACCTTTTCCAGTACTGTTCTGAGCCAGCCATGAGGCACATGATAAAGTCCACATTGATTCCTCCTCTCACTTTCTTTCCCTCGCATTACCCCCCCCCCCCTCCCCCTCACAACGGAGATTGGAATGGAATTGAATGTACGACCTCCACTGTTGTTAACACTTATTGTCCTCAAAACCCTTGAGTTCAGGAGTGTAATGAGCACTCTGTTGACTCCTGGCTTGCCACTGGTATCGCACAGGGTCCTGGTTGGCGCTTTCCCCCGTGTCTTCTCCTTGTTTGTGGAGTGTGCCACAGCTCTAATTCAAGAAAGTCTCAATACCTTTTAACGTTGCCAACTTTTTCCCTCTTGATTCCTTCTCTCCCGAAAGTGCTGACTGCTGTGTGAGCCTGGACTGCGAGTGCTGGCAGGGAACCCTGGACCAGCGCTGACACTGATCCTGTCTTCACCTGCCAGCCATGCATGCTCTCTCCAATAGAGGTCACTAGATAGCAATCAGGGCCTCGCATTTATTTCCTTTTTTTTCTTTCTAGCTTGGGGGCTGAGGCCAGTTATAACAACCTTACTGCTGTCTTCGCTGAGGTCATCTAACTCAGCAAAGACTTGGCATTGAACGCAAGGCCTTCTGATCTGTACAAGTTGAATGTCTTTCCTCACCAGATTATTAGAGAGCTACTGAGTACTTATTTCTAATGGAGTAATCTTGGCACAAAGGGTGCCTTCTCTTTCTGACTGAATGTTATCCTGACGGTGTTTTTTTAAAGGATGAGATTGCACTGTTATACTCTTTCTAACCAGTAGGCGATTTGCTACTCGTTCTTTTCTTTTACAGCGTGTATGTGAAAATGCAGAAACCCAATGCAGCCATTCGGGACTGTGACAAAGCCATCAGCATCAACCCTGACTCAGCACAGCCCTACAAGTGGAGGGGGAAAGCACACAGGTGAGGGAGGGAGGGGCTATCCTTGTAGTGAACCGTAAGGGGAGAGGAGGCATTTTGTGAGGAAACTGAAGCTGAAAGGGGTATCAATGCTGTATGGCAAGAAAGGTGAATGAGGCAGGAGTGGGCACAGTAATGTTCAGAAACATAGCATTCAGTTGTCAACATTAAATAGTGCTGCTTAATTCTACATAACATAAGAAATAGGAGCAGGAGTGGGCCATTCGGCCCTTCTAGCCTGCTCTGCCTTTTAATAAGATCATGGCTGATCTTTTACCTCAACTCCACTTTCCTGCCCGATCCCCATTTCCCTTGATTCCCTTAATATCCAAGAATCTATCGATCTCCGCCTTGAATATACTCGAAGACTGAGCCTCCACAGCCCTCTGGGGTAGAGAATTCCAAAAATTCACAATTCAGTTGTTTGTGCACTCTGGTTCAGTATAGAAAGAAAGACTTGCATTTCTATAGCGCCTTTCATGCTCTCCGGACATTCCAAAGCGCTTTACAGCCAATGAAGTGCTTTAGAAATGTAGTCACTTATAATGTGTAAGATCCGCACTCAAATGGAGTTTCCCTGTTAAATGTAGTCTGTCTGCTGCCCTTTTCAGACAATATTTGTTTAAATTTCCCCCCTACTTCTCTTCCTTGCTCCGCAAGGCTCCGGACTGGTTCTGGAGTGCAGTTGGGGGTGCAGCGGCCATCCTGCACCCTCCCTCGAGAGGCCATGTACGAGGCAGTGGATATTGGTGGGCTTTTGATCATTGGAGGGGGTATTGAAGCGGAGTCACCTGATGCCCACTTTCCAGTAGAGCACTGCCCCCTGCCCCCAGTTGCAGGTCTGGGTTGAGAGCCGCTAATGTAGTGAGGCAGAGCCCAGACAAGAGAATCCTGGGAGCGCTCGCCTGTCTGCCCTTTTGAGCAAGAAACAGGTGGAAGAGGATTGACCTGCGCTGATGATAAAGTGACAACTGATCTCTGTTGCGTGACCAAATTGATCTTCGCGATTCCAATCTCTCTCAATAGTCAAATCCTTTCCAGTCAATCTCCAGTTATGAAAATAAATTGCCCCATTCCCAGGGTAAAGCAGAATAACTGCAGCTATAGTTGATTTCCTCCGCCCTATTTTCCCCCTTCGAGAAATTAACTCCTTACTGGGCTGCAGCTCCATTTGCGAGAGCCTTGACCAAGAGTATGGGTGGCCAGAGTATTTGAACGCAGGGAACATCACCATCCAGCCCAATCCTGCCCTCACTCAGTGTCTACAGATGGGCACTTCCAGCTGGAGTCACCGGAGCAGTTATTAAGAGCTGTACCTCTGGCCGATTTTCCTCTCCCTAACCCCAGGGATGCTGAAGCCACTTGCACCCTGGCGGAGATCAGCTGGCCTCGGCACGCACTGGGGTTTGAACCAGCGGCTCAGCTACTTGCTGGTGAAACTCCGAGCCACAAGAACATAAGGAATAGAAGCAGGAGTGGGCCATGTGACCGATGTTCTCTTTAAGCTACGCAGCTGTCTAGCGGTTCCGCGCAGCCAGTTTTTAAATAGAAAAAACCGCGCATCCGCCGAATATTGAATGGCACGTACTGCCCGTTTAAAGGCGCCATGCAGGCCAAAAAGAAAGACTTGCATTTGTATAGCGCCTTTCACGACCACCGGACGTCCCAAAGCGCTTTATAGCCATTGAAGTATTTTTGACGTGTAGTCACTGCTGTAATGTAGAAAACGCGACAGCCAACTTTGCGCACAGCAAGCTCCCACAAGCAGCAGTGTGATGATGACCAGATAATCTGTTTCAGTGATGTTGATTGAGGGATAAATATTGACCAGGACACCGGGGAGAACTCCCCTGCTCCTCTTCGAAATAGTGCCGTGGGATCTTTTACGTCCGCCTGAGAGGGCAGACAGGCACCTCCGACAATGCAGCACTCCCTCAGTACGGGACTGGAGTGTCGGCCTGGATTTTTCGTGCTCAAGTTTCTGGAGTGGGACTTGAACCCACAAGGCGAGGGTGCTACCCACTGAGCCATGGCTGCCAGAAAATAATTAGCGGGAACATTGTGTACAGCCCCTCGAGCCTGCTCCACCATTCAATAAGATCATGGCTGATCCTCGACCTCAACTCCACTTTCCCGCCTGATCTCCATATCCCTCGATTCCTCTAAAGTCCAAAGATCGATCTATCTCGCTCTTGAATATACTCAACGACTCAGCATCCACAGCCCTCTGGGGCAGAGAATTCCAAAGATTCGCAACCTTCAGTGAAGAAACTTCTCCTCGTCTCAGTCCCAAATGGCCGACCCCTTATCCTGAGACTGTGCCCCCTAGTTCTAGCCATGGGATTCGGGTAGTTATTATAGGTTATTTCCCCCTGCCCCTACACACAGATATAAAGGAAGCCAAGAACATGTGATGGGCACTTCCTAGCATTCTGTGGCACAGGAAACTTTGTGCTATCCGGCACCGACGGGACCGAGCTGTTGCCGTTCCCTCAAAACTGCCGGACAAACCAGCTCCGTATCTGGCAACAAACACTGTTGCTTAGCAACAGCTTCTAAACAGTCGGCCCCTACCTTGGAAGCGTCTCTGTAGCTTAGCAACAGCTTCAGAGAGACTTTCCAGAGCCTGACTGTTGGAAAAAAAAGCCACGAGAAGAAAAAAAACCTAACAAAACGGCTCCTGATTTTTGCCAGTGGCTCAAGCTTGCCGGACACTTAGCCTCCGGATAACACACAGTTTCCTGTACCAACAACTTTTAAGTAATTGTGCAGTTTTCATACTGAAATAAGGGTGTGAATGCACAGGTAAATCTTGCTGCTCATTAGCAAGTTTTGTCCTTATTAGCAGCATGTGTCCAAGGCAATTCTACTAACTATCGAGCACGGTTAATGCTCATACATAAGAACATAAGAAATAGGAGCAGGAGTAGGCCAATCGGCCCCTCGAGCCTGCTCCGCCATTCAATAAGATCATGGCTGATCTGATCCTAACCGCCAATCTACTATCACAGAACCATCTCCTGAATCTAACAGAATTAGACACACGAACTAGGAGCAGGATCAGGCTACACGGCCCCTGGGCCCGCTCCGCTACCCACAGGGCCATGACCGATCCGAACCTAGACTCATGTCCAAATTCCTGCCCGCTCCCCGTAACCCTTAATTCCCTTTACTTCTAGGAAACTGTCTATTTCTGTTTTAAATTTATGTAATGATGTAGCTTCTACAGCTTTTTGGGGCAGCATATTCCATGGACCTACCACCCTCTGAGTGAAGTAGTTCCTCCTCATCTCAGTTTTGAAAGAGCAGCCCCTTATTCTAAGACTATGCCCCCTAGTTCTAGTTTCACCCATCATTGGGAACATCCTCCCCGCATCCACCCGATCCAACCCCTTCACAATCTTATATGTTTCAATAAGATCGCCTCTCATTCTTCTGAACTCCAATGAGTAGAGTCCCAATCTACTCAACCTCTCCTCATATGTCCATCCCTTCATCCCCGGGATTAACCGAGTGAACCTTCTTTGTACTGACTCGAGAGCAAGTATGTCTTTTCTTAAGTATGGACACCAGAACTGTATGCAGTATTCCAGGTGCGGTCTCACCAATACCTTGTACAACTGAAGCAATACCTCCCTATTTTTATATTCTATCCCCCTAGCAATGAAAGCCAACATTCCATTGGCCTTCTTAATCACTTGCTGCACCTGCATACTAACCTTTTGAGTTTCGTGCACCAGGACCCCCAGATCCCTTTGTACTTCAGTACTTTCCAGTTTCTTGCCATTAAGATAATAACTTGCTCTACGATTTTTCCTGCCAAAGTGCATAACCTCACACTTTCCAGTATTGTATTCCATCTGCCAAATCTCTGCCCACTTACTTAGCCTGTCTATGTCCCCTTGCAGGTTTTTTATGTCCTCCTCACTCACTACTTTCCCCCCCATCTTAGTATCATCTGCAAACTTTGATATGTTACACTCGGTCCCCTCCTCCAAATCGTTAATATAGATTGTAAAGAGTTGGGGACCCAGCACTGACCCCTGTGGAACACCACTAGTTACTGATTGCCAGTCTGAGAATGAACCATTTATCCCAACTCTCTGCCTTCTGTTAGATAGCCAATCCTCTATCCATGCCAGAATATTACCCCCAATCCTGTGATTTTTTTATCTTAAGCAATAATCTTTTGTGTGGCACCTTGTCAAATGCCTTTTGGAAGTCTAAATACACTACGTCCACTGGTTCCCCTTTATCCACCCTATACGTTACTTCCTCAAAGAACTCCAGCAAATTTGTCAAACATGACTTCCCCTTCATAAAACCATGCTGACTTTGTCCTATTAAATTATGATTATCCAAATGTCCTGTTACTGTCTCCTTAATAATGGACTCCAAAATTTTACCTACCACAGATGTTAGGCTAACCGGTCTATAGTTTCCAGCCTTCTGTCTACTGCCCTTTTTAAATAAGGGTGTTGCATTAGCAGTTTTCCAGTCTGCCGGGACCTTTGCCGAGTCCGGGGAGTTTTGGAAAATTATTACCAATGCATCTACAATCCCTACCGCCACTTCCCTCAAGACCCTAGGATGTAAGCCATCCGGTCCAGGTGATTTATCCGCCTTGAGTCCCATTATTTTACCGAGTACCACTTCCTTAGTGATTTTGATCGTGTTTAGCTCCTCCCCCCCCCCCCCCCCCCCCCCATAGCCCCCTGTTTGTCCAGTGTTGGGATATTCTTAGTGTCTTCTACTGTAAAGACTGATACAAAATATTCATTGTGTTTTTGCCATCTCCATATTTCCCACCATTAATTTCCTGGTCTCATCCTCTAAGGGACCAACATTTACTTTAGCCACCCTTTTTCTTTTTATATAACTATAAAAACTCTTACTATCTGTTTTTATATTTTTTGCTAATTTACTTTCATAATCTATCTTCCCTTTCTTAATCAATCTTTTTGTTATTTTTTGCTGTCTTTTAAAGTTTTCCCAATCCTCTATCCTCCCACTAGATTTGGCTACCTTATATGCCCTTGTTTTTAGTCGAATACTATCCTTAATTTCTTTACTTAGCCACGGATGGCTGTCTTTTCTTTTACACCCTTTTCTTCTCAGTGGAATATATATTTTTTGGAAGTTGTAAAATAACTCCTTAAATGTACACCACTGATCATGTATCGTCTTACCCTTTAATCTATTTTCCCAATCCACTCTACTCAATTCCACTCTCATACCTTCATAGTCTCCTTTATTCAAGCTTAGCACGCTTGTTTGAGATCCAACCTTCTCACCCTCTAATTGAATATGGAATTCAACCATGTTATGGTCACTCATTCCAAGGGGATCCTTTACTAGGACATTTTTAATTAATCCTGTCTCGTTACACAGGACCAGATCCAAGGTTGCTTGCCCCCTGGTCGGTTCAGTTACATACTGCTCAAGAAACCCATCCCTAATACACTCAATGAACTCATCCTCAAAGCAGCCCTGCCCAATTTGATTTGTCCAATTAATATGATAGTTAAAATCCCCCATAATTAGAGATGTTCCCTTATTACAAGCCTCAACTATTTCCTGATTGATACTCCGTCCAACAGAGTTGCAACTGTTTGGAGGCCTATAGACTACGCCCACTAGTGTTTTTTTCCCCTTATTATTCCTTATCTCCACCCAAACTGTTTCATTATCCTGATCTTTTGACCCAATACAACTGTACCGAAGCTGTAGGCTTGAAGGTTCCCATTATAAACCTTGCTGTGCTATACCATTCTCTCAAACAGGCTACTCGGTCACTGGGAGGAAGCAGCACGGGATCTGGCCACAGCCTGTAAACTGGATTACGACGATGATACCAGCACCATGCTGAAGGAGGTGCAACCTCGGGTAAGTGACTACATGCTGGTCACAGTTCGTTGCTTAAAGTCCATTTGGATTAGAGAGTGGAAGAGTAAGATGGTAAGATAATTAATGGTTAAATTAAAAAGAAACAGACTTGCATCTTTCACGTCTTCAGGATGTCCCAAAGCACTTTACAGCCGATGAGTTACATTGAGATGCAGTCACTCTTGTGGGCAAATTAGATTTGTATCAGACGAGCAGCCAAGTTGCTGCAGGGATTCAGCAGTGGAATTGGTTTCTCTGGCGACCCATCTTGGAAAAAAGACGAGAGTTCACATCGTTTTCAGATTAGCTTTTGCACAATAAGCATTGTAGGGAAGTATTTTTAAAATTCTCATCCTTGTTTTCAAATCCCTCCATGGCCTTGCCCCTCCCTAGCTCTGTAACCTCCTCCAGTCCTACAACCCTCTGAGATCTCTGCGCTCTTACAATTGTGCATCTCTGATTATAATCGCTCCACCATTGGCGGCCGTGCCTTCAGCTGCCTGGGCCCTAAGCTCTGGAATTCCCTCCCTAACCCCTCTACACCTCTCTCCTCCTTTAAGATGCTCCTTAAAACCGACCTCATTGACCTGTCCTAATGTCTCCTTTTGTGGCTCGGTGTTGGCTAACGCTCCTGTGAAGCGCCTTGGGACGTTTTAACTCCGTTAAAGGCGCCATGTAAATGCAAGTTGTTGTGTTGCATGTTATTGTAATTAAAACAGACAATGCTGGAAATGTGCACCAGGTTAGTGGGCATCAGAATCTTGTTTGAGAACCTTCACAACAGTCCCGGTGAAGGTTGCCACACGCTGTTTGGGACACTGACCGATCTGTACATTTCCAGCATTTGCACGTGTTTCATTTTACCTCTGCTGGTACAGGCTAGTTTCAAGATATAAATTTTGTTGCATTCATGCATCAGGCTAGTCCAGAAACGGGAAAAAAATCGCAGCTAGTAAATCTGTGCTGTTAATTGTTACGATCTGCAACTATCAAGCTCCCCAGCACTTGAATTTTAATTGCTATTTGTGAATTAGCAATGCTGTGTCTCTCCTGATCATCTAGATGTGCCTGCTGATCTAGTACCCAGCTGGTTTTTCAATCTCCTCCACTAACGGGGACGTTAGCGTAGTGCTTATATAACTGGACTAGTAATCCAGAGGCCTGAACTAATAATTCAGTGAGTTCAAACCCCACCATGGAAATTTGAATTCAGTTATTTTTCAAAAAGCTGGAAATAAAAAGCTGGACCATTGAGCTGCCAGATTGTCGTAAAAGCCCAACTGATTCACTGATGTCCTTTAGGGAAGGAAACCTGACCCACTTGCCCAGTCAGGCCTACATGTGACTCCAGTCCCACACCAAAGTGTTGACTCTTAACTGCCCTCCTAATTGGCTGAGAAAGCCACTCAGTTGTATCAAATTAAGAATCTAGGGACGGGCAATAAATGCTGGGCTTGCCACATTCCGAGAATGAATTATTATTTTTTTAAAACTGGAACTGTTTGAAATTCGAGCCAGTGACCATAGCAACGTGTGTTCCTGTCCCAGCTGATTACATGTAGGCAGCTGGAGAAAGTTAGAATACTGGCACTTCAAAGGTGTTCCATGATGGAATGGAACATAACCTGAGACACACAACAGTAACTTGCATATATATAACGCCTTTAATAAAGTACTAACATCCTACGGTGTTGTCAAGCAAACCACAGAGAGATTTTGGGACAGGCTTTACAGCCTGTGAAGTACTTTTGGAAGTGTAGTCATTTGTTGTAATGTAGGAAACTCAGCAGCCAATCTGCGCACAGCAAGCTCCCACAAACAGCCATGTGATAATGACCAGATAATCTGTTTCAGTGACCTCAGTACACCAGGGAGAACTCCCCTGCTCTGCTTTGAAATAGTCTCATGGGATCTTTTACATCCACTCGAGAGGGCAGAAGCAGCCTCGGTTTAACATCTCATCTGAAAGACAGCACCTCCCTCAGTACGATACAAAGATAGGAGGGAAAGCAGTGAGTGAAGAGGACATAAAAAAACCTGCAAAAGGACATAGACAGGCTAAGTGAGTGGGCAGAGACTTGGCAGATTAAATATAATACTGGAAAGTGTGAGGTTATGCACTTTGGCAGAAAAAAATCAAAGAGCAAGTTATTATCTAAATGGAGAAAAACTGCAAAGTGCTACAGTACAAAGGGATCTGGGGGTCCTGGTGCATGAAACACAAAAAGTTAGTATGCAGGTGCAGCAGGCGATCAGGAAGGCCAATGGAATCTTGGCTTTTATTGCAAGGGGGATGGAGTATAAAAACAGGGAAGTCTTGCTGCAGTTATACAGGGTACAGGTGAGGCCACACCTGGAATACTGCGTGCAGTTTTGGTTTCCATATTTAAGAAAAGGTATACTTGCTCTCGAGGCAGTTCAGAGAAGGTTCACTTGGTTGATTCCGGAGATGAGGTGGTTGACGTATGAGGAAAGGTTAAGTAGGTTGGGTCTCTACTCATTGGAGTTCAGAAGAATGAGAGGCGATCTTATCGAAACATATAAGATTGTGAGGGGGCTTGATCAGGTGGATGCGGGGAGGATGTTTCCACTGATGGGTGAGACTAGAACTAGGGGGCATAATCTTAGAATAAGGGGCTGCCCTTTCAAAACTGAGATGAGGAGAAACTTCTTCACTCAGAGGGTAGTAAATCTATGGAATTTGCTACCCCAGAGAGCTGTGGAAGCTGCAACATTAAATAAATTTAAAACGGAGATAGACAGTTTCCTAGCAGATAAGGGAATTAGGGGTTACGGGGAGAGGGCAGGGAAGTGGACGTGAGTCTAGGTTCGGATCAACCATGATCCTATTGAATGGCGGAGCAGGCCCGAGGGGCCGTACGGCCTACTCCTGCTCCTACTTCTTATGTTCTTATGTACTGCACTGGGCCTAAATTATGCATTCAAGTCTCTGGAGTGGAATTTGAACCCACAACCTTCTAACTGGGGCGACAGTGCTAGGTCGCTGGATAATGATCCGGAATGGAAACCATAGCTGTTTTCATTCTTATGAAAGTCCAATCTTGCCGATAAACTTGTAAACAGCAAGACTGATTTGAATTAAAAAGTGCTGCTAAATGAGCTTGTGTGAACTCTACCATCTCACACTCTGTATGCTGCAACTCCTTGTACAAGTGGCTGGGAAAAATGTGTTCAGTGCAGGACCTGAAACCACCAAATGCAGAAGTGCGGAGTGAAATGTGTGATGGAAGTATGCTGATGGACCCCAAGAGTACAGCTGTTGTCTGTGGCAGTAGTGCACTGCACTGTGCTATTATTGTCACCGTGCAAACCACAATTTTCGAAACGGATCGCGAGGAATGTGGTGTAGCATCACTCCTTCCTCCTGTTTCTTCTGTCCCCCAGCACCACTTGCTAAAAGAGAGGCAAGGTATTCAATGTACATCTCATAGTGCCTGCCTCTCCCTGTGGTTGGGAGTAGGCTGCATTTCTAAAATATGAACAGAAACCCTAAAATATAGTTAGTTGAGGTAAAAACAGAAAATGCTAGAGATACTCAGCAGGTCAGGCAGCAGCTGTGAAGAGAGAAACAGAGTTAACGTTTCAGGTTGCTGACTTTTCGTCAGAACTCGTCATCGACCTGAAACGTTGACTCTTTTTCTCTCTTCACAGATGCTGTCTGACCTGCTGAGTATCTCCAGCATTTTTCTGTTTTTATTTCAGATTTCCAGCATCTGCCGTATTTTCTTATTGTAATACAGGAAACACTCTTTTTAATCCGGGACCGGCGTGGTGCCGGTTTATCAAAAAGTCCGGATGACAGAGGTGTACAGTAAAAGGTACAAGAGCCCCGTACACGGCCACAGATCCAGGCGTCCCTGTTGCATAGCAACAGGTGCAGGAACCCCGGCCACAGACCAAGCGTCCCTGTTGCATAGCAACAGGTGCAGGAACCCCGGTTACACGGCCACAGATCCAGGAACGGCCACTAATATGAAGTAAAACTTACCTGAACCTACTCCTGAATTTTGCCGGTTAACAGAGATTTCCGATTATTTAGGTGCCGGTAAATCGAGAGTTTCCTGTAGTTAGTTGAGGCTCAGTCTTTGGGTGAGGATCACGCTCTAGCTTCTTCGTTCATCTCCACCCACCAGTTTAAGAAAAAAAACACCCCCCTCTAAACCCATAACCTGCTGCAGATGTGCAGTGGATGCGTCTGTCTTTTGTCTTTGTGGACCTTTAGTTAGAGCAGGTTTGTGGGGTGATGAGCAGATCTAGAATATGTTTATTATAAGAGAGGATTGTGCATTAAATATTTCAACCAAATGTCTTTTTAGGCCCAAAAGATTGTGGAGCACAGAAGAAAGTATGAACGGAAACGTGAGGAGAAAGCTATTCAGGAACGAATGGAGCGTGCAAAAAAAGCAAAAGAAGAACACGAGAAAGCGCGTAAGGTAGGTGACGCGGTGTTGGAAATCATTTTCTTTTTTCCGTTCCTCCAATTTTTCTCCCTTCCTGTCCCGAAGGCATGGATTCTCGCTGAAAAGCACGCGGGTACTGGCTGCGTTCAGCACCTCAGCCAAGTACTCATTTGCGGGCAAGTCTTGGCAGTGAAGGTCGACGGGCTTTTGATTCTGGAGTCTGTGCCCGATGTCCATGCATGCTTCAAGAGTCACTGGATAGCAGTAGTGGGTGGCATCCCTGACTACATCGAAATTTACAGCACAGAAACAGGCCATTCATCATCGAAATTTACAGCACAGAAGGAGGCCATTCGGCCCATCTTGTCCATGCCAGCTGAAAAAGAGCTATCCACCCTAATCCCACTTTCCAGCTCTTGGTCCGTAGCCCTGTAGGTTACGGCACTTCAAGTGCATATCCAAGTACTTGTTAAATGTGGTGAGGGTTTCTGCCTCTACCACCCTTTCAGGCAGTGAGTTCCAGACCCCCACCACCCTCTGGGTGAAAAATATTCTCCTCAACTCCCCTCTAATCCTTCTACCAATTACTTCAAATCTATGCCCCCTGGTTATTGACCTCTCTGCTAGGGGAAATAGGTCCTTCCTATCCACTCTATCTAGGCCCCTCATAATTTTATACACCTCAATTAGGTCGCCCCTCAGCCTCCTCTGTTCCAAAGAAAACAATCCCAGCCTCTCCAATCTTTCCTCATAGTTAAAATTCCACATCCTCATAAATCTCTTCTGCACCCTCTCTAGTGCAGTCACAGCTTTCCTGTAATGTGACCAGAACTGTACACCGTACTCTAGCTGTGGCCTAACTAGTGTTTTATACAGTTGAAGCATAACCTCCCTGCGCTTATACACTGTGCCTCAGCTAATAAAGGCAAGTATCCCGTATGCCGCCTTAACCACTTTAGCTACCTGTCCTGCTACCTTCAGGGATCTGTGGACATGCACTCCAAGGTCCCTCTGATCCTCTGCACTTCTCAGTATCCTACTATGGGCTTTTACCTTTCTGCCCAACTGGTCCGTGCCTGCTCCCACCCCTCTTCATCTCACCCAATCAACAAAATCTAAGACAAAACATGTATAAGACAACAGGAATTTTTTTTTTTTTATACATCATTGTGATTTATATAGCAACATATTTTGAAACAACGGGTAACCAAGTGTAATTTTTCAGTAAACTATTCCCATCAGCGAACCCGATTTATAAATCAAAACAGCAAATGCTGGAAAACACTCCGCAGGTCAGGCAGCATCTGTGGAGACATAGAAACATAGAAGATAGGAGCAGGAGTAGGCCATTTGGCCCTTCGAGCCTGCTCCGCCATTCGATGAGATCATGGCTGATCATCCAAATTCAGTACCCGGTCCCTGCCTTCTCCCCATATCCCTTGATCCCTTTAGCCTTAAGAAATATATTTAACTCTTTCTTGAATATACTTAATGAACTGGCCTCCACTGCCTTCTGTGGCAGAGAATTCCACAGGTTCACCATTCTCTGGGTGAAGAAATTCCTCCTCATTTCAGTCCTAAATGGCTTACCCCTTATCCTTAGACTATGACCCCTGGTTCTGAACTCCCCGGCCATCAGAAACATCCTTCCTGCATCTAGTCTGTCCAGGCCTGACAGAATTTTATAGATTTCGATGAGATCCCCTCTCAATCTTCTAAACTCCAGTGAGTATAAGCCCAATCGACACAATCTCTCCTCGTACGTCATTCCTGCCATCCCAGGTATCAGCCTGGTGAATCTTCGCTGCACTCCTTCCATGGCAAGAACGTCCTTCCTCAGGTAAGGCAACCAAAACTGCACACAATACTCAAGGTGCGGTCTCACCAAGGCCCTGTACAACTGCAGCAAGACATCCTTGTTCTTGTACTCGAACCCTCTCGCTACGAAGGCCAACATACCATTTGTCTTCTTAACCGCCTGTTGCACCTGCATGCTTACCTTCAGCGACTGGTGTACAAGAACACCCAGGTCTCTTTGCACTTCCCCTTCTCCCAATCTATTACCATTCAAATAATAATCTGCCTTCCTGTTTTTGCCACCAAAGTGGATAACCTCACATTTATCCACATTATAGTGCATTTGTCATGTTTCTGCCCAATCACCCAACCTGTCCAAATCGTGCTGGAGTTTCACGACATCCTCCTCACAGCATACCCTCCCACCCAGCTTTGTGTCATCTGCAAATTTGGAGATATTACATCCAATTCCCTCGTCCAGATCATTAATATATATTGTGAACAGCTGGGGTCCTAGGACCGATCCTTGCGGTACCCCACTAGTCACTGCCTGCCACTCGGAAAACGACCCGTTTATTCCAACTCTTTGCTTTCTGTCTGCCAACCAGTTCTCTATCCAAGTCAATACCTTGCCCCCAATCCCATGTGCCTTAATTTTGCATGCTAATCTCTTATGCGGGACCTTATCGAAAGCCTTCTGAAAGTCCAAATACACCACATCCACTGGTTCTCCCTTATCTATTTTACCAGTTACATCCTCAAAAAAATTCCAGTAGATTAGTCGAGCATGATTTACCTTTTGTAAATCCATGTTGACTTTGTCCGATCCAGTCACTGCTTTCCAAGTGCTCTGCTATTACATCTTTTATAATGGACTCTAGCATTTTCCCCACTACCGATGTCAAGCTTACCGGTCTATAATTCCCCGCCTTTTCTCTACCACCTTTTTTGAATAGTGGGGTAACATTAGCTACCCGCCAATCCATGGGTACCGTTCCAGAGTCTATCGAGTTCTGGAAGATGACCAGCAATGCATTTACTATTTCTAGGGCCACTTCCTTAAGTACTCTGGGATGTAGATTATCAGGCCCTGGGGATTTATCGGCCTTCAGTCCCATCAATTTTCCTAACACCATTTCCCTACAAATACTGATTTCTTTCAGTTCCACCCTTTCATCAGACCCTATGTTCCCTGGCATCTCTGGGAGGTTATTTGTGTCCTCCTTTGTGAAGACAGAACCAAAATATGTATTTAGTTGGTCTGCCATTTCTTTGTTCCCCATTATAAATTCCCCCGATTCTGACTGCAAGGGACCTACGCTTGACTTCACCAATCTTTTTCTCTTCACATATCTATAAAAGCTTTTACAGTCAGTTTTTATGTTCTCTGCAAGCTTACTCTCATATTCTATTTTCCCTTTCTTAATTAATCCCTTTGTCCTCCTTTGTTGAATCCTAAACTGCTCCCAATCCTCAGGATTATTGCTTTTTCTGGCCAATTTATATGCCCTCTCCTTGGACCTTATGCTATCCCTAATTTCCCTTGTTAGACACTATTAGAAATATGGCTTCATGGTAATACAAGCATCCAAGATTTGGCAGCAATAAAAATGACATGTTGGAAACCTTTTAAGAAGTCTCAGAAATATTATACATGAAAAATCAACGGTAAGTATGTACAGGAAACTTTCGTTTAAACAGAGGTTAAATGTCCGGAACGCTCTATCCACCGGCAAAATTCAGGAGTCGGTTCAGATAAGTTTTTTTACTTTTCGTTGCTTTTTTTCTCCAGTCGTGGCTCTGCAAGCGACTAGCTGAAGCTGTTGCTTAGTTACAGAGACGCTTGCAAGCTGCGCCGACTGTTTTGAAGCTGTTGCTAAGCAACAGGGTTTGTTGCTTCAGACGGAGCTCAGAAGCTCCGTATGTTTTAACATTAGCGCTGGTTTCTCCGGCAGTTTTGATGGGCCGGCACCAGCTCGGTCCCGTCAGTGCCGGATACCAGAAAGTTTCCTGTAAACAGCTCAAGCTTAACTTTGGATTCACTTTTAAACCTTCAGCTTTGCAACACAAAGCCACAGAGCTGTTATTTCTTATATCAACATAGGAAAAGCCTTGGGTTATACAAGTCCCAAATAACACATCATTTAGGCTTGCAAGGCCACCTAAAACTCACTAAGAATACCGACAGGGTTGTCACTAGGTTTACTTAGGGAGCTGGTACCAATATGCCTCTCATGACTAGTACCTTAGCCCAGTGTTTTAGAATTCAAAAATCCTCTCTCCAACCAGAACCCATGTTCGAAAGATCAAAATCTATATTTACTGCTAGATCTTTTTCACGGTGCAAATGGAGATAGTATGAAATTTCACACACATTACACCTGACTGAAATCCTGGTGACAACATTGGTGCAATGTACATCCACACAAGCTAGGTGTAACCATAGGAAATTTTCCCGACACTAGCATACCAATAAGGTGCTATTTACGAGATGAAAATTTACGGCAATGAGGCTACAGGAAACTTTGTGATATCCGTGTTGCCGATCTATCAAAACTGCCGGACATACAAAGTTAATGTTGAAGCATACGGAGGTTTTCATCTCCGTATCTGACAACAAACACTGTTGCTTAGCAACAGCTTCTAAAGAGTCGGCTGCAGCTGCAAGCGTCTCTAGCTGAAGCTGTTGCTATAGCTACAGACCTTGCAGTGGCTGACTGGGGGGGGAAAAAAAAGAACGAGATCTAAAAAAAACTTACAGAAAACGGCTCCTGATTTTTGCCGTTGGATCGAGTATTCCGGACATACAACCTCCGGATAAACCAAAGTTTCCTGTATTTATAAATAAAAATACCAACATTTATAGAACAGAAAATAACCAGAAAGCAGATTTTTAAACTTTAGCAGATAATATAAAAAAGGATCTCTTACTGCCAAGCATCTGCAATAAAACAAAAATACATTCACCAGACGGTCAGAAAGAAAAATACACAACTTATATACAAAACTAGCATATTTAATATAAAAAGTCCAAAACCGTGTCATAAATGAAAAGACGGAGTGGACACCCAACTCTACAGGTAGAGATTGAGGGGTGACCAAAATACTCAGCAAAGGGAGGGGTTTTGGGAAGTGATTTAAATGAAGGAAAAAGAATTGAAGGAAGCCTCAAACCCAACCCAGGAGCTCTGAAGCCAATTCCTGGCCGAGATCCACAAACTTGGCACAGTTCAAAAATCAAACCTGGCAACTTCCTGCTCTGTGTTGCTTAGTACCCCACAGAGTGGGTGGGATGCTCCATCTGAGGATTGTTTTTTTTTTAGATAAATCTTCACAAAATAAATGGAAGTTTGCATTCGGGGTCCAAGACCAAAAGTTGATATTTGGAACCGAGAGCTTGAAGCAAGACCCTGCGTTTATGTAGAGCTTCTCCTCCTCTGCACGACCCGAAACAATTCGCAGCCATTGAATCCCTTCTATTAAAGTGCAGTCACCGTGGCAGCCAATTTACACACAGCAGGAACCCGCAAACAGTGCATGAAGTATACGGCCAGTTAATCTTTGTTTGTGGCTGAGGGACGGATGTTGGCTAGGACACTACAAACTCCCCGCTCTTCAAACGGTGCCGTGGAATCTTTTAGATCCACATGAGCAAGCAGTCTTAATACCTCATCCGAAAGTACTGCGCTGAATTGTCAGCCTAGATTATGTGCTCAAGTCCTGAGTGGGGGTCGAACCTTCTGGCTCGAAGGTGCGAGTGCTACCACCGAGCCCATCGGGCACCTGGTGGGCCGAATTCTACCGCAGCTGTCGTCTTTGTCAGGAGTGACTGGTTTTCTTGTGTAATACATGCTGGGAAGGTCCAATTATTTACCCTTTAGTTGTATTCTCTTGTAATTATGATGATGATGTTCTTACCCCACCAGTGATGCACTTTGAGAGGACTAATGTGGAACGACAGTATACTATAAATGACACGATTTTGAAAAGTGTAGATGAACAGAGAGACCTTGGTGTCCATATACACAAATTCTTAAAGAACATAAGAAATAGGAGTAGGCCATTCGGCCCTTCGCGCCTGCTCCAGTGGTAAGGTGGTTAAAAAGGCATGTGTGTTACTTGGATTTATAAATAGAAGAATAGAATATAAAAGCAAAGGGATCTTGCTAGAACCTTCTAAATCACCGGTTAGGCCTCAGCTGGAGTGTTGTGGACAATTCTGGGCCCCACACTTCAGGAAAGATGTAAAGGCCTTAGGCGGGTTCAGAGGAGGTTTACCAGGATGTTACCAGGGATGAGGGACTTCAGTTATGAGGAGAGGCTGATGTTCTTACCCAAAGACCTAATGGCAGATAAATTGGATCACGATCTGGTCAGCAAACCTACATTTGATGGTAGGAAAGGGGGTTGGCAAGTGGAAGCAGAGACCAACATTCAAAGTGTGGAAGCTTTAAAATGGCAAGAAATAAAAATGCAAAGCAGGGGAGAGAGTTGGTTTAAAACCTGAAATGAATCTTAAAACGTAAGCAGAACATTGGGTGGGCTAGCCTATTGTGAGTTCTTGTTGATGTGTGCCATGTTGTTAAGAAGGTGCTGGGGTAAAGTTCAAAGTGCACTTGCAGCCTCTACTACCTCGCCTCTGCTCGTTCTTTGTGTCCCTTGTTTCTGGATTTATTTTGACCATTTCCCATGGAAAGAATCGAAGTTATTTTAAAATGTGCTCTTGGGTTAACTCTTGCTGTAATGGGACAGCAGGACTGGCGGGTGTGAAGTTTCGGACAGTGTGTTTGATCCAGCGTTCTAAAGACAATGAAAGATCATTTGACATTCCACCGACTATTCACCCTCATTGCTGCTGTGGCAATCCTACTCGTTAGAGTAGAGCAGGGGTCAATGCCAAGTTAGGGTGTTGGATTCCCTTCTAAGGAGCGGGGTTGCCAATTTTGACTCTCATCTGGCACTGCAGTTTCTTGAGTTTATTTTAAAAAAGACATTAAAAGGCAAACTAGATTTTGGAAACTGGATGCCTCACGGGCAGTCGGGTAACAAAAACAAAAGAGAGATGGTTTTGTCTAGGACTGCAGTCAGAATGTGGAGGGAGTATGTTCTTCAAGAAAGGTGCTGAGGCGAGACTTGATTGAGGTGTATAAAATTATGAGGGGCCTAGATAGAGTGGACAGGAAGAACCTATTTCCCTTAGCAGAGAGGTCAATAACCAGGGGGCATAGATTTAAAGTGATTGGTAGAAGGATTAGAGGGGAGTTGAGGAGAAATCTTTTCACCCAGAGGGTGGTGAGGGTCTGGAACTCACTGCCTGAAAGGGTGGTAGAGGCAGAAACCCTCATCACATTTAAAAAGTACTTGGATATGCACTTAAAGTGTCGTAACCTACAGGGCTACGGACCAAGAGCTGGAAAGTGGGATTAGGCTGGATACAGGAAACTTTCTGATATCCGGCACTGACGGGACCGAGCTGGTGCCGTACCATCAAAAGTGCCGGACATACCAGCGTTAATGTTGAAACATACGGAACTGAAAAGCTCCGTGTGAATCAACAAACCCTGTTGCTTAGCAACAGCTTCAAAACAGTTGGCTGCAGCTGCAAGCGTCTCTAGCTGAAGCTGTTGCTATAGCTACAGACCTTGCAGTGCCTGACTGGGGGGGAAAAAAAGCAACGAGAACTAAAAAAAAACTTATAGAAAACGGCTCCTGATTTTTGCCGTTAGATCGAGTATTCCGGACATACAACCTCCGGATAAACCAAAGTTTCCTGTAGCTCTTTTTCAGCCGATACAAACACGATGGGCCAAATGGCCTCCTTATGTGCTGTAAATTTCTATGATTCTACAGCTCACCAAAGTGGGATAGTGTAGCATGTTTGTTATTTTTATTTCATTACATGAAGCCAAGTTGTATTGAACTAAGTGACACTGACCATACGTATGGATCTGTATGTTTCACCTCGCTGAGTAAAACCGCACATGATTTGAACCAAACTTTACCTTATCGCGTGTGAACTTGGCCCACCTTTGGAGAGATCAAGAGATATGTGTGTGAAAGACGTGAATATCCGGTTCATGTTGTTCAGATTGCATGGGGATGCTACCATTGCATTGCTGGTCATGATATCGTACAATTAGTTCTAGGACAGTGATGAGAGACTCCGATTGCTCAAGGGAGTGACCGACATCACTAAACCCTAGAAGGTATCTATGGTAGTCCGGTGACGGCGACCCTAGACAGTAACTGTCAGTAATGGAGCGTCTAGATGGCAATGAGGAACTGGAGCTGTTTTTTGTTTATATATCCTCTTGTACTGGTAATGTTTACTAGACCCAGTATGATGTTAACTAGACTCCGATTTGGTGACTGGCATTTGAAAAGCTGGTACAGGAAACTTTCTGGTATCCCACACTGACGGGACTGAGCTGGTGCCGGTCGATCAACACTGCCGGAGAAACGAGCGCTAATGTTAAAACATACGGAGCTTCTGAGCTCCGTCTGAAGCAACAAACCCTGTTGCTTAGCAACAGCTTCAAAACAGTCGGCGCAGCTTGCAAGCGTCTCTGTAGCTAAGCAACAGCTTCAGCTAGACGCTTGCAGAGCCACAACTGGAGGAAAAAAAGCAACGAAAAGTAAAAAAACTTATCTGAACAGACTCCTGAATTTTGCCGGTGGATAGAGCGTTCCGGACATTTAACCTCCGTTTAAACGAAAGTTTCCTGTATCTGAAACATTCGAGACATGTGTAGCCAACAAAATAATTGGCATCAAAGATTCTGAACGGAGGGCATAGACTCCAAGGGGATCTCCGTGGTCTGGTTAAGCTGCTTTTAGCATGTGTGGTGGCCACTCTGAGCGAATGTTTGATTTCCAGTCTTTGTAGCCTGTTTGTGCTCCAGTGACCTCTGTTGCCCTTGTTTCAGGAGGAAGAGGCTCGGCGTCCAGGAGCAGCTGGATTCGGTGGTTTCCCAGGTTAGTTTTTCTGTGGTTTTCTTTGGTTTTCTAGAAAGCGAGCACAATGGTGAACATCTCCACTCGTTGGGGACTGCTATCTAAGGCAGCTGCGAAGGACACGGCACCTGACCAAGGACCTACCTCACACTGCCCAGCTCGGCAAGTCCTTCCAGCCTTGAGTATATCTGACCTCCACATTTTGGCAAAACAAATTGGGTCAACAAAATGGGGGCGGCATATTCCCATTACTGGAAGTGAAGTACTTTGCACTTCTTTATCGAGGTTCCCTGGGTGACTGAATTCTTTTTCAGGGTTCCCTGGGTGATGAGATGCCTTGTGCACCCAGTGGGTGCTGCGTGGAAATTGCTCTGATTTCTCCCAGTTTTAGCCTCCATTCTAACCTTCGTTTATGTTGATGTTTAATTTCAGTTTGAGTTGTTGACCCACCCTGGGAATATTAGTGGTGTTGCCCCTTTAAGAGTGCTTGCCTGGCTCTATGCTATTACCAGCTGCTCTCCCAATAGACCCTCCCCAAGTCAGACTAAGGGTCCTCCTACTCTGCCAGCAATGTGAACACTGCTGGTGTGGCATTTAAAAAAAGTTATCTTTTGTGTTTTTCACCTCCCCCTCATTTGAAGGTGCTGACTCTTGCTGGGCTACCGTTTCCCGGGCACCGGCAACATTCCAATTACTCGCCAGAATTGGCTGTTTTTCATTGTCGTCCTAGACAACAAAGGTCAGCAGGCTGTTCAACAACAGAGTGTCACATCCATGTCTGATCCTGTTCTCGTCCAGTGTAGCCATACACGCACTCTGCAGCAGAGGTCCGTGGATTAGGCCAGGGGAGGCTAAGGCCAACCATAGTGCTGCTACTGCTGCCCCAGTTAAGATCCGCTAACTCAGCACAGACCGTTTATTTCCCAAGTCGGCTCGACTTGTGCCTTGTGAGTGAGGCGAGCAGTGAGTGTAGAATTATGGGCAGTTTTGTGCCAGCAGTTGGAGAAGACTTCCAATTAGTCTAGACTGAATTTGAACCCAGGACAGTGTGCGAACCCAGGACAGTGTGCGAACCCAGGACAGTGTGCGAACCCAGGACAGTGTGCGAACCCAGCTGTTTACAGATGATCATGCCAAACAAGATGATGCTGAATTTGATCCTTCGTTGTAGACCCAGTTCTATAGAGCTGTAGATTTGGCTGCATTTTGAATTGAAACACTGACTCTATTCCAGTGCACTCCGAGCTGTGTAATAGTTAAATGGTCTCTTTGAGCTTGTGTAAACCAATGTCTTTGAGTTGTCCACTTGTCTCCTGTATTGTAGCTTTCCATTTACATCTGTTCAATTAGAGCTCTGTTCCATCAACCATGGAGAGAGCTCACTGTATCTATACAAATCCATGGAGAGAGCTCACTGTATCTATACAGGTCCATGGAGAGAGCTCACTGTATCTATACAGATCCATGGAGAGAGCTCACTGTATCTATACAGGTCCATGGAGAGAGCTCACTGTATCTGTACAGGTCCATGGAGAGAGCTCACTGTATACAGGTCCATGGAGAGAGCTCACTGTATCTATACAGGTCCATGGAGAGAGCTCACTGTATCTATACAGGTCCATGGAGAGAGCTCACTGTATCTATACAGGTCCATGGAGAGAGCTCACTGTATCTATACAGGTCCATGGAGAGAGCTCACTGTATCTATACAGGTCCATGGAGAGAGCTCATTGTATCTATACAGGTCCATGGAGAGAGCTCACTGTATCTATACAGGTCCATGGAGAGAGCTCACTGTATCTATACAGATCCATGGAGAGAGCTCACTGTATCTGTACAGGTCCATGGAGAGAGCTCACTGTATACAGGTCCATGGAGAGAGCTCACTGTATCTATACAGGTCCATGGAGAGAGCTCACTGTATCTATACAGGTCCATGGAGAGAGCTCACTGTATCTATACAGGTCCATGGAGAGAGCTCACTGTATCTATACAGGTCCATGGAGAGAGCTCACTGTATCTATACAGGTCCATGGAGAGAGCTCACTGTATCTATACAGGTCCATGGAGAGAGCTCATTGTATCTATACAGGTCCATGGAGAGAGCTCACTGTATCTATACAGGTCCATGGAGAGAGCTCATTGTATCTATACAGGTCCATGGAGAGAGCTCACTGTATCTATACAGGTCCATGGAGCGCATTGTATCTACACAGGTCCATAATTTCCTCGTCCTTGAATTCAGCTTCACCCTTAATTACATTGTGATTTTCCTATCTTTAGGTGGTCCTGGTGGTTTTCCAGGAGGAATGCCTGGGATGGGAGGAATGCCTGGGATGGGAGGCATGCCTGGTCTAAATGATCTACTTGGTGACCCGGAGGTGCTTGCAGCTATGCAGGTAAACTGTAATAATAATTGTCACTATTACATTAAGATCTCGCTATACAATCCTGTATACAGTCGCTCCTCACTAAGACACTGGAAACTACCAACCCAAGGTCACCACTGTGATGGTGGGTAGTAGAGGAATTGGATTTGAATCCTGTTACTTGAGCCCTTGTGGTCTCTGACCTGAATGCTGCCAGATCACTATATATCCCAGAGTTCAAATTGTTGACCTGGCTCACTGCAAGATGTAAATAGAGAGCCCTTCATAATTGTGGAATGTGAATACCCAGCTCAGAAAACTGCTTTTGGTTGACTTCTGTTGCAGAGCATCAGGATTTGTGTTTTGTGTTGGTGTTTCCCTCACTTAGCACATTCATGAAGGTACTTGTTCTCTCTTCCCTCCCTCTCCAACTGGCAGAAAGGGGAAGCTTGAAGTCCGACCAGCTGCCCTGCACCATTTCCTATTGTCTTGTTACAGGCCAAGGAACAGCACTTGGATGGGAAACGGGGAGGAATGTTTTCGCTGCCCCTTGCCCTTCCTGTTCTGAAGGTGACGACTCGTGCTAGACTGCACCTCCCCAGGCAGTCCCTTTAGCTGTAATGCCTCCCTAAGTGGCCATTTTCATATGACTTTGGACAGAGAGTGTTGGCTATGGCTGGGGGGGTGACGAGGAGAATTGAACCATTGCCCAATATTATCCGCGTGCCCCTTTTGAGGGGTAGGTAGCCCCTGCATAGTGATCTGCGGTAGGAGCCCAGAATGATTGCTAACCTGGGCTTTGAGGCCACTTCTGATCCTCACAGTGCCTCACAGAAATCTGTTAACTCGCCACAGCTGTGGAAGCAAACCTGGGACCATGCTCCTGTTGCATTCCTCATTCGGCCTCAGGAAGCTGGAAGAAGAGATTTTTCATACAGTCAGCCTTAAACCTCGTGCATGTGATTTGGCATTTCTCGTGCGTTCAAGCATTATTTTGATTTGCTTTTCTCTGCAGGATCCTGAGATCATGGCAGCATTCCAGGATGTGGCCCAGAACCCAGCCAACATCTCCAAATACCAGAACAACCCCAAGGTGATGAACTTCGTGGGAAAGCTCTCGTCTAAATTTGGTGCCAAGCCGTGAAGAGGCTGATCACTGGATGTTCCAAATAAAATCCTAATTAGAACCCCTGCCCGCCCCGTGCACTACTCCTGTACTTGTATCTATAAAGCTCCCAATGTTCAGAGTAGACTGCTATATTTTTGAGTCTTTTTTCTTAAAAATTTGATTTTTTGGGGGGGGAATTAAACAGTAAAAGAAAATGTTGCCGTTGCACAGAAAATGTCATGCTGCTTATTGTCTGCAGTGACCCAGGTCTGGGATCAGGTTGTGTCACCAACACTCGAAGGCTGTGATGCTTGAGCCTTTTCACCAACAAACTCCGGGGGGGGGGGGGCATTTAATTCCTTTTTTTGCTATTTTGGCACCCCGATTAATGCTAAAATAAATGGACTAAAATTTGCAGAGCGGAGAGTTTAATGCAAACACGTTGACCGGTTTAAAAAGTACCACAGGAAGCAAATTAAACCTGTGTGTGTGTTCTGCAGAGTCGAGACCTTGATGTGTTTCTAACCTATCATTGGCATTGTGTAAGCAGGCAGTTTCTATTGTGGCATGGGACCAGCGGACATTTGTTGCACCTATTTTATATCTTAAAAATGCGATTGACACTGGTGCCATTGTAGATAACAATGGTGTCATACCGTAGAGAAGATTTGTTCCCTAGTCTGCTGTGTCAGCTAATCTCAGTAAGGAGACACACTGGGGTGCTATAGGTGCCCTTGGACTAATATAGGTGAGAAATCAGCTCCTCACTCGCCAGGGTTTTCTACTGCAGTGCCTGCACGTGTGGATATTGAGTAGGAACAGAATCTGGCTAGACTTTTCACTGTCTTAGCTGAGCTCGCACATTAAAAGTGACCCCACTTGGGAGATGTACCAGGGGGCTGTGAATGCCTGTAGCAGTGCAGCCAAGGATAAGTCAGTGTCTACTTGAAAATACTACGGTTTCTCATAGTTCGATGCCACAGGGTGGGGGGCTAAAGTTGGGCATTCCCCATAGGAAGTGAATGAGCATTCCGTCTGAGGGGGGCACTTTTATTGCACATCCTGCCCAATACAGGAAGGCCTGGACTGCACTTACTCATCTCTTCCGGGCTGTTTAGTGGTATGGGCAGAAGCTCATTCTCTGCTTGGTTGGAGCAAGTTAAACGCTTAGTCTCTGTCACCCACCATGTAAAATTGGAACACCCTGTGTAGAATCATAGGCACGGCTATTTGAGGTTACTAATAGGCTAACAGGTTCTCAAATCTCAGATTACAAGTATTTCTCTTTCTCCCCAGTAACAGTCAATTCCTTTTGAAAAGGAGGTAGATGAATATCTGGGTAAAGATAAGTATGGCTGTAAATATCAAGCATGCGAGCTCTGGTTATTCTGACACAGTGTGTTCATTGGCCTCCTTCAGAAGATTACATTCTGCTGATTGCATGGTGGTGCTGAGTGTATATGATCTACAACAAGCCAATCTTAATTAGACTTTTTCCTAGAGCAGTTTCTTATGAACATTAACTTTATACTTGCATCGTTTTCTGCAGGTTTATAAACCATCAACACTACCCGTTTGAGGTTTTTTTTGGGGGGGGTAGGGTGGAGGTGAAGGGCAGAAGGAAGAGCAGGTGGACAATTTTAACATTTGTGTGGGAGAAATTAAGACCCCAATAAGCCATTGGTGAGGGGGTAGCCCCTTGTTGACTACATTAAGTACTCTGCCCTTTTATCCTTCTCTTCCCTGTCTCCAGGACAAAATGGTGTCTTGTAATACCATCGAAATACATTGGGTTACTGAAGCACTTGGTGTAACCCTTCAGCTGTGTGAACTAGCAGTTTCTAAAGTCTGAGTGACAAACAGTTTCTAAAGTCTGAGTGACACAGTTTCAAGCCTGTGATCACATGGACTGAGTGGGGTGAAATTGTTCTTTTTCCTTTCTTTCCTCCCCATACCCTACCTCACCGCACCCCTCTGAACTGCATGCGTTAACATTGAGGCTGAATTCAGGGAACAAAATAAAATTGGGAACTTCCCGTGGCTCAAACTTGAAGATCGTCTTCCTCTTTCCACTTTTGCCTGTGAGATTACTTTCCCGACTTAGCTGAGAAAATAGAATGCCCAGAACAGTTCCCTCTCTTCCAAAAAAAAAACACTCGACAGAACCCAAAGTGCAATGAAATATCGCTTTCTATTTAAAAAAAATAGTTGGTAGTGCTTTAATGTCACCAGTTACTTTTCTGCACAGATGTGTTGTCCAAACATACAGCAATGAAGAATGTCCCCAGTCGCCAAGATGCTCAGAGAATATATAGCCATCAACTAAGCAGGAAAGCTGTAGTATCCCATGATGTACAGCATCCCTCATACCATCTCTGGGAGTGCTTTTCACCCTAGGCACCAGTGAAGCCATTGTTTTTCTCCACCCTGAGCATTGATGCCACATTAAGCTGCACAGTTCTGCTGGCATTTTGGTAACACTTTTTTTCATTTGTTTCCCCACTGCCAATTAATGCCCTGGCTCAGCTTAGGGAGTGAGAGAATCTATACCCAGACTGTCATCAACATTACAAATCATCAAGGGAGGTGCATTTTGGTGGTGTAGCATTGGGTGCTTCATTGCAAACCACGCCCCTTCAGTCGGTCTAATGTTCCATGGCCGTGACTCACCCTCTGGTACCAAGTGTCCAATATTCACATGAGCTTGGACAGGTAATGCTGCCAGGCTCTTTACAGAAAGTAAGTCCGTGCCAACAAGTTAGTAGCAGAAGTACATCGCAGTCCAGCTCTGCGCCCCCCCCCCCTCTCGCTCGACATTCTTCAATGCAGCAAGAATACAACAGATGTTCTGCTCCCTAACCCACCCATCACCGGCCTAAATGGAGATCAAAGCTGGGACATATCCCGTCTGTTTCCACTGGAAATTAGCAAAAGTAGATTTAAAATGTCCTTTCTCAAAGAGCGATGAAAGAAAAATGGTCAGGCTGATTTATCCAGGCAAAAATCTTGGATGCTGTGATGGGCGATTTGGGTAGAGGGACATGCTGGGAGGGATTAAATGGCCTTTTTCTTATCCTTCTACTCACAATTTCAACCTTGCACGTGTGGGTGGCCAGTTGGCCACAAGCCTGTGACAGTGACTCCCACTACAGCTGTGGCAGTATGGGGTTGAGACAAGACGCTGAATACTTCTCCACCAGGAGGATGGCAGGAAAGAGGGGGGGAAAAAATGGGGCCACAAAATCACCTTGGTCACTTGCACAACTCCGCCTGGGCAGCTACAGAGGGATATAAGCAACTCACCCAACCACTCCACGAGGCAATACGCACCAAAACCAAAAAAAAGCAGGGACTTGATAAAAGAATGTAAGAAATAGGAGCAGGAATAGGTCATACGGCCTCTTGAGCCTGCTCCATCATTCAATAAGCTCATGGCTGATGTAACTCGGCTCCACTTTCCAGCCCTGTCCCTTGATTCCGTTAGTGTCCAAAGAAGCATTGCTACTTTTCTCTCATCCTGAAGTCATGGACTCCTGCCTGGGATACAGTTCCCATGGCTGTACCTCATTCAAGCCAGGTGAGCTTGGACAGTATTTCCACGATACTGGACCGAGGGGAAAAGGGGGTGACAACCCAGCCAAGCCCAACCTGCCTCCCCCATCCAGTGTCCAGACACGGGCACTTTGCAGAAGAGGTGACGGGGCAGCCAGCAGGAGCAAGAAACTTCAGCTGATTTTTCCACTCCTTGTACGCACACCCGCAAATCCAGCCCCACTAGCTCAGCACAAACCCGTGATCCACCATGGGGCGGGCCTTCTTGGTCCATACAACTCAAATATCATTCAGGTTGGCGCCTTTACCAATCTCTTAAAAATACACGAACCATCAGTTTACAGATCTAATCGAATTTTCAAAAAAGCCACACAAGTCAATCTCGTGCACAAAGCATTAAGCACAGACTGTCTAAAAGGTATACTGCAGTTCGAAGTGCGAAATATTTAGGAAAATAAACAAATAACCTTTAGAAACTCAATGTAAGTGCTCTAAAAACACATTTTATACAACGCCCTCCCCCCACCCTACACTCCCTCCCTCCCCCAAACAATGCACAGATCGGAGCAGCGCTGCATGGACCAGATTTTAGCCATGGGCTCCTACAGTCCCAACGACCCGAGCTTGTTCTGCCACAGAATACATCGACGACAATTTCATTCTGCGGCTTGTAAAAGACAACTCAAATCGGCACCCAAAATAACGACGTCAGATTCTTTTAAAAATCATCCCATGAACATTTTTTTTAAAAAAGTGTATATGTAAAAAGGCATCATCACCACCAATAAAACCTTACATCACACCCTGTAGTGACTGCACTATGCATTCCATACACCATGCAGCAGTTAGTCAACCCAAGTAGCTGCTGGAAAAAAATATGGTCTGCAGGAAAGCAGGGTCTGTGCAAACTTCCCAAATCAGTTAATCGGCTGCAACCTTTGAAGTGATATTTGTAACAGCTTAATCTCAGACTGTCCCTTTCCAGTCCAGATATGGAGCATCCTAGAAGGTACTGAGTCACTCATGTGTTTCACCAATAACGAGATATTTTCCAAATGTTTTGTGTGAAGTGAATGGGTTTGAAATGCTGATCATTTCAGTGCTGGTCATCTTTATAACATCCCTCCCCCCCCACCCCTCAATTCAACTGGTCCATTAGAGGAAGCACGGTATACACCACCTAAGTGATGGTTAAGAGGTGCCGTTGGGAGTTCTCCCAATCACACAACTCTGTAAATGCGTTACTTGGTGTGGTGCCAAGCCATATAGGCCAGAAGGACCCAGTGCAAAGTTGCTCTGAGGTATCCGGTGTGCTGCTACAATGGGTCTCCTGGGATAGAGCGGGAATAAAATAAATCAGCCGGGGCTCCTTGCTCCCAATCGCTGTTCAGTAACCTTTGTTGGAAAGTGGACAAGGGCAGCATCAGACTCCGCACGATGCTCCCCACAGTCGAACAGCCCACCAACACTCATTATCAAGGCACATACATGATAACAGCTTCTCAGGGCAAGGGTATGGGGCGCACAGTTGGCACTAGGTGAACAGTGCCGCAGGATGAGGCATCGCTTTCAGGAAGTGGGGCAAAAAAAAAGTTGACAACCGCCTTTCACTAGATCATCATAGAAACAGACACCCCGACATTCTCAAGCTAGGTCTCGGAGTCGCACTGACCTTCTTTGCATGAAGTCGTTGTAAGACACATTTGCCCTCAATATTGCCTTGTTTTAAAATGAACTTATTTTGAATTGCGAAGCATCAGTGGGTTGTTTATCCACAAGTTGCTTTTTTTTTAAAAAAACTACATCTAAATGGCGATTAAAGTGTCACAGAATCGCGTGGTTACTAAATCAAGTTAAGCGAAAGATGTCAGATTTACCCCTGGGTGTTGGGAAGTTCTAAAAAAAATCAACCAATGCGCTGAGATTTGCCAATAGATCCACTGACGGTGGAAATCCAGGCCACGAAACATCTCGCGTGCAAATTTACAGCAAATCAGAACCAGCCGACAATAGTCAAGCCTCTCCACTTCACCCACACGGGGCTGCGACCAGAGTACCTTCGAGGCTGCTCTCACTTTGGAAGGACAGGAAGGGGTTAGTTTGGGAGGAATGCCACTCAAAAAAGTTCCCTTAATCTCAAACCCTATAGACTGGCCGCAAAGTCCGCCGTTCCCTCAGTGCACATCGACACGGCTCTGCAGTCTCATTCAGAGGATGCCGGTCCCAGGCACCAGCACCGAGGGAACGGGCTCCACCTCCACTTTGGGCCTCCTCAGCGCCGCCAGCATCTCCCTCCGATCAGCGTCTTGGCTTTCAGTCTCCGCCTCGCTGAAGGAGCTCTTGATGATCAGCGGCGAGGCAGTCAGCAGCCCGTGCCACTCCCTCTCTTCCTTGACGCCCTCCTGCATCCCCTCAAGGCTCAGGAAAGTTGCCGTCTGTTTCTCCACTCCCTCTGGGTCCTCTTTGATGCCTTGCTCCGTGGCTTCAATGTGCTGAATGGCCTTAAAGGAAAAGACATGTTCAGGTGACTGGGCCATGGCACACAAATAAATCACTTAAATATTGAGCGGATTCTTCCCCCACCCCCCCCCCTCCCCAAAATATGCTACATATGTCACCTTCAATAACCCCCTTTAAAACATGGGTCCAGTCCCATCGCCCACCCCCAAGGCTTGCTGAGTAAATGCAATGCCTGCTGTTGACAAGCAGGGCCCCTGGTCTGTGCTGATCTCAGTCGGGCAGTGCTGGGGCACCACAGCTGGCCTCTGTCCTAATGTTAGGAGAGAGGGAAAAATATATTACCCGCTTCCTGTACAAGAGTGGCCTGACGCCCTCTGACCCCCATACCTGTGTGTGACCTCCTGACCCCCATACCTGTGCGAGTGACCTCCTGACCCCCATACCTGTGCGAGTGACCTCCTGACCCCCATACCTGTGTATGACCCTCTGACTCCCCATGAACCCTGCCCCCCAGCCTCCATGACCCTCTGGCCACCTCCATAACCCTCTGGCTCCCGTACCTGTGTGAGTGACCTCCTGACCCCCGTACCCGTGTAGGCCTCCCACCCCCATGACCCTCTGACCTCCCATGACCCTCTGACCCCCCCAACCTGTGTGTGACCTCCTGACCCCCGTACCCGTATAGGCCCCCCACCCCCATGAGCCTCTGACCCTCTGACCCCCCCATACCTGTACAATGGTGTCCAAGTTCTGTTTCGACGTGGACACTGAGCTGATGACAGAGCTTGGTGCCATGGTTACCACGTTGACCTGTAGTGCGCTTGGAGGCAGTGGCGCTGGCACTATGACTGTCGGGTGGTGAGTTGGGGCTGGGGGACTGTGTGCGATGGAAAGCTAACAGGGAGGGAAACAAATTAAAAAATAAAATCAGAAGAAACATCACAGGCTATAAAAACACATTCAACTGTGCACAAATGGCAAGGGAGGGTGAGACAGGTGGACATTGAGGCAGAGAGAAGGAGAGAGATAAACAGAGACAGAGAGAGAGAGACAGAGAGAGAGAGGGGGAGAGAGGGGCAGAGAGGGGAGGGGTGGGGAGGGGGAAGAGGGAGAGAAGGAGAGAGGGAGGGCGGGCGAGGGAGGGCGGGCGAGGGAGGGAGGGCGGGCGAGGGAGGGCGGGTGAGGGAGGGCGGGCGAGGGAGGGAGGGCGAGACAGAGGGCGAGACAGAGGGCGAGACAGAGGGCAAGAGAGACAGAGAGAGAGACGGAGAGAGAGAGACATAGAGAGAGACCGAGATAGAGATAGAGACGGATATAGAGAGAGACGGAGAGAGAGAGAGAGAGAGAGACGGAGAGAGAGAGACGAAGAGAGAGAGAGAGAGACGGAGAGAGAGAGAGAGAGACGGAGAGAGAGACGGAGAGAGAGAGATAGAGACGGAGAGAGAGGGAGACGGAGAGAGAGACGGAGAGAGAGACGGAGAGAGAGACGGAGAGAGAGGGAGACGGAGAGAGAGAGAGAGACGGAGAGAGAGAGATAGAGACGGAGAGAGAGAGGGAGACGGAGAGAGAGAGAGACGGCGAGAGAGAGACGGAGAGAGAGACGGAGAGACGGAGAGAGAGATAGAGACAGAGAGAGAGAGAGAGACAGAGAGAGAGAGACGGAGAGAGAGAGAGACGGAGAGAGAGAGAGAGAGTTTCTGCTGCATTGGACTCAAATATAAGAGTTATTTTTAAACCGATCAGTGGTGGAGACGTGTGGAGGAAGCAGACAGGTGAGGGGTCACAGGCAGGGTGAGGGGTCACAGGCAGGGTGAGGGGTCACAGGCAGCCAAAACATTCGACACAACATGAATAAGTCAACAGGGGTCTAAAGGAGCCACAAGGATCTCAGTGGGGAAATGTACTGCCTAGTGTGAGACTGAGGATCACAGGAACAGGAGGAGGCCATACAGACCCTCGCGCCTGTTCCGCCATTCAATTAGATCACGGCTGATCTGTATCCTAACTCCATCTACACGCCTTGGCTCCGTAACCCTTAATATCCTCGCCTAACAAAAATCTAACAATTGCAAATGTGAAATTTACAATTGACCCCCGGCCTCAACAGCTTTGCGGGGGAGAGTTCCAGATTTCCACCACCCTGTGTGTGAAGAAGTGCTTCCTGACCTCACCCCTGAACGGCCTGGCGCCAATTTTAAGGTTCTGCCCCCTTGTTCTGGATTCCCCCCACCAGAGGAAATAGTTTTTCTTTATCTACCCGATCAAAATCAGGAAGCTCAGCTCAGAAACTGTGCTCAGATCGGGCAGCTGCAGCAGCAAGGCTGCCCGGCGACACGTCAGCGGGCCCGGCGGGAGCTACAGGTGCAAAACGAGCCGGCAGAGTTGGGGGAAGACAAGGTCAGAGCAGCAGCAGGAGGGGGCAGGAGAGCTCCAGGCCTGAGCGGAGGAAGGAGCCGGGCCACGAGGCTGGGCGGGCAGCAGATCACAGGACAAGGCAGCAGCTGGGACCACATTCAGTTACCAGAGAGAATCTAAAAGAATTACTCGAGTTACAGAGCAGAACGGGCAAGAGACCTCGGATCGGGTCACCAGCCTGTCCCTGCTGCTCGGCCGGGGGCGGGGGCTGGGGGGGGGGGGGGGAAACATCCCAGAACATAATTCTCCCAATACATTCGAGAAACGCTGCCTTATTACACACATGCTCAATTCCATAGGTGCTGGGGAGGCCTCGATGTCATCACTAGCTTTCTAACTGAAGGTTTTATTGTGACATTAACAGGCCTGGCTGCAGCCTGGCATAAACTCACTATGCTCCGTACCACACTGGGTCTCCCCTGCCTCTCCCACTCCGACCCCCGCCACTCGCCAACCCTCCCCCCACCTTGCAGGACCCCCCCCCCCCCCCTGTTAAATATTGAACTTTCAAATCAGTTTTAAATAGAATTTTACAACACAGAAACAGGCCATTCGGCCCCACTGGTCCGTGCCGGTGTTTATGCTCCACACGAGCCTCCTCCCACCCTAATTCATCTTACCCTATTCCTTTCTCCCTCATGTGTTCATCTAGCTTTCCCTTAAGGTATCGATGCTATTCACCTCAACCACTCCCTGTGGTAGCGAGTTCCACACTCTCACCACTCTCTGGGTAAAGAAGTTTCCCCTGAATTGCCTATTGGATTTATTAGTGACTATCTTATATTTATGGCCCCTAGTTCTGGTCTCCCCCACAAGTGGAAACATCTTCTCTACGTCGACCCTATCAAACCCTTCATAATCTTGAAGACCTCTATCAGGTCACCTCTCAGCCTTCTCTTTCCCGATAGGTACAGGAAACTTCGCGATATCTGGCACCGACGGGACCGAGCTGCTGCCGATCTATCAAAACGTCCGGATGGACCAGCGCTAATGTTGAAGGATACGGAGGTTTTCATCTCCGTATCTGACAACAAACACTGTTGCTTAGCAACAGCTTGTAAACACTCGGCCCGTACCTTGGAAGCGTCTCTGAAGCTGTTGCTAAGCTACAGAGACGCTTTCCAGAGCCTGACTGTTAAAAAAAAAAAAAATGCTAGAAGAAAAAAAAACTAACCAAAATGGCTGCTGATTTCTGCCGTTAGATCGAGGTTTCCGGACATGCAACCTCCGGATAAACCAAAGTTTCCTGTATAACCTCTCAGCTTTGGTATCATCCTTGTAAATCTTTTTTGCACCTTCTCCAGTGCTTCTATATCCTTTTTATAATATGGAGACTAGAACTGCGCACAGCACTCCAAGTGTGGTCCGATACAAGTTTAACACAACCTCTCTGCTTTTCAATTCTATCCCTCTAGAAATGAACCCCAGTGCTTTGTTTTTTTTCAATGGCTTTATTAGCCTGTGTCACTACTTTTAGTGACTGGTGGATCTGTATCCCCACCAGATCCCTCTACCCCATTTAGAAACTTATTTTCCAAGAAGTATCTGACCTCCTTATTCTTCCTATCAAAATGCACCAGCTCTATTTACCAATTGCTACTGATAAATTGCCAGAGTTTGTTCGGGTGGAGAATCGGTGGAAACCAATTTGTTCTTGAATTTGGAGGGGGGGAAAAAAACGATAATTGTCTTCTTCCGAAAATTAGAGGTGGACCTGTGCGTGGATTGTATCCATGACCTCAAGCGCACACACACACTGCAGGCTGTGTGGGCCTGGAGATCATTGATGCGATGCGCCTGGGTCTCTGGGCCTGATTTTCAGCAGGAAACGCAACGAAGGCTGTGCAATTTGCTGTAACCGCCGTGAGGACTGTAGCCTTTATAGTGCAGCAAACCTGCTTGGGAGCAAAAGCAGAAGTGCGCCGACAGAGTGAAGACTTGAGGGCATCAATCAAAGGCTGACCAAAGGTCACGCACCGAGGCACTGGTTGCTAAAAGCAAGATCGCAGCTGTTCCTCTGTGCAAGATCTCCAACAGTTTTTATGATTCCCACCTCCAGATAGCAGTGATAAATTGGCAAAAAGGAGCCAGAAGGGGAGATGAGGAGCTTTTTTTTTTTTTAAACGCAGCGAGTTGTTGTGATCTGGAATGCGCTGCCTGAAAGGGCGGTGGAAGCAGATTCAACAGTAACTTTCGAAAGGGGAATTGGATAAATGCTGGAAAAGGAAAAATTTGCAGGGTTATGGAGGTTAGGCCACAGCTGGAATACTGTGTGCAGTTCTGGTCGCCACACTATAGGAAGGATGTGATTGCATTGGAGAGGGTGCAGAGGAGATTCACCCGGATGTTGCCTGGGCTGGAGCGCTTCAGCTATGAAGAGAGACTGGGCAGGCTGGGGTTGTTTTCCTTGGAGCAGAGAAGGCTGAGGGGGGACCTGATTGAGGTGTACAAAATTATGAGGGGCATAGATAGGGTAGATAGAAAGGAACTTTTCCCCTTAGTAGAGGGGTCAATAACCAGGGGGCATAGTTTCAAGGTAAGGGGCAGGAGGTTTGGAGGGGATTTGAGGAAAAACTTTTTCACCCAGAGGGTGGTTGGAATCTGGAATTCACTGCCTGAAAGGGTGGCAGAGGCAGGAACCCTCACAACATTCAAGAAGCATTTAGATGAGCACTTGAAACGCCATAGCATACAAGGCTACGGACCAAGTGCTGGAAAATGGGATTAGAATAGACAGGGCTTGATGGCCGGCGCGGACACGATGGGCCGAAGGGCCTCTTTCTGTGCTGTATAACTCTATAACGCTAGGAAGAGCTGGGGGGAGTGGGACTAATTGGATCGCTCTTTCAAAGAGCCATCACAGGCACGATGGGCCGAATGGCCTCCTTCTGTGCTGTATGATTCTCTGATCATAGTGGCAGATAAGTGACAGGAGCCACAATAAACAGGAGTTCTTCAATTTTACTTTTAATTTTAATAAAACTATCTAGGGGTTAAGAGAGAGCCTGACCGTAAGCTCCAGAAAATGAACTGTGCATATAATGGTGGATTTCCATTCAGCTTGGCTGTATGTTTTTTTTTTTAAGTTTCCCCCACACCCCCCCCCACTTATTTTCTTGAATTTGTAAATGTACAACATAAATTTCAACTGATTTTTCTCTCTGAATTTACCCGGGTATTTTGGGGTCCAACTTATTCTCAACCCCCCAACCACATTTTCTCCTGTATTTTTAAAAAGAAAAAAGACTTGCATTTCTATAGCGCCTTTCACAACCACCGGGCGTCCCAAAGCGCTTTACAGCCAATGAAGTATTTTTTGAAGTGTAGTCACATAAGAAATAGGAGCAGGAGTCGGCCATTCGGCCCCTCGAGCCTGCTCCGCCATTCAATATGATCATGGCTGATCTGATCATCGACCTCAACTTCACTTTCCCACCCGCTCCCCATAACCCTCGACTCCCCTGCAGTTCAAATATCTGTTTATCTCCGCCGTGAATATATTCACTGACTCCGTCTCCACAGCTCTCTGGGGTAGAGAATTCCAAAGATTCACAACCCTCTGAGAGAAGAAATTCCTCCTCATCTCCGTTTTAAATGGGCGACCTCTTATTCTGAGACTATGCCCCCTAGTTCTAGATTCCCCCATGAGGGGAAACATCCTCTCAGCATCTACCCTGTCAAACCCCTTCAGAATCTTATATGTTTCAATGAGATCACCTCTCATTCTTCTAAACTCCAATGAGTATAGGCCCAACCTGCTCAACCTTTCCACATAAGACAACCCCTTCATCTCCGGAATCAAACATAGTGAATCGTCTCTGAACTGATTCCAATGCAAGTACTGTATATCCTTCCTTAAATAAGGAGACCAAAACCGTGCGCAGTACTCCAGGTGTGGTCTCACCAACGCCCTGTACAGTTGTAGCAAGACTTCCCTACTTTTATACTCCATCCCCCTTTGCAATAAAGGCCAACATTCCATTTGCCTTCCTAATTACTTGCTGTACCTGCATGCCAACTTTTTGTGTTTCATGTAGGAGGACCCCCAGATCCCTCTGTACCGCAGCATTCTCCATTTAAATAATAATTTGCTTTTCAATTCTCCCTACCAACGTGGATAACCTCACACTTTCCCACATTATACTCCATCTGCCAAATGTTTGCCCACTCACTTAACCTGTCTAGATCCCTTTGCAGGCTCTTTGTGTCCTCCTCACAGCTTACTGTCCCACCTAGCTTTGTATCATCAACAAATTTGGCAACAGTGCACTCGGTCCCTTCATCCAAGTCATTGTTGTAATGTAGGAAACGTGGCAGCCAATTTGCGCACAGCAAGCTCCCACAAATAGCACTGTGATGAGGACCAGATAATCTGCTTTTTAAGTGATGTTGATTGAGGGATAAATATTGGGCGGAACACCAGGGATAACTCCCCTGCTCTTCTTCGAAATAGTGCCGTGGGAGCTTTTCTGTCCACCTGAGAGAGCAGACGGGGCCTCGGTTTAACATCTCATCCGAAAGACGGCACCTCCGACAGTGCAGCACTCCCTCAGCACTGCACTGGAGTGTCAGACTAGCTTTTTGTGCTCAAGTCTCTGGAGTGGGACTCGAACCCACAACCTTCTGACTCAGTGGCGAGCGCGCTGCCCCCTGGGCCACGCTGGACACTAAAGCGAAAACCTGAAAAGCCCCCCCCCCCCCCCCCGGAAGCTTTAAATTAGCCTTAAAGCCTGACATCAAAGGTCACGGTGCATGACCTTTCTAAATAAGCCAATGAGGAGACGCTGGGTTGCCCCAGTGTCATCAAGCAAAAAGCAAACAAAAAATGGGCCCGCACAACTAATAAAAATAACAAAGAAAACTTATAAACTTATAAGTTAAATGGATACTGAGTCTTTGAGTATATTCAAGGCTGAGATCGATAGATTTTTGGACTCTAGGGGAATCGAGGGATATGGGGATCGGGCGGGACAGTGGAGTTGAGGTCGATGATCAGCCATGATCTTATTGAATGGCGGAACAGGCTCGAGGGGCCGTATGGCCGACTCCTGCTCCTAATTCTTATGTTCTAAGACACTGCATGCTCCCTCTCAGGGGCCATCCCGGCACAGACAAGACCGCAGAAGAGAGGCGGGTAGCCAGAGTGACCACCCTAGGGGCCGCGTCCAACCTGGACCTGTGGATGACCACCATAGCCAGGCCCAGGAGCTGACCCGGGGGGGGGGTCCTCCGAATTGCCCCTCCGCACCGGGTGGCCGCAGATCAGGAGCGCGGGGGCTGAAGTGGAGCCGGAAGTTGAGGAGCAGCCTCCTTCGGATAGCGGAAACGGGGCGTGTGCCCTCTCGCGGCGAACGGAAATGTTGAACGCGGCCTCGTCCAGGCTGCGGCCGTTGCAGGCGGCCTGGGGGGTGGTGCTGGAGCGCGAGGCTGTACCTGTGCTGTGTTGATGGTCCTCTGCTGCTCCTCTACCAGCTGCCTCCGGCGTTCCAGCACCTTATCGTGCTCCTGCTGGAGTTGGGCTTGGTGCAGGATCTCCTTCAGCTTCCCGGGCTGCAGCTGCGATTCCAGGGTTTTCACCTGAAAAAAGAACAAGCCAGGAGGGCGATTGGTCAGCATTCGACCCGAGGTCAGAGAACCATGCAGCACAGAAGGAGGCCATTCAGCCCATCATGCCTGTGCCGGCTCTCTGCAAGAGCGATCCGATTAATCCCATTCCCCCCTGCTCTTTCCCCTAGAGCCCTGCTAATGTTTCCCCTTCTAGTATGCACCAGAGTTTCAATGATTGCAAGATTTGAGTGACGAATGAGTTACATGGACAGACTGGAGAAGCTGGGGTCGTTCTCCTTCGAGCAGAGAAGGTTGAGAGGAGATTTGATAGAGGTGTTCAAAATCATGAGGGGTCTGGACAGAGTAGATAGAGAGAAACTGTTCCCATTGGCGGAAGGGTCGAGAACCAGAGGTCCCAGATTTAAGGTGTGTGGTAAACCACTGTTATAGTTATCACTGTATATTGTTCTCACTGTTCTCACTGTCACATCACTACACGAGGTCGCCTCTTGTCGCACTGTTATACCTGGGCTGACCACCTCCGACTCCGCCCATTACCTGCCCAGGTATAAAGGTAGCTGACTGGCTAGTATTCCTCCCTGTTGGATCGGATCACCCACGAGGGTGGGCTCTGTTATTTAGCCAATAAAAACCTTCAGTTACGTTCTTAACTCGTCGCCTTTTATTGGACTAATTGATAGGCATATCAAGGTGATCGGCAGAAGAACCAAAGGCGACATGAGAAAAACTTTTTTACGCAGCGCGTGGTTAGGATCTGGAATGCACTGCCTGAAAGGGTGGTGGAGGCAGATTCAATCGTGGCTTTCAAAAGGGAGTTGGATAAGTACCTGAAGGAAAAAAAATGTGCAGGACTACGGGGAAAGGGCGGGGGAGTGGGACTGGCTGAAGTGCTCTTGCAGCGAGCTGGCCCTCAACCCTGGAATCATTCTTGTAAATCTTTTCTGCATCCTCTCTAAGGCCTTCACATCCTTCTTAAAGTGCGGTGCCCAGAATTGGACACAATATTCCAGTTGAGGCCGAACCAATGTTTTATATAAAGGTTCATCATAACTTCCTTGCTTTTGTATTCTATGCCTCTATTTATGAAGCCCAGGATCCCGTATGCTTTTTTAACCGCTTTCTCAACCTGCCCTGCCACCTTCAACAATTTGTGCACATACACCCCCAGGTCTCTCTGTTCATGCACCCTCTTTAGGACTGTATCCTTTAGTTTATATTTCCTCTCCTCGTTTTTCCTACAAAAATGTATCACATCACACTTTTCTGCATTAAATTTCATCTGCCACGTGTCCGCCCATTCCACCAGCCTGTCTGTGTCTTCCTGAAGTCGCTCACTCTCCTCCTCACTGTTCACTATACTTCCAAGTTTTGTGTCATCTGCAGATTTTGAAATTGTGCCCTGTACACCCAAGTCCAAATCATTAATATATATCAAGAAAAGCAGTGGTCCTAGAACCGACCCCTGGAGGACCCCACTGTATACCTTCCCCCAGTCCAAAAAACAAACCATTCACCACTACTCTCTGTTTCCTGTCAGTTAGCCAGTTTTGTATCCATGCTGCCACTGTCCCTTTTATTCCATGGGCTTCAACTTTGCTGGCACTTCATCAAACGCCTTTTGGAAGTCCATGTACACCACATCCACCGCATTGCCCTCATCAACCCTCTCTGTTACCTCGTCAAAAAACTCAATCAAGTTGGTTTAACACGATTTGCCTTTAACAGGCCCGAGAGCAGAGCAGCCCAGCGCACGGGATCGTAAACCGCAGGCGGATTGTGGATGAACACACGGAAAAGACGGCCCTGGGGCCAAAGAGACGGACCTTTTCTTCCAGTGTGAGACGCATCAGACGCTCCTTCTCCAGATATTGCCTCAGCTCAGCCAGCTCCTCATCCGCAGAATCCGGAGAACCGATCCCTTCATCGGATTCATCGCCTCGCTTCCGCTTCGGGGAGGAGTCGGTGTATTCCTGGGGGAGAGAGGGGGAAACACAGGTGTCCATGGCTAACTTAGCAAGACCAATGATACAATACAGACACTGTAATACAGGCCGTGTCAAGTAGCAGGGCTCCAAGGGTTAAATCATGAGCATAGAGTACACAAATGGGGATGTTCGCTGATGACTGCACAGCGTTCAGTGCCATTCGCAACTCCTCAGATAATGAAGCAGTCCATGCCCGCATGCAACAAGACCTGGACGATGTTCAGGCTTGGGCTGATAAGTGGCACACAAGTGCCAGGCAATGACTATCTCCAACAAGTGAGAGTCTAACCACCTCCCCTTGACATTCAACTGCATTACCATCGCCGAATCCCCCACCATCAACATCCTGGGGGGATCACCATTGACCAGAAACTTAACTGGACCAGCCACATAAATACTGTGGCAACAAGAGCAGGTCAGAGGCTGGGTATTCTGCGGCGAGTATCTCGCCTTCTGACTCCCCGAAGCCTTTCCACCATCTACAAGGCACAAGTCAGGAGTGTGATGGAATACTCTCCACTTGCCTGGATGAGTGCAGCTCCAACAACACTCAAGAAGCTCGACACCATCCAGGATAAAGCAGCCCGCTTGATTGGCACCCCATCCACCACCTTAAACATTCACTCCCTCCACCACCGGCGCACCGTGGCTGCAGTGTGTACCATCTACAAGATGCACTGCAGCAGCTCGGCAAGGCTTCTTCGACAGCACCTCCCAAACCCATGACCTCTTCCACCTAGAAGGACAAGGGCAGCAGGCGCATGGGAACACCGCCACCTCCAAGCCCCCCTCCAAGTCACACACCATCCTGACTTGGAAATATATCGACCGTTCCTTCATCGTCGCTGGGTCAAAATCCTGGAACTCCCTCCCTAACACCACACGGACTGCAGCGGTTCAAGAAGGCAGCTCACCACCACCTTCTCGAGGGCAATTAGGGATAGGCAATAAATGCGGTCTTGCCAGCGACGCCCACATCCCATGAACTAAGAAGAAAAATCAGGCTTGTATTCCTTGTGATACAGAAAGTTAAGGGGAGATCTGACTGAGGTTTTTAGGATTTCGAAAGCAATTGATAGGGTCAATGGAGAGAAACTTTTTCCCGCTGGTGGGAGAGTCTAGGACAAGGGGGGAGAGTCTAGGACAAGGGGGGAGAGTCTAGGACAAGGGGGGAGAGTCTAGGACAAGGGGGGAGAGTCTAGGACAAGGGGGGAGAGAGTCTAGGACAAGGGGGGAGAGAGTCTAGGACAAGGGGGGAGAGTCTAGGACAAGGGGGGAGAGTCTAGGACAAGGGGGGAGAGTCTAGGACAAGGGGGGAGAGTCTAGGACAAGGGGGGAGAGTCTAGGACAAGGGGGCGTAACCTTAAAATTTGAGACAGGCCGTTCAGGAGAGAAGTTAGGAAACACTTCTTCACACACAGGGTGGTAGAAGTGTGGAACTCTCTCCCACTGCTGGGGATCAATTAAATAGTTTTAAATCCGAGATCAATAGATTTTTGCTCACCAGGAATGTTAAGGGATATAGATCCAAGGCGGGTGGATGGAGTTGGGATACAGATCAGCCATGATCTCATTGACCGGCGGAACAGGCTCGAGGGGCCGAACGGCCTCCCCCCATTCCTATATTCTACAGACTCTTTTTCTTTTTTTAAAAATCATCCACGGTGAGGAATGTAAGCATTGAGAGAATGAAGCTCGTCCCGTTTCACGCAGTCAGTGTCCACAGCAAGGAGTCCCTGGTCAGGTGTTGCAGGGGCCCGACGGGGAGTAAAGCTGCCTATACCCTGCCCCGACACCGTGCCCCGACCCCATTCAACCCACAAACCGGCAGGTGAGTGACTTAAACCGCACAAGCGGATTTAAAAGCAGGAGCGGTATGGCCGGTCAGAGTTAGCAGAGGTCCGCTCGCTCTTGCACCTCTTTCCAGAGGAGATCCGCGAACGCTGCAGTTGGGACATTGATTCACGTTCCCACACCAACCGCTCCTGCGACCTGTTGGAGCGCGATCGGCAGTTAGTCCAGAGTCCCCAAGGGGGGGGGGCGCCAACGGGGCGCAAAGCCCCTAGTGCCAGGACGCGGCGCCGCCAATGCCTCCCGCAAAATTTAGCGGCGGCAGTAGCCGGTAGTGCCCCGTGGCGCTGCGCCTCCAGCGACGACGTCATCGCCATGCGCAGCACCCCGCCCGCAGACTTCGTTCGTGCCCCCTGACCTACCACCGGACGCTATATCCGACAGGGTCAGGGGGCATTCTCGTGGCCGGGGCGGCGATAATTAAAGGGCAGGCGCCGGGCGGCCATATTTTTCCAGGCCCCCTGCCAGCACCTGCCTCCTCCTCCGGTACCGGCCGCGACCCGTAGCGCCGCGATATTCCATGGGAACGCCGCATGAGTTCGGGGGAGCGCTTCCAGTAGTGCCCCGCCTCCTGCTTGGGACGCTACCATTGAATTTCGGGCGCGGGGCGCCAACTTTTCCGGGGCGTGAGCCAATTTTCTCCCCCACACAGCGTTTATTCTATATAGAGCATTGAATCAGTGGGTTGGGCCTACTCACAGGCCAACCTTCAGACTTAACAGCTCAAGTATTCAGCTTCTGCCACCAAGGTGGTATAAGATTATGAAGGGGTTCGATAGGGTAGACGTAGAGAAGATGTTTCCACTTGTGGTGGAGACCAGAACTAGGGACCATAAATATAAGACAGTCACTAATAAATCCAATAGGGAATTCAGGAGAAACTTCTTTACCCGGAGAGCGGTGAGACTGTGGAACTCGCTACCACAGGGAGTGGTTGAGGTGAATAGCATCGACGCATTTAAAGAGAAGATAGATTAGTGCATGAGGGAGAAGGGAATAGAAGGATATGTTGATAGGGTGAGATGAAGCGGGGTGGGAGGAGGCTCATGTGGAGCATAAACACCGGCATAGACCAGTTGGGCTGAATGGCCTGATTCTGTAAAATTCTGTGTGAAACCTGTACAAGAGCGCAGCGGCTTTAAGGGAACAGGGCTTTAGGAGCACAGGACTTATTCACCTATCTGGGGGCTTCTGCTTAACAGCCTCCCTGTCAATTCTGCCCGCTTGTTGTTTGAACACTGGTCAGCAGTCCCCAGAGTGACAGCTGAGCAAACAGCTGGTGCAGCAGCTGCAACTCCTACCCCAGCGAGTCAGTCAGCGCACACAGACACACAGACAGAGACACGCACACGCACAGACACAGGCACAGACACGCTCAGACACACAGACAGAGACACACACAGACAGAGACAGAGACACACACAGACAGAGACAGAGACACACACAGACAGAGACAGAGACACACACAGACAGAGACAGAGACATACACAGACAGAGACAGAGACACACACAGACAGAGACAGAGACACACACACGCACAGACACAGGCACAGACACGCTCAGACACACACGCATGGACACAGACAGAGACATGCAGACACACAGGCACACACACAGTCACGCAGAGACACAGCATTTTTGGGTGACGGAGGATAATCTAATCGGTGCTTCTTTATGTAACTGCTTCCCCCCCCAATTCATCGGTTTGCTCAAGATTAGCATCTTCTCAGAAAAGGACAATGAAGAAAAAAAGCAGATGGCACCAATCCAGAGCCCCGCCCCTTACACAGAACAACAGATGGTGAGTGGGTCCTGTAAACCGCTGAGCTTCACACACACACACCGCTGACACACACACACACCGCTGACACACACACACACCGCTGACACACACACACACCGCTGACACACACACACACCGCTGACACACACACACACCGCTGACACACACACACACCGCTGACACACACACACACCGCTGACACACACACACACCGCTGACACACACACACACCGCTGACACACACACACACCGCTGACACACACACACACCGCTGACACACACACACACCGCTGACACACACACACACACACACCGCTGACACACACACACACTGATGCGCCATCAATTACTCAAAAGACTGAAGTTGAGCGAGTAACAATCAAGCTTTTATTAACTAAAGAATGAAGGTCTTGTCTCGAGTGGTCGACCCGTCCAGAATACTAAGGGACTGGGAGGTAGTCACTTATATACCTGGAATAGTGGGAGGAGTCAGCCGAGGCATGTCCAGACCTGTACCTAGTGGAATACACATACAGACACAGACAGGTATGACAGTGGTTTACCACATTCACCCCTTGTTTAAAAATGAGTCCGGCGGGGTGAAGTGTATTTAAAAGTTCGTGTATTGGAGTCTCTCCGGAGGTCTTGTCTGCCGCTGTGATCGACGTGGCGACGGCAGGGGTGGTGGAGCTTCCGGCGTCGCGTCCCGTGTAGGCTGGGGCCCTGGAGTGTAGTCCTCGTGGGTGACGGTCCAAGGCGAGCCGGCTGCTGGGGTTGGATATCGGGTCGTGGGGGGGGGTGGTAATGGGTAGTGGGTTACAGCGGTCCCCGAGGGTGCGAGGTCTCGTATGGAGACTGTGTCCTCCCGCCCGTCCGGGTACGCAATGTAAGCGTACTGGGGGTTGGCGTGGAGGAGGTCGACCCTCTCGACCAGGGGGTCCGTTTTATTGGCCCTCACGTGTCTTCTCAGTAGTACCGGCCCTGGGGACGTCAGCCATGGCGGTAACGATGTCCCCGATGTGGACTTCCTTGGGAAGACAAACATTTTCTCGTGAGGGGTGGCATTGGTGGCAGTGCAGAGAAGTGACCGAATCGAGTGGAGCGCATCGGGGAGCACCTCCTGCCAGCGGGAGGTCGGAAGGCCCCTAGACTTTAAGGCTAGTAGGGCAGCCTTCCAAACAGTTGCATTCTCTCTTTCCACCTGTCCGTTCCCCCGGGGGTTGTAACTGGTGGTCCTGCTTGTGGCTATACCCCTAGCGAGCAGGTACTGGCGGAGTTCGTCGCTCATAAACGATGAGCCCCGGTCGCTATGGATATAGCTGGGGAAACCGAACAGGGTGAAGAGGCTGTTCAGACATTTAATGACCGTGGCACTGGTCATGTCCGGGCAGGGGATAGCGAACGGGAACCGGGAGTACTCGTCAATGATGTTGAGGAAGTACACATTGCGGTCGGAGGAGGGGAGAGGCCCTTTAAAATCGACGCTCAGGCGTTCGAAAGGGCGAGTGGCTTTTATCAGGTGGGCTCTGTCTGGTCTATAAAAGTGCGGTTTGCACTCAGCGCAGACTTGGCAGTTCTTGGTCATGGTCCTGACCTCCTCAATGGAGTAAGGCAGGTTGCGGGCCTTGATGAAGTGGAAGAACCTGGTGACCCCCGGGTGGCAGAGGTCATTGTGGAGGGCCCTCAGCCTATCGATCTGCGCGCTGGCGCAGGTGCCACGCGATAGGGCATCTGGGGGTTCATTGAGCTTCCCAGGCCGGTACAAGATCTCGTAATTGTAGGTGGAAAGTTCGATTCTCCACCTCAAGATCTTGTCATTTTTGATTTTGCCCCTCTGCTTGTTGTTGAACATAAAAGCAACTGAACGCTGGTCAGTGAGCAGGGTAAATCGTTTTCCGGCCAGGTAGTGCCTCCAATGACGCACAGCCTCCACGATAGCCTGGGCCTCCTTCTCGACCGCGGAGTGTCTGGTCTCCGGGCCCTGGAGGGTTCGTGAGAAGAATGCCACAGGTCTCCCCGCCTGATTAAGGGTGGCGGCCAGAGCGAAGTCGGACGCATCGCTTTCCACCTGGAAGGGGATGGATTCGTCCACTGTGTGCATGGTGGCTTTGGCAATGTCTTCCTTGATACGGTGGAAGGCTAAGCGGGCCTCTGCCGTCACGGGAAAAGAGGTGGACTTGATCAGCGGACGGGCTTTGTCTGCATAGTAGGGGACCCACTGAGCGTAGTAGGAAAAAAACCCTAGGCACCTCTTCAGAGCTTTTAGGCAGTGGGGCAGTGGGAGTTCCATAAGGGGACGCATCCGGTCCGGGTCGGGACCGATGACCCCGTGTTCTACAACACAGCCAAGGATGGCGAGGCGGTCTGTGCGGAATATGCACTTCTCCTTGTTATATGTCAGGTTCAGGAGTTGGGCGGTGCGGAGGAATTTCTCGAGGTTTGCGTCATGGTCCTGCAAGTCATGGCCGCAGATGGTCACATTATCTAGGTAAGGGAAAGTGGCCTGCAGCTCGTTTTGATCGACCATCCGGTCCATCTCCCTTTGGAAGACGGAGACCCCGTTGGTAACGCCGAAGGGAACCCTAAGGAAGTGATAGAGGCGGCCGTTTGCCTCAAAAGCAGTATACTGGCGGTCTTCAGGGCTGATGGGGAGCTGGTGGTACGCTGATTTCAGGTCAATGGTCGAAAAGACGCGGTACTGCGCGATCTGGTTGACCATGTCAGCTATGCGGGGGAGTGGGTAGGCGTCCAGCAGGGTGTAGCGGTTTATTGTTTGGCTGTAGTCGATGACCAGGCGTTGTTTCTCGCCGGTCTTAACGACCACAACCTGGGCTCGCCAGGGGCTGGAGCTGCCCTCAATAATCCCCTCCTTCAGGAGCCGTTCCACTTCGGTTTTGATGAAAACCCTGTCCCCGGCACTGTATCGCCTGCTCTTTGTGGCGATGGGCTTACAGTCGGGGGTGAGGTTAGCAAACAGTGGGGGGGGTGGGACTCTGAGTGTGGAGAGGTTGCATCTAGTGCGCGGCGGGCAATTTGGAGGCTGCTGGCTGCGGACTGTGAGTGGGGGGAGGGGGCCACCGTACGCCATCGTAACGCTTTTGAGGTGGCACTGGAAATCCAACCCCAGTAGAACGGCAGCGCAGAGGTCGGGCAGGACCAGGAGTTTAAAATTATTGAACACAGTCCCATCTACTACTAGTGTCACCACGCAGTAGCCGCCAATGTCCGCTGACTGGGACTCGGAGGCCATAGAAATCCGCTGGTGCGCAGGCAGGACTGGGAGAGAGCAACGCCGCACCGTGTCGGGGTGGATGAAGCTCTCTGTGCTCCCGGAGTCAAAAAGGCAGTTTATTGCATGGCCGTTTACCTTAACGTCCATTTTGGACCGAGCTAGCTGGTGCGGTCTCGTTTGGTCCAGCGTCACAGAGGCCAGCGTAGGGGTCGGTGTGTCGCTGCGAGTATCAGATGGGGGGGGGTTGGCGGTCTGCTGCGTCCCGGCTGGTGTCCAAGATGGCGGCGCCCATGATTCCCATGTGGCTGGAGTCGTCCAAGATGGCTGCTGCTGCGGTGGTTCGCACATGGCTGGGGAGGCCCAAGATGGTGGCTCGCACAGCCCACACGCGGCGCTGCTGGCGTTCGGGGTGGCTTTGGCCTTGCAGACGCTGGCGTAGTGTCCCTTTTTCCCGCAGCCCGAGCAGGTTGCATTCTTCGCCGGGCAGCGCGCTCTGGGGTGTTTGGCCTGGCCACAGAAGTAGCATTTCTGGCCTTGGGATACTGCTGTCTGGCTTTGGGACACTGCTGCGGTAGTTGGGCCGTTGTTGGGCTGTGGCTGGGGTGGCACGGTGCTATGGGGCTGTCCTACCGTGTCCCAGGTTGTCGTTCCCCGCGGCGTCCACGGTGCAGAGGAGTAGGCATCCATGCCCCGGAAGGCTGCGTCCAGCGTTAGTGCGATGTCGGAGGCTTTGTCGAGGGTGAGGTCACTCTGCTCCAGCAGTCGCTGTCGGGTGTAGTTGGACCTGTGGCCCGCTACGAAGGCATCCCGGATCAGTTCCTCCGTGTACTTAGTGGGCGTTACCGCCTTACACCCACAGGCCCGGCCAAGCACGGACAGTGCTTGGAGGTATTCCTCAGTCGATTCCCCAGGTTGTTGCTTGCGACTCCCCAGAAGGTGCCTAGCGTATACTTCGTTCACAGGGCGCGTGTACTGGGTCTTGAGGAGCTGGAGGGCGGCTGTGTACGAGGTCGCGTCCCGGATGACTGAGTACACTCGGTGGTTCACCTTGGAGATCAGGACAGACAGTTTGTCCGCATCCGTTTCGACCGCAGTGGAGGCAGTCAGGAATGTCTCGAAGCACGTGAGCCAGTGAGCAAACTTGGTGGAAGCGTCCGCTTCCCGACTGTCCAGGTCCAGGCATGCTGGTGTGAGGATCTTCTCCATTATAAAAAATTTAGTTAATAAAATTGATGCGCCATCAATTACTCAAAAGACTGAAGTTGAGCGAGTAACAATCAGGCTTTTATTAACTAAAGAATGAAGGTCTTGTCTCGAGTGGTCGACCCGTCCAGAATACTAAGGGACTGGGAGGTAGTCACTTATATACCTGGAATAGTGGGAGGAGTCAGCCGAGGCATGTCCAGACCTGTACCTAGTGGAATACACATACAGACACAGACAGGTATGACAGTGGTTTACCACACACACCACTGACACACACACACCGCTGACACACACACACACACCGCTGACACACACACACACCACTGACACACACACACACACCGCTGACACACACACACACACACCGCTGACACACACACACACCACTGACACACACACACCGCTGACACACACACACACACCGCTGACACACACACACACCGCTGACACACACACACACCACTGACACACACACACACACCGCTGACACACACACACACCACTGACACACACACACACCGCTGACATACTCACACACACACACACACTGCTGACACACACTGCTGACACACACCGCTGACACACACGCACACCGCTGACACACACACACACTGCTGACACACACCGCTGACACACACCGCTGACACACACACACACCGCTGACACACACACACACCGCTGACACACACACACACTGCTGACACACACACACACTGCTGACACACACCGCTGACACACACACACACCGCTGACACACACACACACCGCTGACACACACACACCGCTGACACACACACACACACACACCGCTGACACACACACACACACACACCGCTGACACACACACACACACACCGCTGACACACACACACACACACACCGCTGACACACACACACACACACACCGCTGACACACACACACACACACCGCTGACACACACACACACCGCTGACACACACACACACCGCTGACACACACACACACCGCTGACACACACACACACACACCGCTGACACACACACACACCGCTGACACACACACACACACACACCGCTGACACACACACACACCGCTGACACACACACACACCGCTGACACACACACACACACACCGCTGACACACACACACACACACACACACACACACACACACACACACACCGCTGACACACACACACACACACACACACACACACCGCTCACACACACACACACACACCACACACACACCTGATACAGGCAATACTGTGAAATATCACCTGTGATGTATGACATACAGAAACAGGCCATTCAGCCCAGCTGGTCCGTGCCGGTGTTTATGCTCCACACCAGCCTCCTCCCGCTCTACTTCATCTCCCCCTATCAGCATAGCCTTCTATTCCTTTCTCCCTCATGTGCTTCCTTCAGGCCTGAGAGGTTCTAACTATCAGGAAAGACTGAACAGGCTGGGGCCCTTTTCTCTAGAAAAAAAAAGAGAAGGCTGAGGGGTGACCTGATCGAGGTCTTTACGATTACGAGGGGGTTTGATAGGGCAGACTTAGAGAAGATGGTTCCACTTGTGGGGGAGACCAGAACTAGGGGCCATCAATATAAGGTCGTCACTAATAAATCCAATATGGAATTCAGCAGAAACCTCTTTACCCAGAGAGTGATGAGAATGTGGAACTCGCTACCACAAGGAGTGGTGGAGGCGGATAGTATAGATACATTTAAGGGGAAGCTAGATTAGTGCACGAGGGAGAAAGGAATAGAAGGTTATGCTGATGGGCTGAGATGATGAGGGATGGGAGGAGGCTGGTGTGGAGCATGGACACCGGCACAGACCAGTTGGGCCGAATGGCCTGTTTCTGCGCTGTACACTCTAGGGGATTTAATGTTTTTATCTAGCTTCCCCTTAAATGCATCTATGGTAAAATGGTCAGATCTGCAGTCAGTCCTCACACTGAAAACTGCTTCCAGCTCGTGGCTGTACCTGCAGGTAGTAACATCGCAATTCACTGAAATCACCTGGAAAAACATGGGCACATGCAAGAGAGTGATCTGTGCAGCGTGATTTCAGTCACTTATCAAGTGGCTGGGGTCCAATTGTTCACCATACAGTGCCCCCCCCCCGCCCCCCCCACAGCCAAGGGACGACCGAGTTCGAGTTGTGAGTTCGAACAGTGAGGGGCACCTGTCTAATTGAACCTTGGGCAGGTCATTGGGGGGGGGGGCGCAGAAAATCACAGCCGACCCCAATCCCGTCTTCAACACTGTCCAGTTCACAGGAGCAGGAACCTTTTCCCAACACCACTGGACCCGTCAGCCAGAGGCCTGGACGAATAATCCAGGGAACGTGAGTTCTCATCAGTTTGTGAATTGGAATTCCGTTTAGAAAGCTGGCATCAGTAAAAGTGACCACGAAACTATCGGATTGTCGTTAAAAACCCAGCTGGTTCACTGATGTGCTTTAGGGTAGGAAATCTACCGTCCTCACCCGGTCTGGCCCACACCAATGTGGTTGACGCTTAATTGCCCTCGGAAGTGGCCCAGCAAGCCAGTCTGTTGGATCAAAACACTTGCCCCGCAGTGGATCTAGAAGGAGGCCCCGCCACCACTGTCACAGGGCAACTAGGGGATGGGCAATAAATGCCGGCCTTGCCAGCAACGCCCATATCCCGAGAATCCCGAGTGTGCTCAAAGCTGCGTTCCCATCGAGAGGGAGAGCGCACGCGGGACCGTGGAAATCCAGGGCGGGTTAGAGCAGTGGCATTTATCTTGAAGGTGAAACTGGGAGGTCCTACAGGTAAGTGAGCAAGAGAGCCCCCGACCTTTTGGGCAACCTTGGACAACTCAAATCAGAGATATGCGAGCTGGAAAGTTACGGCAGTGGAGAAGGAGCAGCTCAGAGGGATTTCTGGGCCTATATAATAATCAATCGATACAACAACAACAACTTGTGTTTATACGGCGCCTTTAACATAGGAAATCGTCCCACGGCGCTTCACAGGAGCGATTATCAAACACAATTTGAAACCGAGCCACGTAACGAGATATTAGGGCCGAAGCTAGGGAAGTCTTGCTACAACTGTACAGGGCGTTGGTGAGACCACACCTGGAGTACTGTGTACAGTTTTAGTCTCCTTATTTAAGGAGGGATATACTTGCATTGGAGGCAGTTCAGAGAAGGTTCACGAGGATGATTCCTGGGATGAAGGGGTTGTCTTATGAAGAAAGGTTGAGCAGGTTGGGCCTATACTCATTGGAGTTTAGAAGAATGAGAGATGATCTTATTGAAACATATAAGATTCTGAGGGGGCTCGACAGGGTAGAAGCTGAGAGGATGTTTCCCCTCGTGGGGGAATCTAGAACTAGGGGGCATAGTGTCAGAATAAAGGGTCGCCATTTAAGACGGAGATGAGGAGGAATTTCTTCTCTCAGAGGGTCGTGAGTCTGTGGAATTCTCTGCCCGAGAGAGCTGGGGAGACGGAGTCAGTAAATATATTCACGGCGGAGATAGACAGATATTTGAGCAACAGGGGAGTCGAGGGTTATGGGGAGAGAGCGGGAAAGTGGAGTTGAGGCCAAAATCGGATCAGCCACGATCTCATTAAATGGCGGAGCAGGCTCGAGGGGCCGAATGGCCGACTCCTGTTCCTATTTCTTATGTCCAAAAGCTTGGTCAAAGAGCGTCTTAAAGGAGGAGAGAGGTAGAGAGGGGTTTATGGAGGGAATTCCAGAGCTTAGGGCCTAGGCAGCTGAAGGCACGGCCGCCAATGGTGGAGCGATAAAAATCAGGAATGCTCAAGAGCCCAGAATTGGAGGAGCGCAGAGATCTCGGGGGGGGGGTTGTGGGGCTGGAGGAGGTTACAGATATAGGGAGGAGCGAGGCCATGGAGGGATTTGAAAACAAGGATGAGAATTTTGAAATCGAGGCGTTGCTTAACCGGTCAAGTGGAGGGATCAACCAAAGGCAGCAGGCTGGTGTCAGAGAGCAGGAAGTGACCACACCAGGGGGAAGAGGCCAAGGTGAAGGGAGTGGCACACCTACCTTGCACAGAATGTACAGCACAGAAACAGGCCAATCAGCCCACCAGGTCCATGCTCCACACGAGCCTCCTCCCACCCCTATTCATCTCACCCCATCAACATACCCTTCTATTGCGGGATCCTGGGCTTCACAAATAGGGGTATAGAGTATAAAGGTGTGGAAATTATGATGAACTTGTATAAAACACTGGTTCGGCCTCAACTGGAGTATGGTGTCTAATTCTGGGCACCGCACTTTAGGAAGGACGTGAAGGCCTTAGAGAGGGTGCAGAAAAGATTTATGAGAATAGTTCCAGGGATGAGAGACTTCAGTTACGTGGATAGATTAGAGAAGCTGGGGTCGTTCTCCTTCGAGCAGAGAAGGTTGAGAGGAGATTTGATAGAGGTGTTCAAAATCATGATGGGTCCAGGCTGTCCCATTGGCGGAAGGGTCGAGAACCAGAGGACACAGATTTAAGGTGATTGGAAAGAGAACCAAAGGCAACGTGAGGAAAAAAAAATTTATGTAGCGATTGGTTAGGATCTGGAATGCACTGCCTGAAAGGGTGGTGGAGGCAGATTCAGTCGTGGCTTTCAAAAGGGAGATGGATAAGTACCTGAAGGAAAATAATTTGTAGGGCTACGGGGAAAGGGCGGGGGAGTGGGACTGGCTGAAGTGCTCTTGCAGAGAGCCGGCACGGGCTCGACGGGCCCAATGGCCTCCTTCCGTGCTGTGACCATTCTATGATTCTATTCCTTTCTCCCTCGTGTGTTTATCTAGCTTCCTCTTAAATGCATCGATACTATTCGCCTCAACCACTCCCTGTGGTAGCGAGTTCCACATTCTCACCACTCTCTGGGTAAAGAAGTGTCTCCTGAATTCCCTACTGGATTTATTAGTGACTCTCTCATATTTACGGCCCCTAGTTTCGGTCTTCCCCTTGTAGATGCAGGTTATGGGAGCTGGAAGGGCCAAAACGTTAGTACAGGTACATGGAACAGTTACACCTCACCCATTTCAACTTAATACTCGGAGCAAATAGTCTGAGCACAGGAAGTGCATTCTATAAAGGTATATATGTTGCAGGCTCCATGTCAACCTGCTGCCCCGCTCACCTGCACCAGTCGCTTTAGATGTGCGTTCTGCTGCATCAGCCGGGTCTTGTCCTCCTCCAAAGCAAAGATGTACTCAGCTGTTTGTTGCAGGATCGCTGCCTGTCAGGAGAGAGGTTTAAAAATATTTCTATTCCTAACAGGTACCTTAGTGTACAACAACTTGCATTTATATAGCGCCTTTAACGTAGTAAAAACATCCCAAGGCGCTTCACAGGAGCGTTCGCTGACTGTATTTGACACCATGCCACGTACGGAGCTATTACGACAGGTCTTGGACACAGACCTGGGTTTTAAGGGGCGTCTTAAAGGAGGAGAGGGGCGGAGAGAGGTTCAGGGAGGGAATTCCAGAGCTCAGGGCCTCGGCAGCTGAAGGCATGGCCGCCAATGGTGGAGCGAAGGAAATCGGGGATGGGCAAGAGGCCAGAGTTGGAGGAGCGCACTGCCATGGAGAGGCATGGCAAATACAAGAACCACGTACCCCGCTCCTCGCACAGGACAGAGACGAGGAATAATTCTCCCGTGCCACTCCTCAGGATGACTTGTGAGCTGGTTTAGGAATGGGATCAATGAAGCCAACAGTGGGAGAGACTAAGACACTCTTTGCTGGGACACAGGCCTCTGAGGCTAGTCAGCATCAGCATGCCAATTGAGCTGGGTCTGCACCTGTCCCACTGTCCAGCTGGAGTCAGTGGACAGCAGGCAGGAGTAGGAACCCAATTCTTCCCCCACTCCCTCACACCGGGGCACCTCGATCAGTGATAAAAAGAAAGATTTACATTTCTATAGCGCCTTTCACGACCAATGAAGGACTTTTTGAAGTGTAGTCACTGTTGTGCTGTAGAAAACATGGCAGCCAATGTGTGCACGAACAACAATGTGATAATGACCGGATAATCTGTTTGTGATGTTGATTGAGGGATAAATGTTGGCCCAGGACACCGGGGAGAACTCCCCTGCTCTTCTTCGAAATAGTGCCGTGGGAACTTTTACGTCCACCTGAGGGCAGAAGGCACCTCGGTTTAACGTCTCATCCGAAAGACGGCACCTCCGACAGTGCAGCACTCCCTCAGCACCGCACTGGGAGCGTCAGCCGAGATTTTTGTGCTCAAGTCTCTGGAGTGGGACTTGAACCCACAACCTTCTGTGCACAGTTTTGGTCTCCTTATCTGAGAAAGGACATACTTGCCTTAGAGGCGGTGCAGCGAAGGTTCACTAGATTGATTCCTGGGATGAGAGGGTTGTCCTATGAAGAGAGATTGTGTAGAATGGGCCGATACTCTCTGGAGTTTAGAAGAATGAGAGGTGGTCTCATTGAAACACACAAGATTCTGAGGGGGATTGACAGGGTAGATGCTGAGAGGTTGTTTCCCCTGGCTGGAGAGTCTAGAACCAGGGGTCACAGTCTCAGGATAAGGGGTAGGCCATTTAAGACTGAGATGAGGAGGAATTTCTTCACTCGGAGGGTTGTGAATCTTTGGAATTCTCTACCCCAGAGGGCTGTGGAGGCTCAGTCATGGTTTATATTCAAGGCTGAGCGATAGATTTTTGGACTCTAGGGGGAACAAGGGATTTGGAGATCGGGCGGGAAAGTGGAGTTGAGGTTGAAGATCAGCCATGATCTTATTGAATGGTGGAGCAGGCTCGAAGGACCTGCTCCTGTTCCTAAGTCTTATTCTATGTTCTTATGTTCTGACTCAGGAGGCAAGGCTGTCACCCACTGAGCCACAGCCGACACCGTATTGCTCACCAGGCTGGGATTGGAGATCAGACCTGGGAGCTTTCTGGTCCGCATGGCTCCGCAGTACACCAGGACAGAGCCTTGCACCCACGGAGCCAGCCGGGGGGGGAGCGAGAAAATCACGAGCATGAAAAAAAAACACCCAAAAGTCTTAACTTCAACGAAACGACACACACTCGAAACAAGTTCTGGAAAAGTGGTCAAGAGTCTTAAAAAGGACCCTCCAATTTAAAACAGGAAAAAGCCTTTGTTTGGCGGGCGACAGGACACATGGCGAGTACAAAGGCTGGAAGGAAGGAAGGAAGCAGTCCAATCCTCAAGGTGCTAACAAACCTTGCTGAGCTTCTCGCCATCCGTGTGAGGCAGCAACACTTTCAGGGACTGAAAGCCGGCGTTGATGCTCTGCATGCGTCGGCGCTCGTTACTGTTGGCGATTTCCCGGCGGATCCGCCGGTCGTGATCCCGCTGGCTCTCCGGGGTCAACGGAATGTTGGAGAGGCTGTATTTTCAAAACAAACAACAACAAAAAAGAGACAACACACGCTTGTGACAGGAGGCTGGAGACGAGACGAGCCTTGCTCGTAATTTCATTTCAATCTTTCGCCCTCATCACAAAAACTTACCAGGGAAGCAGCAGAGGGAATTAATCCTTCCCGTGTTCCTTTCACCTCCACTACCCCACCCCGCCTCAATCTACAGGCTTTCAAAAGCAAATCGTGGCACCACCCAACGTCCATCCACCTCTATCTAAAATAACAACAGAAAACGCTGGAGAAACTCAGCAGGCCAGGCAACATCCGTGGAGAGAAAAACAGCCAACGTTTCAGGTCGAAACCCTTCCAGAATTCGACCTGAAATGTTAACTCTGTTTCTCTCTCCACGGATGTTGCCTGGCCTGCTGAGTTTCTCCAGCGTTTTCTGTTGTTATTTCGGATTTCCAGCATCCGCAGTATTTTGCTATCATCTCTCTATCTAGCTAGTCCTCTCTCCTACTTTTTCCAATCTCGGTGATGGCCCCACACCGTAGGCCCACGCATGGCCCCTCATCTGGGTTTCTCAATAAAGCCTCCATGAGAAGGGATTAATCTTCCATCCCGTTCTGTCCTTTTATCTAGGCACTCGGTAGCCAGTTCCCAGCCTGGCCAGATTAGCTCGTTAAATACAACATCCGCCTGCATTTACATAGCGCCTTTAATGCAGTACAATGTCCCCAGGTGCTTCACAGGAGCGATTATCAAACAAAACTTGACACCAAGCCACATAAGGAGATATTAGGGCAGGTGACCAAAGGCTTGGTCAAAGAGGTAGGTTTTAAAGAGCGTCTTAAAGGTGGAGAGAGGTAGAGAGGTTTAAGGAGGGAACATATTGAAAATGGAGGCAAGTGCAGCATTTGTATGAAGAAATTAATTTCTCTTGCACTGGTACAAGTCACGGCACCCTCTACATAGAAGGCTGGTTAACAAAATTGAGGCTCATCGAATAGTTGGGTCAGTGACAGCTTGGATAAGGAATTGGCTTAAGGACAGAAAACAGCAAGTTGTGGTAAATGGCTGTTTTTCAGACTGGAGGATGGTAGACAGTGGTGTTCCCCAAGGGTCAGTGCTGGGGCCACTGCTTTTTTTGATCATTATATATATATATATAAAATGGGGCAGAAATTCCTCCCCAAACGCGTGAGTACGGAAGGGGTACTCACACGTCTGGCCAGAGGAAATGCCGGTTTTCAGCATGCACAGCGCATGCGCTGAAAACCGGCATTTCCTCTCCTCCAGCCCAAGAGTTGAAGAGGCTAGCGCGTGCGCTGTAGGGGGCAGCGCGTGCGTCTTGGATTTCCTCTGTTTTGGGGGATTTGCGCATGTGTAAAGGCCTCCGGTCTTTACGCTTGTAAAAAGCACACGTAAGTATTTATTTTTACAGGTAAGTGGTGTTTTAGTGTAATTTAGAATTTTTTTTTCCACAGGTTTATTATTTTAAAGAATCTACAATAAGGGAAGTTTAGTTTTAGACCCTTTTTATTAAAAATTTATTTTTTTCAAAAAAAAAAATTGTTTAAATTATTTTTTTAAACTTATTTATACTTAATTTAATTAATGATTGGGATGTTTTTTTAATTTTTATTTAAAGTTTAAATAGTGTTTTGGGCCCCCGTAGTTTTCATGAGTTTGACAGTTCTTACTCTCAAACTCATGAATGAACCTTCCCCTCCCCTGATTGGTTGTACAGTGCTCACCTGATCCCAGCCGGCACATCGCACTAACTACGCCGCTGGGTCAGGTAAGCACTGCGCGCTGACATCTGAACCGGGCCTGTGACAGGAAATGCAAGCAGGCCCGGGCTTCGGATGTCAGCGCGCAGGGTGAGTGCAGATCGGGGGCTTGCACCCGCGGGAAGCCCCCGACCCGAGTTTTTGGCCCATTATATATATATATATATGGACCTGGATATTGTGGGGATGATACCAATCGACTTCAACAGTACATGGAAAGTCTAGCAGAATGGGCAGACAAGTGGCAGATAGAATTTAATACAGAGAAGTGTGAGGTGATGCATTTTGGCAGAAGGAACAGGGAGAGGCAATATACACTTAATGGCACAGTTTTAAAGAGTGTGCAGGGGCAGAGTTAATGTGCATAGGTCCCTGAAGGTGGCAGACATATTGAGAGAGTGGTTAGCAAAGCATATGGGATCTTGGGCTTCATAAATAGAGGTATTGAGGACAAAAGTAGAGAAGTTATGCTGAACCTTTATAAAGCGCTGGTTAGGCCACAACTGGAGTATTGCATCTAGTTCTGGCCACCACACTTTAGGAAGGATGTGAAGGCCCTTGAGAGGGTGCAGAGGAGATTTACCAGAATGGTTCCGGGGATGGTGGATCTTAGCTATAAGGACAGGTTGGAGAAGCTGGATTTGTTTTCGTTAGAGCAAAGGAGGTTGAGGGGTGATTTGATAGAGGTGTACAAGATTATGTCGAGTTTGGATAGGCTAGACGGGGAAAGGCTGTTCCCACTAGTTGATGGTACAAGGACTAGGGGACACAGATTTAAGGTTTTGGGCAAGAGATACAGGGGGGACGCGAGGAAAAACTTTTTTACGCAGCGAGTGGTGAGGACCTGGAACTCGCTGCCGACGGAAGTGGCGGAAGTGGAGACACTCAATGTTTTCAAGGGGAGACTGGATAGGCACTTGAGGGAAATAAACTTGCAGGGCTATGGGAATAGAGCGGGGGAATGGGGCTGACTGGATTGCTCTACAGAGAGCTGGCACGGACTCGATGGGCCGAATGGCCCCCTTCTGTGTCTCTATGAATGTGTTAATGACAGTAGCACCTACATGGATAAAAGAACGTCACATGTGACTGAACGTTCCAGAGCTTAGGGCCAAGGCAGCAATAGTATGTGAAACAGCAGAGGGATCAGATCACTGAATATGAAATCCCAAACAATTACCAACATTTTGAGTAATGATGTTCTTCCTAACATTGGTGTTAAATTTTACTTTCACCAGTTTAACTGTAGATAGATTTTTGGACTCTAGGGGAATCACGGGATATGGGGATCGGGTGGGGAAGTGGAGTTGAGGTCGAAGATCAGCCATGACCTTATTGAATGGCGGAGCAGGCTCGAAGGGCCTACTTGTGCTCCTATCCTGTGCTCCTCGGTCCCTGGCTTAATTTAAATTTTCATTTAGAGGTCAGCCCTGGCTCAGTGGGCAGCACTCTCGCCTCTGAGTCAGAAGGTTGTGGGTTCGAGTCCCTCTCCAGAGACTTGAGCATGAAAATCCAGGCTGACACTCCAGTGCAGAGCTGAGGGAGCGCTGCACTGTCGGAGGTGCCGTCTTTTGGATGAGACGTTAAACCAAGGCCTCGTCTGCTCTCTCAGGTGATGCAAAGGATCCTATGGCACTATTTTGAAGAAGAGCAGGGGAGTTCTCCCCAGTGTCCTGGGGCCAATATTTATCCCTCAACCAACATCACAAAAACAGATTATCTGGTCATTATCACCTTGCTGTTTGTGGGAGCTTGCTGTGCGCAAATTGGCACATGACTGCACTTCAAAAAGTGCTTCATTGCCTGTAAAGCGCTTTGGGATGTCCTGAGGTCGTGAAAGGTGCTATACAAATACAAGTCTTTCTTTCTTTCTTAAATGAATATTCGGAGTTTTCTACTTGATAAAGCTCGGTGATTATAGAGCTGGTCTCACTAACCTTTCATAGGGTCGTTGAGTCATAATGGCACAGAAGGAGGCCATTCGGCCCATCGAGTCCGTGCCGGCTCTCTGTAGAGCAATACAGTCAGTCCCATTCCCCCGCTCTATCCCCGTAGCCCTGCAAGTTTATTTTCCTCAAATATCTATCCAGCCTCCCCTTGAAAACATTGAGTGGCTCCGCTTCCACCACTTCCATCGGCAGCGAGTTCCAGGTCCTCACCACTTTCCTTATAGTTCATCCTCTCTGTACTTGGGATCAGTGTTGCTGCTCTCCTCTGCACCTTTACCAGTATGAGGTGGTGTGGTGACCGGAATGGACTATAGGGTTCGCAAGAACCTAAGAATTAGGAGCAGGAGTCGGCCATACGGCCCCTCGAGCCTGCTCCGCCATTCAATAAGGTCATGGCTGATCTTTGACCTCAACTCCACTTTCCCGCCCCATCTCCATATCCCTTGATTCCCCTGGAGTCCAAAAATCTATCAATCTCAGCCTTGAATATACTCAAAGACTCAGCATCCACAGCCCTCTGGGGTAGAGAATTCCAAAGATTCACAACCCTCTGAGTGAAGAAATTCCTCCTCATCTCGGTCTTAAATGGCCGACCCCTTATCCCAAGTTGTTTTGCTCAGCACTTTGTAAAGGGAGAAATAATTGGTCTTTCTTCACAAGGAACTGGAAAATAATTGCTGGGATAGAAAGGACTTCATACATGACAAGAGTTACAATAGTTCCTTCCTCCTGGAGTTCCCTCGACCCAGGGTCTACACTCTAGCTACCAATCCCCACCCCGCCCCGCCCCGCCCCACCACACTACACCACCAGTTAGACTGCACTTCTGGCAAATGAGCCACATCCTGCAGGATCTCAGTAAGGTATAATGGCTAATCTGTCTCAAATGCTTGTATCACTGTACTTACAATTACTTAGAAAATCAGATTCTATCTTGTGAGAGATGAAGAGAGGTGGGAGGAAGCTCGGGTGGAGCATAAACACCAGCATGGGCCGAATGGGGTGGTGGGGGTCTGGAACTCACTGCCTGAAAGGGTGGTAGAGGCAGAAACCCTCACCACATTTTAAAAGTACTTGGATATGCGCTTGAAGTGCCGAAACCTACAGGACTACGGACCAAGTGCTGGAAAGTGGGATTGGGCTGGAGAGCTCTTTGTCGGCCGGCACAGACACGATGGGCCGAATGGCCCCCTTCTGTGCCGCAAATTTCTACGATTCTATGGCCTGTTTCTGCGCTGTACATTCGATGTAATCTGGAGGGAGCACTTTGAGGTTTCGAACGCCAGGGTGAAGTATTGGTGGTTGCAGATCTGTCACTGTGGGTGGGAGCAACTTAAGAGGATGAATTAAGAGTAACACACTAGAAGCAGCTCACACATTATTAAAGTGTGCTGGTTTATGTCCGATTTTCGATCATGCTCTGGTACCAATATTTTTTTTTAAATAGGTCCAGTGACAACACTGCCTCTGAACGAGGCCCCCTCCCCTCTCTCACTGCACATCTGATGTAAAAACGAAACCAACATATGGACCAGTCCAAGTTGTTTATCAGCGAGCTCGGCTCACAGCGTCTCTCCCCCCCTCCCCGAGGCTGGCTCCGCGCCACAATTCATTTTGGAGACAGTCCAACATTCGGGGGAAAGCTGCCAAAGTCTCGAGCGGCTAACAGAACATCCGCCCCCAGGAGATCCCAGCAAACAAACCAACAGCTGTTAGCAGAGACTGGCCGGCTGGCCGGTGCCAGTAGTGGACTGCTCGCTGCAGCACGGCCAAAGGTAGAGGCCCCGAAATACACTTGCACAAATCCTTTCTTTCTGCGTTTGTCGAGCACAGCGACGAAATTTCAAACAGAATCAATGTGTAAAATTATGAGGGGGCCTAGATAGGGTGGATAGGAAGGACCTATTTCCCTTAGCAGAGAGGTCAATAACCAGGGGGCATGGATTTAAAGTAATTGGTAGAAGGATTAGAGGGGATTTGAGGAGAACTTTTTTCACCCAGAGGGTGGTGGGGGTCTGGAACTCACTGCCTGAAAGGGTGGTAGAGGCAGAAACCCTCATCACATTTAAACAGTACTTGGATATGCACTTGAAGTGCCGTAACCCACAGGGCTACGGACCAGGAGCTGGAAAGTGGGATTAGACTGGAAAGCTCTTTGTCAGCCAGCGCGGACACCAACAGCCAAATGGCCTCCTTCTGTGTCGTAAATTTCTATAATTCTATGAAATATTATTCACTCTTCTCTCGAGAGCACCGACCCACGTTGAGATTCGCTCCATAGACTCGGGCTGTCCGCTCGAACCTCACACAAGTGAATCGCAACATAGGAACCGGAGGAGGCCATTCAGCCCCTTGAGTCTGCTCCACCATTCTGTTAGATCATGGCTGATCTGCACCTCGCCTGCCTTGACTCCACAGCCCTCGATACCCTTACCCAACAAAAACATATATGGCTCTCGGTCTCGAAAGCTCCAATTGTCCCCCAGCATCTTCTGGGGCGGGGAGAGAATTCCAGATTTCCACTACCCTTTGTGTGAAAATGTGCTTCCTGATTTCACCTCTCTGACAAAAGGCCATCGACCTGAAACGTTAGCTCTGTTCCTCTCTCCGCAGATGCCGTCTGACCTGCTGAGTGTTTCCAGCATTTTCTGTTTTTATTTCAGATTTCCAGCATCCGCAGTATTTTGCTTCTGTACTTCCCGATTTCACTCCTGAATATCCTGGCTCTAATTTAAGATTATATCCCCTCGTCCTGGATTCCCCCACCAGAGGAACTGGTTGCTCTGTATCGACCCTATCGATTCCGTTTGTCATTTTAAACGCCTCAATCAGATCACCCCTCAATCTACTAAACTCAAGGGAATACAAGCCAAGTTTAGGCAACCGGTCCTAATTTAACACTTTAAGCCTCAGTGTCATTCTGTGAATCTGCCCTGCACCCCTTCAAGGCCAATATATCCTTCCTGAGGTGCGGGGCCCAGAACTGAAGGCAGTACTCCAGATGGGGTCTGAGCGAGGCTGTAAACAAGAAGTGTGGACGGGCTATTTGAATGCGCAGTCGTCACATTGCCAATATACTTCTGAGCCACAAAAAAGTAAGATTTCTATATCGCCTTTCATGACCTCAGGATGTCCCAAAGCGCTTTACAGCCAATGAAGTACTTTTTGAAGTGTAGTCACTGTAGTAATGTGGGAAACCCGCCAGCCAATATGCGCACAGCAAGCTCCCACAAACAGCAATGTGATAATGACCACATAATCTGTTTTAGTGATGTTGATTGAGGGATAAATATTGGCCAGGACACCAGGTTTAATTCTTCGAAATAAGATCCTTTACGTCCACCTGAGAGAACAGACATGGCCGTGGTTTAATATCTCATCCGAAAGACGGCACCTCCAACAGCGCAGCACTCCCTCAGCACTCCACTGGAGTGTCAGCCAAGATTTTTATGCTCAAGTCCCTGGAGTGGGACTATGAACCCACAACCTTCTGACTCAGGGGCGAGAGTGCTGCCCACTGAGCCACAGCTGACATAGATCAGAAGGGTTCCAGATTCAACCCACAGTCTATTGAGTTCTTTAGGCGACACTAGGGGAGTAACAATGGACCTCAATACCTCCTAATTGGCAGGGTTGGAATGGGAAACATCAGCCAAGGTGCCTGCTCTTGATGTTATGCGGCCACCACAGGGGAACATCACACTTGACTATGATAACCCCTATGGCTGAATACTCTGCTGACAATGTCTAGATTTATGTGTGGGAATAGTCTCTTAAACAGGAGTATTGTTAGAGCTACTAAGACCCACAGGACCACCCTCCAGAATGAGTCACCACCCTTGGGGGAGGGGGGGATTAAAATGGGGAAATTCCCTAAGGTGCAGCTACAGCATAATCCCTTTCAATTCTTTATAATGCGATTGCAACAACTTTTCCGTTTACATGTGGAAAATATCCAAATACGCAGATTTGGGGGCAGTTTAAGGTAATTGGTAAAAAGAACCAGAGAAGAAAATGAGGAAAATGCTTTTGGTTGTTGCGATCTGGAACGCGCTGCCCGAAAGGGCGGTGGGAGCAGATCCAATAGTAACTTTCATAAGGGAGTTGGATAAATACGTGAAGGGGAAAATTTGCAGGGCTACAGGGAAAGAGCTGGGGGAGTGGGACTAATTCGACAGCTCTTTCAGAGAGCCGGCACAGGCACGACTGGCCTCTTTCTGTGCTGTCTCGTTCTATGAAATTGGTGCAAGAACAAAAATACAATAAACTTTTAAAAAGTGGTGAAGGTGGCGAGCGTTATATTACGAGAATGTTGCCTGTCGGTGCTATCGACTCTTGCGGCAGACTATATACTGGGGGCCAGGGGGGTGGCCAGGGGGGTTCCAGTGTAAACTTGTGAAGCTAACGCACGCACACCACACAGGTTTGATAGATGTGTTTAAAATCATGATGGGTTCAGACAGGGTAAATGAAGAGAAACAGCACAAAATTGCAGGAATGTGGGAAAGAGTGAGGGAATGGGACTAACGGGGTCAGCCATGGTTGGTGGGTCGCACTCTCTCGCCTCGGAGTCAGAAGTTTGTGGGTTCAAGTCCCACTCCAGGGACTTGAGCACATAAAGCTAGGCTGACACTCCCAGTGAGGTGCTGAGGGAGTGCTGCACTGTCGGAGGAGCTGTCTTTCGGATGAGACATTAAACCGAGGCCCCGTCTGCTCTCTCAGGTGGACGCAAAAGATCCCATGGCACTATTTCAAAGCGAAGAGCAGGGGAGTTCTCCCCGGTGTCCTGGTCAACATTTATCCATCAATCAACATAACAAAAACAGATTATCCAGTCATTATCACATTGCTGTTTGTGGGAGCTTGCTGCGCGCAAATTGGCTGCTGCGTTTCCCACATTACAACAGTGACTACACTTCAAAAAGTACTTAAATAAAAACAGAAAATGCTGGAAATACTCAGCAGGTCAGGCAGCATCTGTAGAGAGAGAGAAACAGAGTTAACGTTTCAGGTCGATGAAGGGTCGACCTGGAGCGTTAACGCTGTCTCTCTCCCCACAGGCGCTGCCTGACCTGCGGAGTATTCCCAGCATTTTCTGTTTTCATTTCAGATTTCCAGCACCTGCGGTATTTTGCTTCAAAAGTACTTAATTGGCTGCAAAGCGCCTCGGGAAGTCCGGTGGTCGTGAAAGGCGCCATAGAAAGGCAAGTCTGCCTTTTTAACTGGATTGCTCTGTGAAAGGGCCAACACAGACTCGATGGGCCGAATGGCCTCCTCCTGTGCTGGCCTGCGCTATGGTTCTACCAGTGTAAACAGTACCAAGTGTTCCGAAGCGCACACACAGACACAGTTCACGCCCCCCTTGCATTGCTGCCCATCACAATCAGACTACAACTGGAACAGCCAATCGGATTCGCCAACAGTCTAGTCAATTTCAGCCCCATTCATAAATTTCACTCGGTGTCCCCCCTCCAAAACTTCTTCAATGAGTTCCTGTGCCTCGGAGACTGTTGGAAATATGATTGTATTCGATGAATTCCTGTTAACAGATTTTTTTTTGGAAAAAGAAAACCATTTTGCTTCTTTCGTCTCTAACATTCTTCCAATATTTTTCAAAAATTGCTACTCATAATAAATGCATTAAAAATCTTAGGGTCTAGTTTAAGTGCGATGGGAGGGATTTTTTGGGGGGGGGGAAAACACCATTTTATTGGACAAAGTAGTCAAGTTTCTAAAAATCCTCTCTAAGTATGTGCTGAAAAATAATAGTCTGGTAATTGTCTACAATGTTTCGCGTAAGAACTATTTGATTGTTATGATCTTAAAATGAAACGCTCAGTTGCATTTTAAAACTTCTTCCCTCTCAAAATTAAAATGCGAGTTCTGGGGGGGAAGTTTAATAAGAATTATGTTTAAGTTTAAAGGTGCCCGGACTGGGGGCGCTTTGGCTCCGCCCTGGCAAAGCCTTGGAGCGCCTCGGCGACTTAGAAACAGTGGCACGGAGATTCGGAATGGAAACATTGGGGGCGGTGGGAAGAGAAGCCAGAAATCCATTTTTTAAAAATAAAAGCGTATTCAACCCGAACTCCACCGTGCACAACACATTCCGCGCAGAGCAAGGACCCAGCAAAACACGAACACATCTTTTCCACCTCTCCCCGCGGGGGGGGGGGGGGGGGGGGTTGAACGGGAAGGTGAAAGAGAAATTGCAACAAGAAGGATATTTTAGACAAGATTTTTTTTTAAATGCCTCCTTGCATAGGCTTGCACGCAGTTCGCACTATCGGAGCAACAGTGGGGCTTTGCTTCCCCACATCAAACCCCTTACAAAAAGCAATTTTATTTTCCGAATTGCATAGGAAAAGGGGGGGGGGGGGTGAATGCAACTTTTGCTTCCTTTAGCAATCAGCACGCATTTGCAAAAAAAAAAGTGGGAGGGTCCATATTACAAAACAAATAAGACACACACACAGAGGGGCGGCCATGATCTGCTAGTCAAGAAGAGGAGGGGAAAGGGGGGGGGGGGGGGTGAAATGAATAGGATTTAAAAAGAAATCGCAAGCCGGGCAGGAGGGGGATTGCCCGATTGGAACGTTGCTACATTATTCAAGGTTCCAAACTTTGCAACAATCGCCGGGGAGATTCCAAAATGGAACGTTTGGTGATCCGAGCCCCACGTGGCCCGACTGTGTTTGCAATTTGCATCTGCTCCCTCCCATTGCTGCAAGGATCCCCTCTCCCAGCCTCTCTCTCTGTTGCCATAAAGGAGAGAGGGGGGGGAATCTTGTTGCATTTTCGCTTTAGAAAGCATTACCCCCCCCCCCCCCCCGATCTGCGACTATCTCTACCCAATTCCACGTGTGGATGGCGTTTAAATGCCCCCCTCTCTGTCTGTTTCTCCATTGATACATTGTCTCTGAAATAAACAAACTGATACACACCTACACAAGCCTCCAATCACTTCCTTCTCTGCTTTGCGGAATTCTTGCAGTGTTTTTTGCCCCGCGTAATAAGCCATCGATCCTTTTTTTGCTTTCGCCCCCAAGTTTTCAAAAGCTGTTGTTGGCAGACTCGTTTTTTATATATATATATCAATTTCTTTTTAAATCCAAGAGGGGGAGGGGGGGAGAGGTTTGGAGTTATAGTAAAAACATTCAGCAATGGCGGGAAACAGCTGGGACCTCGTGGTCAGCTGGAGCCGCAGCACCGCTTTCTGCCTCCGCACGGCTGGCGGCCGCTGGGTCCTAGCGCCCGCCGCACACTCCCGCCCACCCTCTGACTCCGCTCCCTGGCTGCTGCTTTCTACCGTCACTTGCAGGGGAACGCCGCGCTGCATTCATGCAAACACCCCTACCCCCCAAAATATTGGGGCTGCTGGAAATCTGATATACACACTCAACATCTCTGCACAGAGCAGAAACAGAGTTAAAGTCTTTCGTCAGAACGGGAAAATAGTTAGAGATGCAACAGGTTTTAAGCATTAAGCACAGAGGCAGGGAGAGGGGAGGATGAAAGGAACAAAAGGATTACATAGGATACACAGCACAGAAACAGGCCACTCGGCCCAACAAGTCCATGCCGGCGTTTATGCTCCACTCGAACTTCCTCCTGTCTTTCCTCATCTAAATCTATCAGCATAACCCTCTATTCTCTTCTCCCTCATATGCTTGTCCAGCCTCCCCTTAAATGCGCCTATACTACTCGCTTCAACCACTCCCTGTGGTAGCGAGTTCCACATTCTCACCACTCTTTTTGGGTAAAGAAGTTTCTTCTGAATTCCCTAGGGAAAGTCCGTGATAGGGTGAAAGGCAGGGGGGATCCCTCTGGTCTTCCTCTCCACCCCTGGAGGTGGGGTTTAGTTCCACAGGTTACGGTCGCCCTCCACTCCTGCACCCTTGTGCTGTTCGGGTGAGCCTGGATTAAGAGTGGCAGCGGCCTATTCAAGCTTGGAGGGTTTTGCAGCAAAGTTTCTCGCCCGGCCTCCTGATCCTTTGCTCATCTGACGGCCGCATGCAACATTCAGTGGGAGTCGCTGAACGGTGATCAGTAATGAGAACCCTGACTGATTTTCCCTCCCTAGCTCTGAGGTGTGGGGCCCAGTTGTAATGCTGTCCTTGCAGAGCTCAGCTACCGTGGCTCAGAGCAGGAGTCACCTTGGGACCTTCTAATCTGTATGGTTTAGCGCTGCACTGCACAATGCCTTTTGGGGACAATGGATGAGCCTGGCTTGGCTTTTAACTAAACAGGGCCATATCCTTCCCTCTTTCTGCAGATGAATAATAACTTTAATATCAATAATAACTTTCAAATGGGAATTTGATTAATGTGCATAGGTCCCTGAAGGTGGCGGGACATATTGAGAGAGTGGTTAACAAAGCATATGGGATCTTGGGTTTCATAAATAGAGGTATTGAGTACAAAAGTAGAGAAGTTATGCTGAACCTTTATAAAGTGCTGGTTAGGCCACAACTGGAGTATTGCATCCAGTTCTGGTCACCACACTTTAGGAAGGATGTGAAGGCCCTTGAGAGGGTGCAGAGGAGATTTACCAGAATGGTTCCGTGGATGGGGGATCTTAGCTACAAGGACAGGTTGGAGAAGCTGGATTTGTTTTCATTAGAGCAAAGGAGGTTGCGGGGTGATTTGATAGAGGTGTACAAGATTATGACGGGTTTGGATAGGCTAGACGGGGAAAGGCTGTTCCCACTAGTTGATGGTACAAGGACCAGGGGACACAGATTTAAGGTTTTGGGCGAGGAAAAACTTTTTTACACAGCGAGTGGTGAGGACCTGGAACTCGCTGCCGACGGAAGTGGTGGAAGCGGAGACTGGATAGGCACTTGAGGGAAATAAACTTGCAGGGTTACGGGGATAGAGCGGGGGAATGGGACTGACTGGATTGCTCTACAGAGAGCCGGCACGGACTCGATGGGCCAAATGGCCTGCTTCTGTGCTCCATCATTCTATGAAAAGGTATGATAATACAAGGCAAAAGGAGATGGTAATGGGACAAGTAAAGAACCAAAAGATGGGTCTAGACTGCGCTGTATTAATAACTGCTTTATTGATAAGGCAGTCTGCTGCGGCTCAAACAGATCATAAAGGTGGTGCACCAACATCAAGGAGTTATAGTTAATTCAGAAAGTGTCGCTCATTGGGAGAAACAATCACTCATTTTATTTGTGGGTTAAAATTGCAACCTGTTTTGAGTGATGTCCCTCTTGTTTAATATCACATTCCAGCCATCACCGGCATCCTTCTTCTTCTTCTTAGGCAGTCCCTCGGAACCGAGAATGAGTTGCTTCCACACTAGAAATGAGTTCTCAGGTGACTGATGAGTCCAGTGAGGGACCTACAGGCTGGATTTTCATTCAGGAGTCGGGTAGGAGGCGGGACTACAACTTTCGAGGTTGTAGACCCGCCTCCATCGAGATGTGGCCAATCCACACGATTTTAACTTGATTGACCTTGTTGAGTCCGCCCAGCGGGCTCAGCAGGCCAATTAAGGGCCACCCGGCAACAGGTGATGTCACAGACTGAAATTTCATCTGTCAAGAGGTTTTAACAGAAGAAATATCAACGTTTCACAGCTGTTTGAAGCTGTCAAAACACTGACAGTCTTACTTCTAACATGAGTCCTTCTCCACAGACTCAGTTAGAAATCTCTCCTGCACAGAAAGCTGAAGGCTGTCACTTTTGACAGTTTGCAGCCATTCTGCTTTCTGTGCCGGTGAGATGAGGGATTCCCGAGACCTAAAGGAAGGAAGGCTGTAAAGGTAAGTACAGGTAATTTAAACTTCTTTACACATTTTAGACACACCAAACACACTTACCTTTGCACGCATGCACCCATCACTCACCTGAACACTGACATCTCGACCCCTCCCAGCTCTTCAGCCTGACGGCCCACCTCGCAAACTTGGTGTGGTTTGGAGCCATCGGGAATCACACATTTCAAGATTCAAAATAGGGATTAGGCTAAAAACTGCCTGTTAACAGGTAGTTAATTGGCACTAATCCCCTGCCTGTCTCGGGTAGGCGGGTCCCAGTGCGGGGCGGGTACCCGCCTCCTTTGAAACTGGCATAGAAGCGGGTTGGGTGCGGGGTGGTGTCAGGACCCCCGAATTCGGGATTTTAAACCCCCGCACGCCTCCAATCCCGCCTCCACGGCCCAATGAAAATCCTGCCCACAGTCTCTGTCACAGGTGGGGCAGACGGTGGTTGAAGGGGCGGGTAAGTGGGGTGCTTTGGTTGACGTGCGCTGTTTGCGCTTGGCTTCCGCTTGCTCCCGGTTAAGAGACTCGAGCTGTTTGCCGCCTTCCCGGATGCTTCTCCTCCACTTCATCTCCCACCAGCATCCACCAGGTTGGCAGCGGTCTGGGAATCCGGACAAAGCCGTGTTTGTCTTGCACGAGCAGTTGTGCGCGGCCGAAACAGACGCTTCAGGTCCATGCAGCGGCCCTTCCAACTGCAGCTCCAGCGCACAGCGTGTTCCCGTCACTGAGCCGCTTCCACCTGTTGGCGTTCGGGAGCCAACAGAGCTTGCGCTATCGCAGCCTCTTCAGCCAAATTGTTGGTGATGTTAATGCACAGAATATCCACAAACTGGTGTCTGCAGGGTTTTAAAGAGGATCTAGCTGGGGAACTGGTGTAGTGGGTGAGACCCCAGGAAAAAAAAGAAAGACTTGCATTTCTATAGCGCCTTTCATGACCTCAGGATGTCCCAAAGTGCTTTACAACCAATGAAGTATTTTTGAAGTGTAGTCACTGTTGTAATGTAGGAAACACAGCAGCCAATTTGCGCACAGCAAGCTCCCACAAACAGCAATGTGATCATGACCAGATAATCTGTTTTATTGATGTTGATTGAGGGATAAATATTGGCCCCAGGACACCGGGGAGAAACTCCCCTGCTCTTCTTCAAAATAGTGCCGCAGGATCTTTTACGTCCACCTGAGCGAGCTAGCTGGGTTCAAATCCAGGCCTGACTACCAGGTTCCTCTGGCTGTGGGACTGCTGTGTGAGTTTAGACAGTCCCACTCCAGTTCCCAGTCAGCCTGAGCCTGCAGAACAAAACTCTCCCTAATTTGGCTCCAGTTGATAATCTCATTCAGAGGGGGCTCAGGATGGCTCGTGTGGAGAAAGGAGGTGGAATACCATATTGGTGCAGTAAGGAGGCTGAGGCTGGGGCTAAGGTATATTGTTGAGTAGAGGGAGCTTTACCTCTGTCTGTGCTACATCTGACCTAGGAGTGATTGCACTAGAGGGGGTGCAGAGGAGATTTACGAGGATGTTGCCAGGACTGGAGAATTTTAGCTATGAGGAAAGATTGGATAGACTGGGGTTGTTTTCTTTGGAACAGAGGAGGCTGAGGGGAGATTTAATTGAGGTGTATAAAATTATGAGGGGCCTAGATAGAGTGGAAAGGAAGGACCTATTTCCCTTAGCAGAGAGGTCAGTAACCAGGGGGCATAGATTTAAAATAATTGGTAGAAGGATTAGAGGGGAGTTGAGGGGAACTTTTTTCACCCAGAGGGTGGTGGGGGTCTGGAACTCACTGCCTGAAAGGGTGGTGGGGGCAGAAACCCTCATCACATTTAAACAGTACTTGGATGTGCACTTGAAGTGCCGAAACCTACAGGGCTACGGACCAAGAGCTGGAAAGTGGGATTAGGCTGGATAGCTCTTTGTCAGCCGGCACAGACAAGATGCCCCGAATAAACTCCTTCTGTGCCATAAGTTTATATAATTCTATGAAATCTTATTCACTCTTCTCTCGAGAGCACCGACCCACATTGGGATTCGTTTCATAGACTCAGGCTGTCCCCTTGAACCTCACACAAGTGAATCGCAACATAGGAGGAGGCCATTCAGCCCCTCGAGTCTGCTCCACCATTCTGTTAGATCATGGCTGATCTGCACCTCACCTGCCTTGGCTCCACATCCCTCGGATACCCTTACCCAACAAAAACATATATGGCTCTTGGTCTCAAAAGCTCCAATTGTCCCCCAGCATCTTCTGGGGGGAGAGAATTCCAGACTTCCACTACCCTTTGTGTGAAAATGTGCTTCCTGATTTCACCTCTGACAAAAGGCCATCGACCTGAAACGTTAACTCTGTTCCTCTCTCCACAGATGCTGTCTGACCTGCTGAGTGTTTCCAGCGTTTTCTGTTTTTATTTCAGATTTCCTGCATCTGCAGTATTTTGCTTTAGTGCTTCCTAATTTCACTCCTGAATGGGCCTCAGCCGCCTTGCTCCTCATACCTACGTAGTTTGCTTTGTTTAGATTTAAGATCCTAGATTCGGATTTAACTAAATCACTTTGAAACTCAATATAAAATTCCAACATATTATGATCACTCTTCCCTAAAGGCCCCTTTACTACAAGATTATTAATTAACCCTTTCTCATTGCACAATACTAGATCTACAATAGCCTGTTCCCTAGTTGGTTCCTCAACATACTGATCTAGAAAACTATCTTGCATACATTCCATGAATTCGTCCTCCACACTATTACTGCAAATTTGGTTTGCCCAGACTATATGTAGATTACTGTTTTACCCTTGTTACATGCGCCTCTAATTTCCTGATTTATACTCTGCCCTACATCACAACTACTGTTTGGGGGCCTGTAAACAACTCCCACCAATGTTTTCTGCCCCTTACTGTTTCTTAGCTCCAACCTAACTGATTCTACTTCTTGATTTTCTGAGCTAGGATCCTTTCTCTCCCATCCTTTATTATCAGGCTACCCCTCCTCCTTTTCCATTTGCCTATCTCTTCTAAAAGTTAAGTATCCTTGAATATTTAGTTCCCAACCTTGGTCACTTTGCAACCACGTCTCCATAATGGCTATTAGATCAAACCTATTAATTTCTATCTGCATTATTAATTAATCTATTTTGTTGCAAATGGCTTCGCGCATTCAGATATAGTGCCTTTAGCTTTTGTATTTTCTATTTTTCCCTGATGTCACCCTAGTCACTGATGCCCTATGACCTTTGTTACTCTTTCTGTCCCTTCCTGACCCACTCTGCTTATTTTTACCCAAAACTCTATTCTGCTCTAGAGCCTTGACATTTCTCTCGCTGCTTTTAAATTTACTCTTTCCTGAATCCTCCCACCCCCCTTCATTAGTTTAAAGCCCTGTCTACTGCCCTAGTTATTCAATTCATCAGGACACTGGTTCCAGCCTGGTTTAAGTGGAGCCCGTCCCAACGAAACAGCTCCCTCTTTCCCCGGTACTGGTGCCAGTGGCCCATGAAGCAAGTGATGGGTGAACGGGACTTGATGCGAGTTAGGACATGGGCAGCCGAGTTTTGGATGACCTCAAGGCGGCCAGCCAGGAGAGCTTTGGAATAGTCGAGTCTAGAGGTAACAAAGGTATGGATGAGGGTTTCAGCAGTGGATGAGCTGAGGCAGGGCGGAGACGGGCGATGTTATGGAGGTGGAAATAGGCGGTTTTAGTTATGCTGCGGCTATGTGGTCGGAAGCTCATTTCAGGGTCAAATATGACACCAAGGTTGCGAACAGTCTGGTTCAGCCTCAGACAGATGTTAGGGAGAGGGATGGAGTCGGTGGCTAGGGAACGGAGTTTGTGGCAGGGCTCGAAGACAATGGCTTCGGTCTTCCCAATATTTAATTGGAGAAAATTTCTGCTCATCCAGTGCTGGATGTTTGACAAGCAGTCTGACAATTTAGAGACCGTGGAGGGGTTGAGAGAAGTGGTGGTGAGGTCGAGCTGGGTGTCGTCAGCGTACAGGTGGAAACTGACACTGTGTTTTCGGATGATGTCGCCAATGGGCAGCATGTAGATGAGAAATAGGAGGAGGCCAAGGCTAGATCCTTGGGGGACACCTGAGGTAACGAGCGGGAAGAGAAGCCGTTGCAGGTGATTCTCTGGCTACGATTAGATAGCTAAGAATGGAACCAAGTGAGTGCAGTCCCACCCAGCTGGACGATGGTGGAGAGGTGTTGGAGAAGGATGGAGTGGTCAACCGTGTCAAAGGCTGCAGGCAAGTCAAGAAGGACGAGGAGGAATAGTTTACCTTTGTCACAGTCACAAAGGATGTCATTTGTGACTTTGATGAGAGCCGTTTCGGTACTGTGGCAGGGGCGGAAACCTGATTGGAGGGATTCAAACATGGAGTTGCGGGAAAGATGACCACGGATTTGGGAGGCGACAACACGTTCAAGGACTTTGGAGCGGAAAAGGAGGTTAGAGGTGGGGCGGTAGTTTGCAAGGACGGCGGGGTCAAGGGTTGTTTATTTTCAGCAGTGGGGTGATGACGGCAGATTTGAGGGAGAGGGGGACAGTCCCTGAGGAGGGAGAACCGTTAACAATATCAGCAACATGGGAGCCAGAAAAGGAAGTTGGGTGGTCAGCAGTTTGTTGGGAATAGGGTCGAGGGAGCAGGAAGTGGGTCTCATGGACAAGATGAGTGTGGAGAGGTCAAGATGGGAGGTCGGAGGTAAACTGGAGAAAGAAGTGAGTTCAGGGCTAGGGCAGGGGGGAGCCTGAGAGGAAGTTTGGCCCAGTGGGCTAGGGGAAGGAAGGAAAGTGGCAGAGGCAGCTGAACGGATGGTCTCAATCTTAGAGACAAAGAAGTCCATGAGCTCCTCACACATGTTGTTGGAGGCGAGTGTGGAGGAGACAGGGGAGAGGAGTTTAAGAAGACAGTTAGCAGTGGAAAATATTAGCTGGGGCTTATCTTTGCATTCCAGAATGATTCTGGAACAGTGAACAATTTTGGCAGACGAGAGCAGGGCCCGATAAAGCTTTATGTGGTCCAGCCAGATCTGGCGGTGAATGGCTAAACCAGTTGTCTGCCATATGAATAGGGAATTCAGAAGAAACTTCTTTACCCATGGAGTGGTGAGAATGTGAAACTCGCTATCACAGGGAGTGGTTGAGGTGAATAGTATGGATGCATTTAAGGGGAGGCTGGACAAACATATGAGGGAGAAGGAAATAGAGGGTTATGCTGATAGATTTAGATGAGGAAAGACGGGAGGAGGCTCGAGTGGAGCATAAACGCCGGCATGGACTGGTTGGGCCGAATGGCCTGTTTCTATGCCGTATATCCGATGTAATATGTAATCCATATCCATTCAAGTCAACTAGAAGAAGTAGTCTGTCTTTCTTTTCACACTTTCAGGTAGTGTGTTCCAGATCATAGCAACCCTCTGTGTGAAATAATTTCCTCTATGGTTCTTTTACCAATTATTTTAAATCTATGACCTCTGGTCACCGACCCACTTGCCAGAGGAAACAATTTCTCCCTACTTGCTCTATCGAAACCCCTCATGATTTTGAATACCTCTATTAGGTCTCCCCTTAACCATCTCTGCTCTAAGGAGAACAATGCCAGCTTCTCCAATCTCAACACATAACTGAAGTCTCTCATCCCTGGCATCATCCTGGTCAACCGCCTCTGAAGTCTCTCCAAGGCTTTTATATCCTTCCTAAAGTGTGGTGCCCAGAATTACTGGGCAATACTCCAGCTGAGGTCTAACCAGAGATTTGTAAAGGTTTAGCATGACTATTTTGTTTTTGTATTCAATGCCCCTATTTACAAAGCCAAGCACCCCACATACTTTCTTAACTGCCTTATCAACTTGCCCTGCCACCTTCAAAGATTTGTGAATAGGCACGCCAAGGTCCCTCTGCTCTTGCACCCGTCTGAAAATAGTACTTACAAGGCACAAGTCAGGAGTGTGATGGAATACTCTCCACTTGCCTGGATGAGTGCAGCTCCAACAACACTCAAGAAGCTCGACACCATCCAGGACAAAGCAGCCCGTTTGATTGGCACCCCATCCACCACCTTCAACATTCACTCCCTCCACCACCGGCGCACCGTGGCTGTAAACATAGAAACATAGAAGATAGGAGCAGGAGTAGGCCATTCGGCCCCTCGAGCCTGTTCCGCCGTAGTGTGTACCATCCACAACATGCACTGCAGCAACTCGTCAAGAACTAGGGGGCATAATCTTAAAATAAGGGGCTGCTCATTCAAAACTGAGATGAGGAGAAACTTCTTCACTCAGAGGGTGGTAGGTTTGTGGAATTTGCTGCCCCAGAAAGCTGTGGAAGCTACATCATTAAATAAATTTAAAACAGAAATAGATAGTTTCCTAGAAGTAAAGGGAATAAAGGGTTACGGGGAGCGGGCAGGAAATTGGACATGAGTCTGGGTTCGGAATGGTCATGGCCCTGTGGGTAGTGGAGCGGGCCCAGGGGCCGTGTAGCCTTGTTCTGCTCCTACTGTGTTCTAATTCTGTTAGATTTCAGGAGATGGTTTTATTCCTGTTCCTGGCTGGGGTGGAGATCGCCTTTACAGAAGGTAAGTACTGTAGAAAATATAGGGACAGAGTGATCTCCTGGAAGAATTTCGATCGCCTAGATGGGTCGGAGAGGAATTTCCCAGATTTTTTTCTCCCAAATTGGCCATTGGGTCTTTATCTGGTTTTTCGCCTCTCCCGGGAGATCACATGGGTTCGGGTGGATGCAGAGTGATAGAAGATTTGAGGTTAGGATCAGATCAGCCATGATCTTATTGAATGGTGGAGCAGGCTCGAGGGGCCGATTGGCCTACTCCTGCTCCTATTTCTTATGTTCTTATGTTCTTATGTTCTTTGGCAGCACCTCCCAAACCCGCGACCACTTCCACCTAGAAGGACAAGGGCAGCAGGCGCATGGGAACACCACCACCTCCAAGTTCCCCTCCAAGTCACACATCATCCTGACTTAGAAGTATATCGGCCGTTCCTTCATCGACGCTGGGTCAAAATCCTGGAACTCCCTCCCTAACAGCACTGCGGGAGCACCTTCACCACACGGACTGCAGCGGTTCAAGATGGCCGCTCACCACCACCTTCTTAAGGGTAACTAGGGATGGGCAATAAATGCTGGCCTTGCCAGCGACACCCACATCTCATAAGTGAACAAAAAAATTTTTAGATTATACTTCCTCCTGCAATAGTATCTTGTGCCTCTCCTGATAATTTCAGTTTCTCATCTCTGGTGAGTCTTTAGCTTTAGTGTCCCTTTTATGACAGAGCACCCAGAACTATACACAGTATTCTAACTGTGGTCTAAGCCTTGCCTTGTGCAAGGTCATCTTTAACTCTTTACTCTTGTTACTCTTTGGCCCCATTTATAAATCCCCAAATGCTCCTGGCCTTTTTTATGGCTTCCCCTATCTGTAATCTCACTTTCTATTTGGGCAGTTGGTTTCAATTCTTGATAACAAAAGAGGTAAAGCCACAGTATTCATAACCCCTGAGGCTGTTCGTGACCCATCACCTTTCACCTGTGGTTCTCGGTCAACAACAACAACAACTTGTATTTATATAGCGCCTTTAACGCAGTAAAACCTCCCGAGACGCTTCACGGGAGTATTATAAGACAAAATTTGACACCGACCCACATAAGAAGAAATTAGGGCAGGTGACCAAAAGCTTGGTCAAAGAGGTAGGTTTTAAGGAGCGTCTTAAAGGAGGAAAGAGAGGTAGAGAGGCGGAGAGGTTTAGGCAGGGAATTCCAGAGCTTAGGCAACAGAAGGCACGGCCACCAATGTTCCTTTTTTCTGGAGCAGACAGACTCAGTATAACTGGAGCAGACATAGAAGATAGGAGCAGGAGTAGGCCATTCGGCCCCTTGAGCCTGCTCCGCCATTCAATGAGATCATGGCTGATCATCCAATTCCTGTACCCTGTCCCTGCCTTATAATCAGGGAAGCTCAAGTGGGCAGAATTAGAGGAGCGCCAATATCTCGGGGGTTGTAGGGCTGGAGGAGGTTACAGAGATGGGGGTGGGGTGAGGCCATGGAGGGATTTGAAAACAAGGATGAGAATTTTGAAATTGAGGCGCTGCTTAACCGGGAGCCAATGTAGGTCAGCGAGCACAGGGAGAGATGGGCGAACGGGACTTGGTGCGAGTTAGGACACGGGCAGCCCAGTTTTGGATGACCTCAAGTTTACGTCGGGTGGAATGTAGGAGGCCACGTTCTTGTTGGAACTTGTTGTTCCAGATTCCCCGAGGGCCTTCAGCTGCGAATATTGATCAAACTTGGATTGGGTATTGTTTCCCCAACATTCTCTAAGGAAAGAAGGCGAGGGAATAACGATAATCGCATTTTTATACAATGCCATTCACATCAAAACGTCGCCAAAATGTGTTTTGCACAATTAATTACTTTTAAGGTGATGTTTCGCTGCCAAACACAGCAGCCATTCTGCACCTACCACCCCCTTTACCAGCCATTCTGCACCTACCACCCCATCACCAGCCATTCTGCACCTACCACCCCCTTTACCAGCCATTCTGCACCTACCACCCCCATCACCAGCCATTCTGCACCTACCACCCCATCACCAGCCATTCTGCACCTACCACCCCATCACCAGCCATTCTGCACCTACCATCCCATCACCAGCCATTCTGCACCTACCATCCCCATCACCAGCCATTCTGCACCTACCACCCCCATCACCAGCCATTCTGCACCTACCACCCCCTTTACCAGCCATTCTGCACCTACCATCCCCATCACCAGCCATTCTGCACCTACCACCCCATCAGCAGCCATTCTGCACCTACCATCCCCATCAGCAGCCATTCTGCACCTACCACCCCATCAGCAGCCATTCTGCACCTACCACCCCATCAGCAGCCATTCTGCACCTACCACCCCCATCACCAGCCATTCTGCACCTACCATCCCCATCACCAGCCATTCTGCACCTACCATCCCATCAGCAGCCATTCTGCACCTACCACCCCATCAGCAGCCATTCTGCACCTACCATCCCCATCACCAGCCATTCTGCACCTACCATCCCCATCACCAGCCATTCTGCACCTACCATCCCCATCACCAGCCATTCTGCACCTACCATCCCCATCACCAGCCATTCTGCACCTACCACCCCATCAGCAGCCATTCTGCACCTACCATCCCCATCACCAGCCATTCTGCACCTACCACCCCCATCACCAGCCATTCTGCACCTACCACCCCCTTTACCAGCCATTCTGCACCTACCACCCCATCACCAGCCATTCTGCACCTACCACCCCATCACCAGCCATTCTGCACCTACCATCCCCATCACCAGCCATTCTGCACCTACCACCCCCTTTACCAGCCATTCTGCACCTACCACCCCCATCACCAGCCATTCTGCACCTACCACCCCATCACCAGCCATTCTGCACCTACCACCCCATCAGCAGCCATTCTGCACCTACCACCCCCATCACCAGCCATTCTGCACCTACCACCCCCATCACCAGCCATTCTGCACCTACCACCCCCTTCAGCAGCCATGAGGTGCGTGAGCAGCGGTGTTGGTGGAGGGAGGGAGGGAGGGAGAGGGTGAATAGTGAAATGAAGGCCCACAGGACACTGGCTGAGCCTCTCCTCTCCGAACCACCTGTGGCTAGTTCTCAATTTCCATTGGACAACACTGGTTAAAGGAATAGGCCAATTGCCAGCAGTTATCTGGGTTATTCCGTATTTTCCTATTCACAGATACCCCACAGTGCAGATAGAGGCCATTTCGGCCCATCGAGCCTGCACCGACACATATCCCACCCTATCCCCGTAACCCCACGTATTTAATCCCCCCTAACACTAAGGGTCAATTTTTTTTTTATCAGAGCCAATCATCCTAACCCGCACATCTTTGGACTGTGGGAGGAAACCGGAGCACCCGGAGGAAACCCACGCAAACACGGGGAGAATGTGCAAACTCCACACAGACAGTCACCCGAGGCCGGATTCGAACCCGGGTCCCTGGCGCTGTGAGGCAACAGTGCTAACCACTATGCCACCGTGCTTCAGTTGCCTTGCTGTTCCGGTGTTCTGCCCCCGTTACTTTTGCCTCCCTGGTTATTTTAAAACAGACAGCATTTTCCCGTAGCACATTAGATGAGCAGGCAGCTGTGGTGTTCTACAGGACCCCAACCCTCGGCTGTCCTTCCCCTGGTCCAATCAGTGGCCTGCGCTGGTGTCAGACGACAAAGGCAGCAGAATGACCACGTCCCAGTGGAACGTCACAGCCGACTGCTCAACTGCGACGTGAAAAGCTGCTTCCAGAGGGAGGCGGTCGTGTCTCATACCACTTTGAGGAAGCTCAGCAAGACATGGAAATGTGAGCAAAGTCTGAAAACGGTGAGTTCTCCTGGTGTCCTGGCCAAATTCCTCCCTCAACCATTCCAACCAGACAACAGATTAACAGGCCGTGTATCTGTTTACGGGCTCTTGCTGTGTATAAAAATGGCTGACACGTTATTCCACAAAGCAGCAAACAATTCAAAGTATTGCATTGGATGTCCAGATGTTTCTGAGAGATGCTGTATAAATGAAAGTCTTATTTTAATTCACTTAAATGAGCTTTGCAATATAACACCATAAACGAGCTCTGAGAACTCTCACAAGAACATAAGACGTAGGAGCAGGAGTTGGCCATTCGACCCCTCGAGCCTGCTCCGCCATTCAATAAGATCATGGCTGATCCAATCTTGGCCTCAACTCCACTTTCCCGCTCCCCACACCCCTCGACTCCCCTGTAGTTCAAATATCTGTCTATCTTCGCCTTGAATATATTCACTGACTCCGTCTCCACAGCTCTCTGGGGTAGAGAATTCCAAAGATTCACGACCCTCTGAGAGAAGAAATTCCTCATCATCTCTGTGTTAAATAGGCGACCCCTTATCCTGAAACTGTGCCCCCTAGTTCTAGATACCCCCACGAGGGGAAACATCCTCTCTGCATCTACCCTGTCAAACCCCCTCAGAATCTTATATGTTTCAATAAGATCACCTCTCATTCTTCTAAACTCCAATGAGTATAGGCCCAACCTGCTCAACCTTTCCTTCATCTCAGGAATCAACCTTCTCTGCACTGCCTCCAATGCAAGTATATCCTTCCTTAAATATGCACTTCAATACCAGCAACAATAACAACTTGCATTTAACCTAGTAAAACGTCCTAAGGCGCTTCACAGGAGCGTTATCAAACAAATTTTGACACGGAAGGATGTTCTTGCCATGGAGGAAGTGCAGCGAAGATTCACCAGGCTGATACCTGGGATGGCAGGAATGACGTATGAGGGGAGATTGGGTCGATTGGGTTTATACTCGCTGGAGTTTAGAAGAATGAGAGGGGATCTCATTGAAACTTATAAAATTCTAACAGGACTAGACAGACTAGATGCAGGAAGGATGTTCCCGATGGTCGGGGAGTCCAGAACCAGGGGTCACAGTCTAAGGATAAGGGGTAAGCCATTTAGGACAGAAATGAGGAAGAATTTCTTCACCCAGAGAGTGGTGAACCTGTGGAATTCTCTACCACAGAAGGCAGTTGAGGCCAACTTATTAAATATATTCAAGAAGGAGTTAGATATATTTCTTAAGGCTAAAGGGATCAAGGGATATGGGGAGAAAGCAGGGACAGGGTGCTGAGTTTGGATGATCAGCCATGATCTCATTGAATGGCGGAGCAGGCTCAAGGGGCCGAATGGCCGACTCCTGCTCCTATCTTCTATGTTTCTATGTGCCACATAAGGAGATATTAGGACAGGTGACCAAAAGCTTGATCAAAGAGGTAGGTTGTAAGGAGCGCCTTAAAGGAGGAGAGAGAGGCGGAGAGGTTTAGGAAGGGAATTCCAGAGCTTAGGGCCCAGGCGGCTGAAGGCACGGCCGCCAACGGAGGAGCGATTAAAATCGGGGACGCACAAGAGGCCAGAATTGGAGGAGCGCAGAGATCATGGGCGGGTTGTGGGGCTGGAGGGGGTTACAGAGATAGGGAGGGGTGAGGCCATGGCGGGGTTTGAAATCAAGGATGAGAATTTTTAAATCGAGAATGACAGCATTTACTCAAAGGAATGGGAGGTGTGCTGAGGAGCCTGTGTATCACCAGCTCACCATGATCTGGGATTGGAGGGAGATCCGTGTGATGCTAATATTTGAAAAAGACAATAAATCAGAAATGGGGAGTTACAGGCCCGTTAGCCTGGCTTTGATTGGAGGCAGGTGTCTGACCAGCTCAACAGAGAAGGGGTTAATAGAGACTCTCAACACGACCTCTGGAAAAGATGGAATGTCTCACCACTTGGTTGATTTTACGAGGAAGTTAGTAGGTTGTAGGCAGCCTGGTTGACATTGAATATCTTTTGAGCAGGTGCCGCACAATAGGTCAGCCATGATCTCATTGAATGGTAGAACAGGCTCGAGGGGCTGAATGGCCTAACTCGTGTTCCGATGTTCCCAATGTGGGATTCAATTTTGAGTTGGATAGGGAATTAGCCGCCTTATCGTTAGCAGAAGTTTGTTATTAATGGTTCTGCGTGGAGACAGGTCAGTAGTGGAGTCCCACAGGGCTCGGTGATGGAGCCATTGCTTTCCACCGTCTGTATCAATGATCAATGGCTAAAGGCGCTGGGGGAACTGTCCGCTGGCTCAGAGATTTGTGCGTTCGGACAAAAATAGATTGCAATAAGATCTAGAGGCAATGGGGAAAGGGTCTGAGGCCATTCAGCCCATTGTGCCTGTGCCGGCTCATTGAAAAAGCTAGCAATTCGACCCACTCCCCCCCCTGCTCTTCCCCCAGAGCCCTGCAAATATTTCCTTTAAGGCTGTTGAGCGGGAGGAGGACCCACCGTCTCAACGTGTGTGAATCTCTGAAGGTCCACGGCCAGCGCTGAAAGGCTATAACAAAAGCAAATGGAGAACTAGAAGATATCGCCAGGGCAGATAAATACAAAACATAACAGGAGGTGCAGCGCTCCAAAAAAATAATTCACTGATTGAAGCATTTAGAGACGTTTCTGGCCTCTTGCGCATCCCCGATTTTCATCGCTCCACCATTGGTGGCCGTGCCTTCAGCTGCCGAGGCCCTAAGCTCTGGAATTCCCACCCTAAACCTCTCCGTCTCTCTCTCCTCCTTTAAAATGCTCCTTAAAACCTACCTCTTTGACCAAGCTTTTGGTCGTCTGCCCTAATCAATGTTCCCTCTAAATATTTTTTGTGCGCGGTACCTTTACATGCGCGGTATCTTACAGGGAGCAGCGTGTGAGCGACCAGCGCGCTATCTGTACACCCCCTCCCTGGCCCAAGACCGCACAAAGTGGAGGAGAAGCATCCGGGAAGGCACCGAAAACCTCGAGTCTCTTCGCCAGGAGCAAGCGGAAGCCAAGCGCAGGCAGCGCAAGGAGCACATGTCAACCCAAGCACCCCGCCCCTTCAACCACTGTCTGCCCCACCTGTGACAGAGACTGTAGGTCCCACATTGGACTCATCAGTCACCTGAGAACTCATTTTTCATGTGGAAGCAAGTCACCCTCGGTTCTGAGGGACTGCCGAAGAAGAAGAAGATCTTTACACGCAGGGGGAGCAACGTGTGAGCGACCAGCGCGGTATCTTCCCGACTGTTGTGCGGCCGCTCGCTCATGCAGCTTAAGAGGGAACTTTGTTCCTAATATCTCCTGATGCGGTTCGGTGTTAAATTTGTTCGATAAACGCTCCTGTGAAGCACCTCGGGACATTTTACTGGGTCAAAGGCGTAGGATAAATATAAGTTGTTTTTGTTTCGATAAAGGGATGAGGTGATCCGTAAAGTGTTCCTGTGGAAAGCACTTGTTATCTGGCAGCGCCACCTTGTGTAAGTTATTTTTCATGTGGAATATTTTCCTCTTGGAGTGGAGCAGTTTGTTCAGTCTGTGCAGCACTCATTACTACAACTGTTAAAGGGGGAAATGATCTTTCTGATGGCCGCAGAGTGCTCAGTGTTGATAAAGAGAGAGGGAGATATTTGTGCACTGGCTTATCAGTATCCGTCCGTCTCCCTCCCGCTCCACCCCTTCCTGCTTTCAGCTTTCAAACCCGCTGGTTAAGAGGCAGGCTCAGGTTCAGCAGCAGCAGACATTTTGTATCGAATCACTTCTTCGGTGTAATCATGGGAGATCCCTCCTCCCCCACTCGTGATGTCACTGAAGAGGGGATTCCACACAAAATGTCTGCTGTCAGCCTGCCTGTTAGAAAGCCCAGGGCAGAGAAACGGGCAACGGCTTAATGAGGCTGAAAACCCAGCCGATAGCCCAGGGGAATGAAAGAAAGAAAGACTTGCATTTCTATAGCACCTTTCACAACCTCAAGACGTCCCAAAGCGCTTTACAACCAATGAAGTACTTTTTTTTGAAGTGTAGCCACTGTTGTAATGTGGGAAACGCGGCAGCCAATTTGTGCACAGCAAGCTCCCACAAACAGCAATGTGATAATGACCAGATCATCTGTTTTTGTTATGTTGGGTTGAGGGATAAATGAGGAGCACTCCGGCCCCAGATTTAGGTCCCGGGGGTTTTGGTGCTGAAAACTTTAAAAAAAACATTTATATTCTGTTTCATACAAATAGATAAGCATTTGTATATTTTTTAAAAATGTGACTGATGAGAGGGTGTCACCCCGAAATGAGAGGGGGTTGGTGGGTCTGAACAAGAGAGGGGAAGAGACACCATGTCTACAGGTATCCGTCTTTATAAGGGGTGGGGCTATACAGCAGTTCACCAGAGTACACTTCCCTTTCAAGCTGACATGGCTCCATGTAATAATAGTGCTCAGAGGCCCACTTTCGGTCATTGTGGAACTCTGACAGGAGTCTGCCTTCTGTGCATCCCCCGATTTCCATCGCTCCACCATTGGCGGCCGTGCCTTTAGCTGCCCGGGCCCTAAACTCTGGAATTCCCTCCCTAAACCTCTCCGCCTCTCTACCTCTCTCCCCTCCTTTAAGTCGCTCCTTAAAACCTACCTCTTTGACCAATCCTCCTGTCCTACTATCCTCCTTATGTGACTCGCTGCCCAATTTGGTCTGCTAACGTTCCTGTGAAGCGCCTTGGAATGTTTTGCTATGTTAAAGGCGCTATATAAATGCAGGTTGTTGTTGAAGTGTGGTTAGAGGCTCGGGATAATTGCACCAGGGCTTATAGATGTGATTTAGTCCACATTTTAAACTCATACATTCATAGAATCATAGACGTTTACAGCACAGAAGGAGGCCATTCGGCCCATCTTGTCCTTGCCGGTCGACAAAGAGCTATCCTCCCTAATCCCACTTCCCAGCTCTTGGTCCGTAGCCCTGTAGGTTACGGCACTTCAAGTGCATATCCAAGTACTTTTTAAATGTGATGAGGGTTTCTGCCTCTACCACCCTTTCAGGCAGTGAGTTCCAGACCCCCACCGCCCTCAACTCCCCTCTAAATCTCCTACCGATTACTTTAAATCTATGCCCCCTGATTATTGACCTCTCTGCTAGGGGAAATAGGTCCTTCCTATCCACTCTATCTAGGCCCCTCATAATTTTATACACCTCAATCAAGTCTCCCCTCAACCTCCTCTGTTCCAAAGGAAACAACCCAGCCTATCCAATCTTTCCTCATAGCTAAAATTCCCCAGCCCAGGCAACATCCTTGTAAATCTCCTTTGTACCCTCTCCAGTGTAATCACATCCTTCCGTAATGTGGTGACCAGAACTGCATGCAGTATTCTAGTTGTGGCCTAACTAGTGTTTTATACTAGTTCAAGCATAACCTCCCTGCTCTTATATTCTATGCCTTGGCTAATAAAGGCAAGTATCTTGTATGCCTTCTTATCCACTTTATCTACCTGTCCTGCTACCTTCAGGGATCTGTGGACATGCACTCCAAGGTCCCTCTGATCTTCTGCACTTCTCAGTGTCCAACCATTTATAGCGTATTCAGTTCTTTTATATTTGTAATATAAATTCCGATGTTCATATCTATAATGGAAGATGCCTTTGTGAACTTGTGACACTATTATTACACCCTCCTGCCAGTGGTGGCACTGCAGTGCCTCAAGTGGGGGGAATGTGTAATTACAGTGTGACAAGTTTACATAGGAAGTTTCTATTATATATGCGGGCAGAGGAATTGTTAACAAAACAATTGACAGGTAGCGTGTGCAGATGTAAGAATTTTAATATATTACTAGATAATCTCCTGTGATATTCCACACAGGGTTAGAGAGTGGGGGCTAGTGGTGTGACTCATGGGGCTGGATTTTCATTGAGGAGGCGGGTAGGAGGCGGGTCTACAACTTTTGGGATTGTAGTCCCGCCTCCATCCAGTTCTAGCCAACCCACGCAATTTAGACTTGATTGACCTTGTTGAGCCCACCCAGCGGGCTCAGCAGGCCAAGTAAGGGCCACCCGGCAACAGGTGATGTCACAGATTGAAATTTCATCTGTTAAGACCTTTTGACAGATGAAATATCAGCGTTTCACAGCTGTTTGAAGCTGTCAAACACTGACAATCTGTACTCCAAGTTAATTCCTTCCTCTCAGGATGATTTAGAGATCTCCCCGGAACAGAAAGCTGAATGCTGCAGATTTTGACAGATTGTGGCCATTCTGCTTTCTGTGCCGGTGAGATGAGGGACTCCCGAGACCTGAAGGAAGGGAGGCTGTAAAGGCAAGTAAAGGTTAGTAGAACTTCTTTAAACAATTTACACAGACCAAACACACTTACCTCTGCACTCATGCACCCATCACTCACCTGAACACCGGACATCTCGACCCCTCCAAGCCCTGCATCCCGACGGTCTGCCTCCTCTAACTTGGCATGGTTTGGAGCTGTCGGGAATCCCACATTTCAACAATGAAAATAGGGATTAGGCTAAAAACTGCCTGTTAACTACCTGTTAACAGGCAGTTAATTGGCACTAATCCCCTTCCCGCCTCGGGGAGGCGGGTCCCAGTGCGGGGTGGGTACCCACTTCCTTTGAAACTGGCATGGAGGTGGGTTGGGGGCGGGATGGGGTCATGCCCCCCGATTTCAGGATTTTAACCCCCCACACGCCTCCAATCCCGACTCCATGGCCCAATGAAAATCCTGCCCATGGTGTCCCACACTGACTATTCACTTTATTTATTAACGACTTAGATGATGGGGTAGCGAGCCACATATCCAAGTTTGCCGCTGACTCAAAGATAGGCAGTGTAGATGGAAGCATAAAATTACAAAGAGATATTAATAGATTAAGCGAATGGGCAAAACTGCGGCAAATGGATTTCAATGTAAGCAAATGTGAGGCCATCCACTTTGGACCTAAAAAGGATCGAACAGGGTCCTTTCCAAATGGTGAAAAGCTAAAACCAGCAGAGGTCCAAAGAGACTTGGGGTCCATGTCGATAGATCATTAAAATGTCATGGACAGGTACAGAAAATAATCAAAAAGGCTAATGGAACACTGGCCTTTATATCTCGAGGACTAGAACACAAGGGGGTAGAAGTTATACTGCAGCTATACAAAACCCTGGTTAGACCACACCTGGAGCACTGTGAGCAGTTCTGGGCACCGCACCTTAGGAAGGATATATTGGCCTTGGAGGGAGTGCAGCGTAGGTTTACCAGAATGATACCCGGACTACAAAGTTTAAATTACGAGGAGAGATTACACAAACTAGGGTTGTATTCCCTAGAATTTAGGGGGTGATTTGATCGAAGTTTTTCAGCTGTTAAGGGGAACTGATAGGGTAGATAGAGAGAAACTATTTCCGCTGGTTGGGGAATCTAGGACTAGGGGGCATAGTCTAAAAATTAGAGCCAGACCTTTCAGGAGTGAAATTAGGAAACACTTCTACACTCCAAGGGTGGTAGAAGTTTGGAACTCTCTTCCGCAAATGGCAATTGATGCTAGATCAATTGTTAATTTTAAATCTGAGATTGATAGATTTTTGATAAGCAAAGGATGAGACCGGGAAATTAATGGTGGGAAATATGGAGATGGCAAAAACACTGAATGAGTATTTTGTATCAGTCTTTACAGTAGAGGACACTAAGAATATCCCAACACTGGACAAAAAGGGGGCTAAAGGGGGGGAGGAGCTAAACACGATCAAAATCACTAAGGAAGTGGTACTTGGTAAAATAATGGGACTCAAGGCGGATAAATCACCTGGACCTGATGGCTTACATCCTAGGGTCTTGAGGGAAGTGGCGGTAGGGATTGTGGATGCATTGGTAATAATTTTCCAAAACTCCCTGGACTCGGCAAAGGTCCCGGCAGACTGGAAAACTGCTAATGTAACACCCTTATTTAAAAAGGGCAGTAGACAGAAGGCTGGAAACTATAGACCGGTTAGCCTAACATCTGTGGTAGGTAAAATGTTGGAGTCCATTATTAAGGAGACAGTAACAGGACATTTGGATAATCATAATTTAATAGGACAAAGTCAGCATGGTTTTATGAAGGGGAAGTCATGTTTGACAAATTTGCTGGAGTTCTTTGAGGAAGTAACATATAGGGTGGATAAAGGGGAACCAGTGGACGTAGTGTATTTAGACTTCCAAAAGGCATTTGACAAGGTGCCACACAAAAGATTATTGCTTAAGATAAAAAATCACGGGATTGGGGGTAATATTCTGGCATGGATAGAGGATTGGCTATCTAACAGAAGGCAGAGAGTTGGGATAAATGGTTCATTCTCAGACTGGCAATCAGTAACTAGTGGTGTTCCGCAGGGGTCAGTGCTGGGTCCCCAACTCTTTACAATCTATATTAACGATTTGGAGGAGGGGACCGAGTGTAACATATCAAAGTTTGCAGATGATGCTAAGATGGGAGGGAAAGTAGTGAGTGAGGAGGACATAAAAAACCTGCAAGGGGACATAGACAGGCTAAGTAAGTGGGCAGAGATTTGGCAGATGGAATACAATACTGGAAAGTGTGAGGTTATGCACTTTGGCAGGAAAAATCGTAGAGCAAGTTATTATCTTAATGGCAAGAAACTGGAAAGTACTGAAGTACAAAGGGATCTGGGGGTCCTGGTGCACGAAACTCAAAAGGTTCGTATGCAGGTGCAGCAAGTGATTAAGAAGGCCAATGGAATGTTGGCTTTCATTGCTAGGGGGATAGAATATAAAAATAGGGAGGTATTGCTTCAGTTGTACAAGGTATTGGTGAGACCGCGCCTGGAATACTGTGTACAGTTTTGGTGTCCATACTTAAGAAAGGACATACTTGCTCTCGAGTCAGTACAAAGAAGGTTCACTCGGTTAATCCCGGGGATGAGGGGATGGACATATGAGGAGAGGTTGAGTAGATTGGGACTCTACTCATTGGAGTTCAGAAGAATGAGAGGCGATCTTATTGAAACATATAAGATTGTGAAGGGGTTGGATCGGGTGGATGCGGGGAGGATGTTCCCGATGATGGGTGAAACCAGAACTAGGGGGCATAGTCTTAGAATAAGGGGCTGCTCTTTCAAAACTGAGATGAGGAGGAACTACTTCACTCAGAGGGTGGTAGGTCCATGGAATATGCTGCCCCAAAAAGCTGTAGAAGCTACATCATTACATAAATTTAAAATAGAAATAGACAGTTTCCTAGAAGTAAAGGGAATTAAGGGTTACGGGGAGCGGGCAGGAATTTGGACATAAGTCTAGGTTCGGATCGGTCATGGCCCTGTGGGTAGCGGAGCGGGCCCAGGGACCGTGTAGCCTGATCCTGCTCCTATTTCTTGTGTCTAATTCTGTTAGATTCAGGAGATGGTTCTGTGATAGTGGATTGGTGGTTAGGATCAGATCAGCCATGATCTTATTGAATGGCGGAGCAGGCTCGAGGGGCCGATTGGCCTACTCCTGCTCCTATTTCTTATGTTCTTATGTTCTTATTAAGGGATATGGGGCAAAGGCGGGTATATGGAGTTAGGTCGCAGATCAGCCATGATCTCATTGAATGGCGGAGCAGGCTCGAGGGGCTGAATGGCCTCCTCCTGTTCCCATGTTCCTATAATTGGACCAGGGTAATTCAATTCCCAGTTTATTTTTATATTTCCGTTATAAATTTCTATGTCCACACTGCACCTGCACCCTCCCGCCAGTGGTGGTGCTGCAGCACCTCATCTGGGGCGAGGGCGTAATTACAGGGCGACAAGCATCTAATGGAAATTTCCATTTAAATGTGGTCATATGAAATTATAATGGAAAAAGTTGACAGGAAGTGAACACAGATGTAAGATTTTTAGTATAGAAGATAGGCACATATAGTTTCACAATTATTACGATTGTATATATTTATCAATATTTACACCGTGCTGCAATTGAGCTGTACATCCTGGGCTCAGGAGGCTCTCACTCCTGATCCCAATCACTGAAAAGTCCACGGAGGTAGACATTGGGTGAGACCAGGATTGGGCTCAACACTGCTGTTCTGCCTGGTGCTCTGTCTGCTTTATAAGGTGGACATGGCACTATTTCAAAGAAGAGCAGGGGGAGTTCTCCCCGGTGTCCTGGCCAATATTTATCCCTCAACCAACATCACTCTGGTTATTATCACATTGCTGTTTGCGGGAACTTGCTGTGCACAAATTGGCTGCAGAATTTTCCGACACTACAACAGTGACTACACTTCAAAAAGTACTTTATTGGCTGTAAAGCATTTTGGGACGTCCTGAGGTCGTGAAAGGCGCTAGAGAAATGCAAGTCTTTCTTTTTCACTCTGTCTGGCGTTCACTGTCTGGCACTTTGTCTGCCCTCACTGTCTGGCACTCTGTCTGACCTCACTGTCTGGCACTCTGTCTGACCTCACTGTCTGGTGCTCACTTTTAAAAAATTCATTTATGGGATGTGGGCGTCACTGGCAAGGCCAGCATTTATTGTCCATTCCTAATTGCCCTTGAGAAGGTGGTGGTGAGCCGCCGCCTTGAACCGCTGCAGTCCGCGTGGTGAAGGTGCTCCCACAGTGCTGTTAGGGAGGGAGTTCCAGGATTTTGATGCAGCCACGATGAAGGATCGGCTGATATACTTCTAAGTCAGGATGGTGTGTGACTTGGAGGGGAACTTGGAGGTGGTGGTGTTCCCATGCGCCTGCTGCCCTTGTCCTTCTAGGTGGAAGAGGTCGCGGGTTTGGGAAGTGCTGCCGAAGAAGCCTTGGCGAGTTGCTGCAGTGCATCTTGTAGATGGTACACACTGCAGCCACGGTACGCTGGTGGTGGAGAGAGTAAATGGTTAAGGTGGTGGATGGGGTGCCAATCAAGCGGGCTGCTTTGTCCTGGATGGTGTCGAGCTTCTTGAATGTTGTTGGAGCTGCACTCATCCAGGCAAGTGGAGAGTGTTCCATCACACTCCTGACTTGTGCCTTGTAGATGGTGGAAAGGCTTTGGGGAGTCAGGAGTTGAGACACTCGCCGCAGAATTCCCAGCCTCTGACCTGCTCTTGTTGCCACAGTATTTATGTGGCTGGTCCAGTTAAGTTTCGGGTCAATGGTGACCCCCAGGATGTTGATAGTGGGTGATTCGGCGATGGTAATGCCATTGAATGTCAAGGGGCGGTGGTTAGACTCTCGCTTGTTGGAGATAGTCATTGCCTGGCACTTGTGTGGCGCGAATGTCATTGTCTGGTGCTCACTGTCTGGTGCTCACTGTCTGGCACTCACTGTCTGGCACTCACTGTCTGGCACTCACTATCTGGTGCTCTGTCTGGAGCTCACTGTCTGGACCTCACCGTCTGTCTGGAGCTCACTGTCTGGCACTCTGTCTGGTGCTCACTGTCTGGTGCTCACTGTCTGGCACTCTGTCTGGCACTCTGTCTGGAGCTCACTGTCTGGACCTCACCGCCTGGTGCTGACTGTCTGGCACTCACTGTCTGGACCTCACTGCCTGGCACTCACTGTCTGGCACTCTGTCTGGTGCTCACTGTCTGGCGCTCACTGTCTGGCGCTCACCGTCTGGTGCTCACTGTCTGGTGCTCACTGTCTGGCGCTTTGTCTGGCACTCTGTCTGGCGCTCTGTCTGGAGCTCACTGTCTGGACCTCACCATCTGGCGCTCTGTCTGGCGCTCTGTCTAGAGCTCACTGTCTGGACCTCACCGCCTGGCGCTCACTGTCTGGCACTCTGTCTGGCGCTCACTGTCTGGAGCGCTGTCTGGCATTCTGTCTGGTGCTCTGTCTGGTGCTCTGTCTGGTGCTCACTGTCTGGTGCTCACTATCTGACGCTCACTGTCTGACGCTCACTGTCTGGAGCTCACTGTCTGGACCTCACCGCCTGGCGCTCACTGTCTGGGGCTCTGTCTGGCACTCTGTCTGTCATTCACCGTTTGACGCTCACCGTCTGGCACTGGCGGGCTTTTCACACCAGTGGAGTTTGTCCTGCAATGTGGGGAATGATACCTCGGAACACAGCCTGGGCTGAAGGAGATTTGCTTTTTTTTTTACAAATGAAATTTCTGGTGTGAGAGATGTGAAATATTCTTTCATCCCCTCCTCGTGGCCAATATTAGTTCAGCTGCAGACAGACAGGAGGCTTTGTGATTCCTGTACGTATGGTTCCCAGATTTTGTGTAAAGTGATTTGACATCCCATTCATGTGGCGAGCTTCCCTTTCATCCACCACTGCCTCCCACTGCGTTCGGAGCCATCTGTCCATTGTCTTGTGATCTCTCTCCCAGCTGCTCCATGTTACTCTCCAGGCAACCAGGCAGGCAGGCTGCATTCACTTTATGACAAAGAGTAATAACAGCCAGGGCTCGATGGGGAGGGGAAGAGAACAGATTGTGCATTTTGTTTTTAAGGGCCCCAGTCAGTAAAAACACTACCCAGTGTTGTATTGCGCCATACGGGACACATGGGTCGTAGGTGCGATGTGATGAGCAGGCTGATCTTAGCAAAGGTAGTGGGAGCAGCACCGCCATTAGTCTGAGTAGCCCTGAGCTAGGGACAGGAAAAAAAACTCCAGTCTGACGAAAGGTCATCGACCTGAAACGCTAGCTCTGTTTCGCTCTCCACAGATGCTGCCTGACCTGCTGAGTAGTTCCAGCATTTTCTGTTTTTATTTCGGGGTTCTTGTTGCTGATTGCTATCCAGTGACTCCGTTAGAAAGTACACATGACAAAGAAAGAACTTGGACTTATTTAGCGCCTTTCACGACCTCAGAACGTCCCAAAGCGCTTTAGTCAATGAGGTACTTTTTTGAAGTGTATTCACTGTTGTAATGTGGGAAACACAGCAGCCAATTTGCGCACAGCAAGCTCCCACAAACAGCAATGTGATAATGAGCAGATAATCTGTTTTAGTGATGTTGATTGAGGGATAAATATAGGCCCAGGACACCGGGGAGAACTCCCCTGCTCGTCTTCAAAATAGTGCCACAGGATCTTTTACGTCCGCCTGAGAGAGCAGACGGGGCCTCGGTTTAACGTCACATCCGAAAGACGGCACCTCCGACAGTGCAAATGTGGGGAGAGAACAGGATCCGGCTCATCCGTGATGACCTCCACGGTCAAATAGCCTGCTGACTGTCGCTCGTCTAGATCGAGGCGGGTGATTGGTGGGGGCACCGTTGGTCGATGTTCTTCCGGGGGTGATGAAAGGATAGTGGGTGGGTAAGAGTTGCTGTGATCGTTGTTGCTGTTGTTGTCGTGGTTGTTGTCGTTACCGGCTGGGGCGACGTCTTTTATGGACACAGTGTCCTCCCTTCCGTCGGCATGCCGGGCATACGCGTATTGGGGGTTGGCGTGGAGTAGGTGCACTGACTCCACGAGAGGGTCCGTCTTGTGGCCCCTCACATGCCTTTGTACAAATACCGGACCTGGGGTGGAGAGCCATGACGGCATGGATACGCCTGAGGTGGATTTCCGGGGAAAGACAAACATTCGTTCATGAGGCGTGGCATTAGTGGCAGTACACAATAGCGACCGTATCGAATGGAGCACATCTGGGAGGACTTCCTGCCAGCGGGAGATAAGGAGGCCCTTGGTCCTTAGAGCTAGAGTGACTGCTTTCCATACTGTCCCGTTCTCTCGCTCCACCTGGCCGTTACCCTGGGGGTTGTAGCTGGTGGTACGGCTCGTGGCGATCCCCCTGGACAACATGTACTGGCGTAGCTCTTCACTCATGAAGGACGCCCCCCTATCCGTATGGATGTAGCTCGGCATACCGAACAGGCAGAACAGGCTGTTGAGGTATTTAATGACCATGGCGCTGGTCATGTCTGGGCAGGGGAAGGCGAATGGGAAACGGGAGTATTCGTCCACAATGTTCAGGAAGTAAACATTGTGGTCGACTGACGGGAGGGGGCCCTTGAAATCTAAGCTGAGCTGCCCAAAGGGCCGTGTAGCTTTGATTAAGTGGGCTCTATCTGGGCGGTAGAACCGAGGCTTGCACTCAGCGCAAGTGCGGCAGTTCCTGGTCAGAGACCGAACTTCCTCAATCGAGTAGGGTAAGTTGCGGGACTTTATGAAGTGGAACAGCCGTGTGACCCCTGGGTGGCAGAGGTCGTTGTGGAGGGTCTGTAGCCGATCCCTGGTGGCGCTAGCACACACCCCTCGTGAGAGGGCGTCGGGGGATTCGTTAAGGGCCCCTGGCCGGTAAATGATGTCATACTTGAAGGTGGAGAGCTCGATCCGCCACCTGAGAATCTTATCATTTTTAACCTTCCCCTTCTGTTTATTATTAAACATAAACGCTACCGACCGCTGGTCGGTAAGTAGGGTGAAGCGTTTGCCGACTAGGTAGTGGCGCCAGTGGCGCACTGCCTCCACGATGGCTTGGGCCTCCTTTTCCATGGAGGAGTGTCTGATCTTGGGCCCTTGGAGGGTCCTCGAGAAGAAAGCTACGGGCCGCCCTGCCTGGTTGAGGGTGGCCGCCAAGGCAAAGTCAGACGCATCACTTTCCACTTGAAAGGGAGTGTTCTCGTCCACTGCCTGTAGCGTGGCCCGTTCAATATCCCGCTTAATGCTTTTGAAGGCGGCGCGGGCCTCAGCAGAGAGCGGAAAAGAGGATGCTTTCAAGAGGGGGCGGGCTTTGTCGGAGTAGTTGGGGACCCATTGGGCATAATAAGAAAATAACCCCAGGCACCTTTTCAGGGCTTTGGGTGTGTTGGGCAGGGGCAGCTCCCGTAGGGGGTGCAATCGGTCGGGGTCTGGTCCAATTTCCCCATTCTCCACCACGCTGCCTAGTATGCAGAGGCGCGTGGTGTTGAAAACGCACTTGTCCTCGTTGTAAGTGAGGTTGAGTTTTTGTGCGGTTTTCAGGAACCTCTCGAGGTTCGAGTCGTGATCCTGCTGGTTGTGACCGCAGATGGTGACGTTGTCGAGGTAGGGGAAGGTTGCCTGCAAGTGGTGGTCATCGACCATGCGGTCCATCTCCCTCTGGAAGACCGAGACCCCATTCGTCACCCCAAAGGGGACTCTGAGGAATTGGTAGAGGCGTCCGTTCGCCTCGAAGGCGGTGTACGGGCGGTCCTCTGGTCTGATAGGGAGCTGGTGGTACGCTGACTTGAGGTCGATGGTGGAGAACACCCGGTATTGGGCAATTTGGTTCACCATTTCTGATATGCGAGGTAGCGGGTAGGCGTCTAGTTGGGTGTACATGTTGATCGTTTGACTATAGTCGATCACCATCCGTTTCTTCTCGCTACCCCTCACCACCACCACTTGGGCGCGCCACGGGCTGTTGCTGCGTTCAATAACGCACTCCCTCAGCAGCCTGTCCACCTCGGTCGCGATAAACCGCCTGTCCTCCCAGCTGTACCTCCTGCTTTTGGTCGCTATTGGCCGGCAGTTGGGAGTAAGGTTCGCGAATAGCGAAGGCGGCTTTACCTTCAGGGTAGCCAGACCGCACACTGTGAGGGGCGGCTGGGACCCACTGTAATTGAGCGTGATGCTTTGGTGGTGGCACTGGAAATCCAGGCCCAAGATCACGCTCGCACATAGACTCTTCATGATTAGTAATTTAAAATTATCGTATACAGTTCCGTTAACGGACAATTGTACCGCACAGTAACCCATAATGGTCGATGTCTGGGTTTTATCAGCCATAGAGATGGTGCCCCGAGCAGGGACCACCGTTAGAGAGTGTTGTTGTGCTAGTTCAGGGTGGATAAAACTCTCCGTGCTTCCACTGTCAATTAAACATTTAACCCCGCACCCGTTTACCTCGATGTCCACCATTGATTTGGATAGCGGGTGCGGTCTGGTCTGGTCCACTGTGACCGATGCCACTGTAGGGCCCTGATCGAGACAAGATGGCGTCCACGCTGTCTGCTCACAAGATGGCGGACCCCACGCGGTCGGGCAAGATGGCGTCCAAGATGGCCGCTCCCACGGCGCACACGCGGCGGTGGCGGGTTTTCCAGCGGGGTTCCCTCTGCACACCTTCCCGAAGTGCCCCTTCTTACCGCACTTAAAGCAGGTGGTGCCTTTCGCCGGGCACAGATTTCTGGTGTGCTTCGGCTGCCCACAGAAGTAGCAGTTGGGGCCCCGACGCGTCGCGGCTGTCGTAGGGCTTCTGGGGGGAGAGCGGGGCCCCGACGGTGTCGGGCTGCCGGGCGGGGAAGATGCCTTCCAAGATGGCGGCGCCCTTGGTGCACACGTGGCGGCGTGGGCGGCGCGGGCTGAAGAGTAGGTGTCCGAGTTTCTCTGGGCCACATCCAGGGATCGCGCTGTGTCCACAGCCTGTTTCAGGTCCAATCCCGTTTTTTCCAGTAGTCCCTGCCGGATGTAAGTGGAGCTGAGGCCTGTGATAAAGGCATCACGAACAAGCTCGTCAGCATACACTGCGGCTTTTACATCTTGGCACTTGCAGTCTTTGCCAAGCGTTTTCAGGGTGACTAGGAACTCATCCAGCGATTCCCCAGGTCGCTGTGTGCGAGTAGCGAGCAGATGCCTAGCGTACACCTCGTTCGTAGGCTGCTGGTAATGCGCCTTTAGGATGTCGCAGGCGGCCGGGTACGTGTCGGCGTCTTGGATGAGGGGGTAAACCCGGTGGCTTACCCAATTCCGCAGGATTCCGAGTTTCATACTTTCAGCGTCCGTAGCGTCTGTGATGGCTGCGGAATTGTCCAGGAAGAATTCCATACACTTAAACCAGTGTCCGAATCGTGCCGATGCGTCCGAAGCATGCGGGTCCAAATCCAAACGTTCGGGTTTCAAGAGTTGATCCATTGCGTTGAAAATTGAGTTAATAAAATTGATGTGCCTCAATGAATCCGAGACTCAACGTTAACGGAGCAAAGCAAGGCTTTTATTAACTCAGAAAGTAATACACAGTGGAGAAGTGTCTCTCATCCAGAGATCTGCTGTACTGCCTGTGAGACACGCTGGGGCCTGCTTAAGTAGGGGCCAGGTATGGGCGGAGCCCTACACACAATACAATACAGGTAAGGAAATGAAACTGAAACTAAACTCCCCTGCTTGTCACAGTCACAGGCACAATCAAACACAGAGAATACAGAGTGCCTGATGAATGGCATATTTCATCACAGCGGGCCTCGTTGGGGAGGTATCGGAGGGAGGCTAGTGCCGGTGCAATCGAACCCGAGCACGAGTCTGATGTTTCTGGAGGTAATGGAAGACAAATTGAAAATAAATGGGCCCGCTGCTTACTGAAGCCTTTCATATCCGGTGGTGAAATACAGATGAAAATTGTTTGTTCTTGCGATGAAAATGATGCCCAGTTCTTCAGTTATTCCACAGCCCTGTCATCAAGAACATTTCTACAGCGCCTTTCACAACCTCAGGACGTCCCAAAGCGCTTTGCAGCCAATGACACCCTCAAAGCCTCCTTGAAAAAGTGCAACATCCCCACCAACACCTGGGAACACCTGGCCCAAGACCGCACAAAGTGGCGGAGAAGCATCCGGGAAGGCGCCAAACACCTCGAGTCTCTTCGCCGGGAGCAAGCGGAAGCCAAGCGCAAACAGCGGAAGGAGCGCACGTCAACCCAAGCACCCCACCCACCCGCCCCTTCAACCACCGTCTGCTCCACCTGTGACAGAGACTGTAGGTCCCGCATTGGACTCATCAGTCACCTGAGAACTGATTTTTAGTGTGGAAGCAAGTCATCCTCGGTTCCGAGGGACTGCCGAAGCAGGGGAAGAAGAGGACAGCCAATGAAGTACTTTTTGAAGTGTAGTCACTGTTGTAGGAAAAGAGAGTTAGCGGAATCTGAGCAGATCCTGAATAACTCAAAAAGCATGCCTGGATCAGGAATGTGGCGTACGAGCAGATCAGAACAGGAAATGCTGCAAATGCACCGTGAGATCCAGAAGTAACTGCAGCCTGTTCAGTAACTTGAGAGGGCGGGCTCGTGCTGCTGCAAGTTTACTGTTGGAGCTATTGTGGGAGTTGCTCTGTGTTGATAGAGTCAGCAAGATTTACTGTTTCTAGCAAGCTGTTTCCTGTCTAGCCCCAGTGGCCTAATGGATAAGGCACTGGCCTCCTAAGCCAGGGATTGTGGGTTCGAGTCCCATCTGGGGTGATGTCAATTTTAAATAACTTTACGGGGGGGGGCGAAATCTATAGATTAAATTTTAATTATATAAGTGACTGTAGCAAGGGTTTGACTGCAAATTAAAGTCTTACTTAGTACCACGATGGGGAGTGAGCAACACAAGGCCACCGTCGGAGACAGCAGGATTCTGTTTTTAGGCTGAGGAACTGTTCAATATTGTGAACTGTTCAAATAACAGGGGCCGCAAGTTAAAAGGGACAATAATCTAAAGTGTCAGCTGGAAGGTTGTGCCCCATACTAAGACTCTGAGCTCATAACCTGGTAATGAATACAACAGTGACAGTGAGGGAGGTGCTGTTAAACCTCAGGTAATGGTTAACCGGGGCTGTTTGCAGGTAATTAAATTGTGCGCCATCCCCCACCCCCCCAGACACAATCAGAAGAAAAAGTGTAGGGCGTTCTGCACATTCTTAACCCATTAACCTTTGTGGGATCTGAGAGAGAGAGCCTCTATTTCAACAGGCAGAATTAAAACAATCAGTTTGAAACCCCTTACTTGCTACAAGTGGGGAGAGAATGCGAGGAATTACCTGATATAAACTGCACTAAAATAACAGAAAGATACATCACATTAGAGACGGTGACACTCTGAGTGTTGGAATTATTTCATGGTAATTATGTGTGAAAGAAGACACCATGCGAAAGATGGCACCCGCTTTAGGAGGGCATCCTCATAGAATCATAGAAATTTACAGCACAGAAGGAGGCCATTCGGCCCATCGTGTCCGCTCTGGTCGACAAAGAGCTATCCAGCCTAATCCCACTTTCCAGCACTTGGTCCGTAGTCCTGTAGGTTACAGCACTTCAGGTGCACATCCAAGAACTTTTTAAATGTGATGAGGGTTTCTGCCTCTACCACCCTTTCAGGCAGTGAGTTCCAGACCCCCACCACCCTTTGGGTGAAAAATATTCTCCTCAACTCCCCTCTAACCCTTCTACCAATTACTTTAAATCTAAGCCCCCTGGTTATTGACCTCTCTGCTAAGGGAAATAGGTCCTTCCTTATCCACTCTATCTAGGCCCCCTCATAATTTTATACACCTCAATTAGGTCTCCCCTCAGCCTCCTCTGTTCCAAAGAAAACAACCCCAGCCTATCCAATCTTTCCTCATAGCTAAAATTCCCCAGCCCAGGCAACATCCTCGTAAATCTCACAGTTGGGATGGTTTTCTTAACCAATCAGAATTTCAGAAAGCATATGGCAACATCTACATGCTGCCCCTTGGCGACATCATCTGAAGACTTGACATCAGGCTCCACAGGTACGCTGACAACACCCAGCCCTACTTCAGCACCACCTCTCTCGACCCCTCCACTGCTTCTGTATTGTCAGACTGCTTGTCCGACATCCAGTCCTGCAACTTCTTCTTATTAAATATTGGGAAGAACAAAGCCATTGTCTTTGGCCCCACCACATACTCTGTTCCCAAGCCACTGATTACATCCCTCTCCCTGGCCATTGTCTCAGGCTGAACGCAACCTCGGCCTCCTATTTGACCCTAAGCTCAGCTTCTGACCCCATATCCTCTTCATCACTAAGACCGCCTACTCGGTAACATCGCCCATCTCCGCCCCTGCCTCAGCCCATCTGCTGCTGAAACCCTATTCCATGCTATTGTTCCCTCCAGACTTGGCTATTCCAATGTCCTCCTGGCTGGCCGCCCATCTTCCACCCTCCATAACCTTCAGCTCATCCGAAACTCTGCTGATGTAACTCATCCCGCACCAAGATCTGTTCATCCATCACCCCTGTGCTCGCTGTCCTACATTGGCTCCCAGTCCGGCAATGCCTCAGTTTTAAAATTCTCATCCTTACATTCAAATCCCTCCATGGCCTCTTTCCCTCCCTATCTCTGTAACCTCCTTCAGCCCCACAACCCCCCCCGAGAACTCTGCATTCCTCCAATTCTGGCCCTTTGTGCATCCCGAAATCCATTCGCTCCACCACTGGCGGCCGTGACTTCAGCTGCCTAGGCCCGAAGCTCTGGAATTCCCTCCCTAAACCTCTCCGCCTCTCTCTCCTCCTTTAAGATGCTACTTAAAAACCACCTCTTGGTCACCTGTCTTAATATCTCCTTCTTTGGCTTGATGTCAAATTCTGTCTGATTACACTGCTGCGCAGCACCTTGGAACATTATATGGTTTTAAAAGCGCTATATAAATGCAGGTTGTTGTTAAAGAAAAACTTGCATTTTTATAGCACCTTTCATGACCACCGGACATCCCAAAGCCAATGAAGTACTATTTAAAATGTAGTCAGTTTGTAATGTAGGAAACGCAGCAGCCAACTTGCGCACAGCAAGCTCCCATAAACAGCTATATGATAATGATCAGATAATCTTTTTTTTAAAGTGATGTTTGATGGAGGGATAAATATTGGCCAGGACATTCGGGGAGAACTCCCTTACTCTTCTTCAAAATAGTGCCATGGGATTTTTTTACATCTACCTGAGAGAGCAGACGGGGCCTCGGTTTAATGTCTCATCTGAAAGACGGCACCTATTGACAGTGTGGCACTCCATCAGTACTGCACTGAAGCGTCAGCCTAGATTTTTGTGTTCAAGTGAGACTTGAACCCACAACCTTCTGACTCAGAGAGGAAGTTACTACCAACTGAGCCGCAGTTGTTGTTCTCGATATAGCCTCTAACCAGCGTGGGTAAAGCTTGGGTGAGCCAGTGTTCCCAGTTCTGCACTGAACCAAATCACCAGGAATAACGAGCATGGAATTGTCACCAGATTCTTCATTTGTGAGATTCCAGTCAAACCTGCTGAGAACGTTAAAGACCTGCAGTCAGATCAGAAGGTCCCATTGTGGAGTCACCTGGAGTCACTGTGGCGGAGCAGGCTCGAAGGGCTGAGTGGCCGACTCCTGTTCCTATGGAGTGACATCTAACTGGAGCTGGTGCAGTTTCCACAGCCCCTCTCCTGAACGGAATGCTGCGTCACCTCGAGAGATCACCATAAATGAGCTTTTTTTTAAAATACAGCTTCACTACTGACACAGACAAAATGGCCAGCACTTGTGTTGCAGTCTGTCTTTATTGGCGTGCTGTGCATAACATCTTTAGTTCACAGAATGGGCCTGAGAGACCCCCGGACCAGTAACACATTGCTACATCACGGAGCTGGGAGAGAGGTGTCTGACAGGATGAATAACAGACTCGTTTTCAATATGGCCAATTCACGGTGGTACTGCATGTCAGAGTATTAACTACAGGGTTAAGTTACGAGGAGAGATTACGCAAACTAGGGATGTAGTCCCTGGAATTTAGAAGGTTAAGGGGAGATTTGATCGAAGTTTTCAAGATTAAGGGGAACAGATAGAGTAGATAGAGAGAAACTATTTCTGCTGGTTGGGGATTCTAGGACTAGGGGGCAGAGTCTAAAAATTAGAGACAGACCTTTCAGGAGTGAAATTAGGAAACACTTCTACACACAAAGGGTGGTAAAAGTTTGGAACTCTCTTCCGCAAACGGCAATTGATGCTAGATCAATTGTTAATTTTAAATCTGAGATTGATAGATTTTTGTTAACCAAAGGTATTAAGGGATATGGGGCAAAGGCGGCTATACGGAGTTAGGTCGCAGATCAGCCATGATCTCATTGAATGGCTCGAGGGGCTAAATGCCTCCTCCTGTTCCTATGTTCCAATATAAGTATTGCAGCACAGTGTCAAGGATCGAGAGGATCGGAAGAAATGACTTGCATTTCTAGAGCGCCTCCGGACGTCCCAAAGTGCTTCACAGCCACAGTACTTTCGAAGTGCAGTCACTAATGTAGTGAATTTACACACAGCAAGGTGCCACAAACAGCAATGGGATAAAGTGACTAGTTAATCTGTTTTAATAATGTTGGTTCAACCAGGGCTATTTCTACCCATGTACATGGGAACCAGGGTCAATTTTCCCTCTAATTTTTTTCATGCGCAGTCCCTTTAACTGACTGCGCGGCCCATTCAAATTTTCGTGCGTGCGCGGTTTCTTCCATGTAAAAGCAGGAGAGCAGCCTACGCGGGATCTCCAGACTGCTGTGTGGGAATGCTGACCGGGGTTTTCCCCGTGTACAGTAACAAGGGTACCAAAGTTGGGTCTGCATTTTCTCCAGTCCCTTATCTCATCAATATTAAGACCGTAACACATCATTTAAAAAAAAGTTCCTCGAAAATCCAGCCTGCTCATTAAAAAATGATCTACAAATAGTAATAAGAAATACACGGAAGAGAATTGTTGATGACAATCCCATGATCTCTGCCACCTAGAAGGACAAGGGCAGCAAGCGCATGGGCATATCACCACCTCCAAGTTCCCCTCCAAGTCACACACCATCCTGACTTGGAAATATATCGGCCGTTCCTTCATCGTTGCTGGATCAAGATCCTGGAACACCCTCCCTAACAGCGCTGTGGGAGTACCTTTGCTACACGGACTGCAGCGGCTCAAGAAGGCAGCTCACCACCACCTTCTCGAGGGCAATTAGGGATGGGCAATAAATGCTGGCCTTGCCAGCGATGCCCACATCTCATGAATGAATAATAAAAAAGGAATGGCAGAATTCAGTTGCTGCGCAGACCCTGCAGAGATGCTGGCCGTACAAGAGGGGTTAAGCGCCATGGGGAGCAGCCATTCGGCTCTCATGGTCCAGATGTAAAGGCATCCAATCTCGTTGTGGACTTTAGGGGTTGCTAACCCTCCCGGATTGGCCTGGAGTCTCCAGGAATTGAAGATTAATCTCCTGGTCACTCGCAGCCAGCAACACCCAGGGGGAAAAAAATCACAGGGGCCTTAAAACACATGTGTGTCTTTTTTCATTTTTTTTGTCCACCTTTGTTTATTGGTGTGATAAATCCATGTAGTGAGACAAGGAACTCGAAGAGGCGAGGTATGAGGATTAAGACGAGTACTTTATTGAACGACTGCGAGACAAACAGGCAGGCCTGCTTCCAGGCATTGCACCTTTGCTGACCTTAGCAGGAAGCTAACCCCTGACCTTAGCAGCAGCATTGGCTACAGCACCACCTGGTGGATAACCTTAATCATAACATCCCAGATTACTATATCCCTCCCCCCTTAAGATTTCAGTATGAATTTCTTAACAAACAACCATTCCTAAGGGTCACATAAGAAGTCTGCACGTTCCATACTTGACGAATCTAACAGGTCAGTATCAATCTCTCTGGTGGCTTGCGAGTCCTTTGTGAACGTCTGACAGTAAAGTCCCTGCTTGTTTGTGGTGAAGCCACCAGCTGCTCCTGAGCAGTGCTCGGAGTATCTAACTCTGCAACGATGGTTTCCTCTTGATGAATGGGTTCCTGTGGAATTGTCTCTGTCCCTGGTGGTGGCACCACAGATGCACTTGGATAACTGGGGGCAACCCTGTCCTCAGCCATTGCATCTGGAATCTTCATTTCAATTTCCCCTTGTCTGGTAAGTATCTGATCTACATGTCTGTGTACTACCCTACCATCACCCAACATGACCTTGTATGATACGGGACCGGTCATTGAGTCTATGAAGCCAGGAATCCACTTGGGTCCATAACTGAAATTCCTGGTAAGGACTGCATCTCCTTCTCCAAAACTTCGGCTCTTTGTTCTTTTGTCATGGTTCTCTTTTTGTTTGTTTTGTCTGTTTTCCATTTTCCTTTTTAGGTCTGGGTGGACAAGGTCAAGAGTGGAGCGTAGTCTACGACCTAATAACATCTCAGCAGGAGAGAGTCCTGTGGTGGATTGAGGTGTTATTCTGTAGCTGAACAGAACCCGTGACACTTTGGCTGCTAAACTCCCTTCTGCACTTTTTTTCATCATCTCTTTAAATGTTTGTACGGCTCTCTCCGCAAGTCCATTTGAGGATGGATGATATGGGGCCGAGGTCACCTGCACTATGCCATTTTTTCTCAAGAACTCTTTTGTCTCTGTACTCACAAAACAAGTGGCATTGTCACTTACCACAATCTCCGGTAGCCCTTGATTACTGAAGCTCCGACGCAGGCAGTCTATAGTAGTAGTGGCGGAAGCAGAATTTACAGGATAAACATCCATCCATTTGGAATGTGCATCAATGATTATGAGGAACATCTTCCCCATGAATGGACCCGCATAATCTAAGTGCAATCTTCTCCATGGTTTATCCGGCCACTCCCAGGGGTGGAGAGGAGCCACTGCTGGTGCCTTCCGGTGTTCCTGACAAGTGCTGCATGTCTTGACTAGATTTTCTATCTCCTCATCTAGCTTTGGCCACCACAAGTAACTCCTAGCCAAGGCTTTCATACACGAGACCCCAGGATGACACTGATGTAGTTGCTCTAGGATAGACTGTTGTGCTGGCTGTGGAATAATAACTCGTGCTCCCCACAACACGCAACCATCCTGCACACTCAGCTCTGTTTTCCTGACACTGTAGGGTGTGAAGTCAGCCCCTTCCGGATGCTGTGGCCACCCCCTCACCACATATTCTCGAACTCTAGACAGTACTGGATCTTTACCTGTCCATGTTCTTACTTGCTCTGCAGTCACAAGTGCTGTGTCAGTGTCCTCCAACATCAAAACTCCGTCCTCTGGAGCTGCACGGATAGATGTGCCTGACAGTGGAAGGCGGCTCAAAGCATCTGCGTTCCCATGGTACTTGCCCACCTTGTAGACGATGACATACTCATATGCCCTCAACGTCACGGCCCACCTCTGGATCCAGGGTGACACCATCTGTGGAACTGCTTTCATTTCATTGAAAAGAGAGATAAGAGGTTTATGATCGGTGCATATGGTGAACTTCCTGCCATATATGTACTTGTGGAACCTCTGTAACCCAAACATTACTGCTAACCCCTCTTTGTCTAACTGGGAATAGTTTTTTTCTGCTGGTGTTAGAGTTCGGGACATAAACCCTATTGGTCTTTCAGTTCCATCTTCCATGCAGTGTGAAAGAACTGCCCCCACCCCGTAAGGTGAAGCGTCACAAGAGAGAATGATGTCGATAGATCCTGTTCGGCTGATTTGGAATTCCTCATAGTAAGGTGCAGACCCTTCTACCTGCCTCGGGAATTCACGGCTGTTATCATCACTGCGGTCTACATCCCACCACACGCTAATGCCAAACTGGCACTGAAGGACCTCTACAGGGCCATCAGCGAACAACAAACTGCACACCCAGACGGAGCTTTTATCGTCGCGGGGGACTTCAATCACATAAACCTAAAATCTGTACTCCCGAAATTCCACCAGAATGTTTCCTGCCCCACAAGAGGGGAGAACACACTGGATCAAGTCTACACGAGCATTGTAGATGCTTATAAGGCCATTCCCTGCCCCCACCTTGGGAAGTCTGACCACCTCTCCCTGTTTCTAGCCCCGGCATACAAACCGCTCATCAAAAGAGTGAAATCATCAGTGAGATCAGTGAAAGTATGGCCAGAGGGGGCAGTCTCGGAGCTTCAGGATTGCTTCGAACGCACTGATTGGAGCATGTTTGCCCATAATGACATCGAGGAATACGCATCCACAGTGCTATTCTACATTAACAGTTGCGTCGCGGTCGTCACGACCCATAAAAATATCAGGACATACCCCAACCACAAACCCTGGATGAACGGGGAGGCCCGCTCGCTGTTGAAAGCACGCGACGCAGCATTTAAATCTGGCGACGCGGCGGCTTACAGTGCAGCTAGGACCAACCTAAAAAAGGGTATCAGGACTGCCAAAAGGAAACAGACACTGCGGATAGAGGATCATTTCCACAACAACTCGGACCCCCGGCGCATGTGGCAAGGTATCCAGTCAATCACTGACTACAAGAGTAAAAACACCAGCCCCCCGGTCAGTGATGCCTCCCTTCTGGAGGAGCTTAACAACTTCTACGCTCGCTTTGACAGGGACAACAGGGAGCCGGCTACCAAAGTCTTGCCACCCCCGGAAGACCAGGTGCTCACTCTGTCGACCTCCGACATAAGGGGTGTTCTACACGGAGTGAACACACGTAAGGCTGCTGGACCTGATAGCATCCCTGGACGGGTACTCAAGGAATGTGCTGATCAGCTGGCTGATGTCTTCACCGCCATCTTCAATCTGTCATTGGCCCAGGCAGTAGTCCCTACATGCTTCAAGACCGCTACCATTATTCCTGTGCCAAAGCAAACGGCTGTGACGTGTCTGAACGACTATCGACCTGTCGCACTCACACCCATCATAATGAAGTGTTTCGAGAGACTGGTCCTGGCTCACATCAAAGCCAGTGTTCCCGCCTCTCTTGACCAACACCAGTTTGCCTATCGTGCAAACAGATCAACGGAGGATGCAATCACAACTGCTCTACACTCTGCACTGAATCACTTAGACGGTAAAGAGACCTACATCAGAATGCTGTTCATAGACTACAGCTCAGCATTCAACACTATCATCCCCAACAAGCTGGCCACCAAACTCCACACTCTTGGCCTGAACACTTCCCTCTGCAACTGGACCCTGGACTTCCTAACAAACAGACCCCAGTCTGTCAAATTAGGTAACCACACCTCCCCCCCCGACCCTGAACACGGAGACCCCACAAGGATGTGTGCTGAGCCCCCTCCTCTACTCCCTCTTCACTCACGACTGTGTGGCTGTTCGTGGTTCCAACACCATCATCAAGTTTGCGGATGATACCACGGTGGTAGGCCAGATCACCAACAACGATGAGTCAGCCTACAGGGAGGAGGTCCAGCATCTCGTGAAGTGGTGCGCCGATAACAACCTGGCCCTCAACATCAAGAAAACCAAAGAAATCATTGTGGACTTCAGGAAGTCTAAAGGCGGAAGTCACACCCCCATCCACATCCATGGGGCTGTGGTGGAAAGGGTGGACAGCTTTAAGTTCCTCGGAGTCCACATCACGGAAGACCTCTCCTGGTCCCTCAATACCTCCTCTCTGGTGAAGAAGGCCCAGCAGCGCCTATATTTCCTAAGGAGGCTGAAGGGATGTAACCTGTCACCCCTGATCCTCTCTAACTTTTACCGCTGTACAATAGAGAGCATCCTGACGAACTGTATCACAGTATGGTATGGCAGCTGTAGCTACTATGACCGGAAAGCCCTGCAGCGGGTAGTCAAAACTGCCCAACGCATTACCGGCACCCGGCTACCGACCATAGAGCACATATACCAGAAACGCTGTTTACGGAGGTCACGGACCATCATCAAAGACCCTACCCACCCCAGCCACAGTCTATTCGCCCTCCTGCCATCTGGGAGACGCTACAGATGCATTCGCACCCGAACGACCAGATTTAGGAACAGCTTCTTTCCCAGGGCTGTCATCCTACTGAACTCCACAAATAAACTCTAAAGCCTGCACATCTGCCAATGCACTTTATTATGTTTATGTTAATGTATTACAAGCCAAATGAATGTTAAATGTTTAAATGTCTTAATCTAAATGTACACTCTCGGGAGCCGCAAGCCTACATTTCGTTGTACTGCACTTGTGCACTAACAATGACAATAAAAGTTGATTATTATTATTATTATTCTCTGCATTGTAGTGAACCAGCACATCTGACGACAGCGTCAGTTTCTTGGACTGTTCAAATGAAACCCCCTGCTCCTCTCCCCACTGCCACTGTGTCTCCTTGCGCAGTAGTTTGTGAAGAGGTGCTAACACAGTTGACAAGTTTGGTAAAAACCTGTTATAATAGTTCAGCAGTCCCAGGTAAGCTTTTAACTCAGCCACATTTGTAGGAGCAGGGGCGTCCTGCAGTGCTTGTACCTTCTCCTTGAGTGGATGGAGCCCGGTGGCGTCCACTCTGTGTCCCAGGAACACTGCCTCATTCCCCAGGAAAGTGCACTTACTCCTCTTGAGCCGGAACCCTGCCCTCTCCAATCTCTGTAGTACCTCTCTCAGAGTGCTCAGATGCTCCTGGTCGGTTCTTCCCGTCACCAGAATGTCATCCAGATAGATGGAAACATGTGGAATCCCTTGCAGTACACCTTCGATTGTCCTCTGGAAGATAGCTGGACTAGATGAGACACCAAACGGTAAGCGGTTATATGTAAACAAGCCCTTGTGTGTATTTATGGTGACATACTTCTTTGATTCGTCATCCAGTGTAATCTGCAAGTAGGCATGACTCATATCCAACTTTGTGAATTTCTTTCCTCCAGCCAGGTTTGCAAAGAGATCCTCTGTTTTGGGAATAGGATACTGCTCTAGTTTGGACACCCGATTGACTGTCAATTTATAGTCTCCACAGAGTCTTACCGAATTGTCCAGTTTTAAAACAGGTACTATGGGAGCTGCCCATTCGAACATTTCACTGGCTCCAGTATGTTCTCTCTCAATAGACGGTCAAGCTCAGCCTCTACCTTTGGCTTCATGGCATAAGGCACAGGTCGTTGTTTAAAAAACCTTGGCGGTGCCTCCTTGTCTACATAAATCTTAGCTGGGGGGCCATTAAATGTGCCAAGTTCCTCCTTGAACACATTCTCATGTTCACTCAACGCTTCTTGCAAAGTCAACTGTTTGCCTGCATCTATTTGATGTACTGCTCCCCAGTTTAATTTAAGTTCTTTTATCCAGCCCCGACCTAACAGGTTTGGTCCAGTACCCGATACTATAACTACAGGTAGCTGTTCCACTGTGTCCCTGTGTTGCACAGTTACCTTAGCTGTACCTAATGTCGCTACTCGTTCACCTGTATATGTTTTAAGATGCAGGGAGCAAGGCTTTAACTCTGGAACTTTTGCACGGTTCCACAATTTTGAGTACTCTGCCTTGTTCATTATGGTCACGCCGCACCCTGTATCCACTTCAAAGTTCACCTTAGAGTCATTTACTGTCAGTTGCAATGTGATAGGAGCCACTTTTGGAATGTTCTCTAACATGCCATACATTATGAACATGTCTTCTTCCTCAGCTTCCCCGCTGATGTGGTGTGCTCCATGTTTTTTCACTTCTCTCCCTTGGTTTTGCTGTCCTCCCCCTTTTGGTTTGGATTCCTCCACAGGTGATTTCGTCCTGCAAGCTCGTTTTATGTGTCCTTGTTTCCCACACTTGTAGCACTTTTCCTCCAGAAACCGGCATTCACTCGCCAGGTGATCGCCCTTGCATCTATAACATGCCTTCACATGCTCACGTTGTGGTTTCTGATGCATGTTCAACTTGTGCACAACAACCTGACCTGCAACTTGCGTAGCATTAGCCCTGTCTGAACCCTGTATTTCTTTTACATCTCGGTTCGCTGTCTCTATGGCTTGAGCAAGTTCCAATGCTTTTTCATAAGTAAGCCCAGTCTCGGATAATAATCTGCGCTGCATTCGGTCGTCCATTATTCCGCAAACTAGCCTATCTCTCAGCATTTCCTTCAGGTTGTTCCCATAATTGCAATCTTGTGCCAATTTACGCAACACCGCTACATAGTCCATTACACTCTCTTCCTCTTTCCTGGCCCTTGAATTAAACTTGAACCGCTGTACAATATCACTAGGCTTAGGGTTGAAATATTCTTTTAGCACAGCCACTAATTCAACAAATGATTTGTCTCCAGGCTTTTCAGGACTGAGCAGGTTCTTCATCAAACTGTAGGTTTGGCTTCCCACTGAACTAAGCAGAATGGCTTTCCTTTTTCCGGCATCATTTATTTCATTTGCTTCGAAAAAATAACCCAACACTTCACAGTATTCCTCCCAAGTTTGTGCTTGAATATCAAAAGCAGAGACCGTTCCTACCGTGGCAGTCATGCTCTCTTCCAACTGGTAGCTAACTGCAGCTTGTGATTTTGTTGTGTAAATGTCCTGGCAGACTTCTCTTATTCAGGGTCCTGTTTTACCTTGTCGCCAATGTGATAAATCCATGTAGTGAGACAAGGAACTCGAAGAGGCGAGGTATGAGGATTAAGACGAGTACTTTATTGAACGACTGCGAGACAACCAGGCAGGCCTGCTTCCAGGCATTGCACCTTTGCTGACCTTAGCAGGAAGCTAACCCCTGACCTTAACAGGAAGCAACCCCTGACCTTAGCAGCAGCATTGGCTACAGCACCACCTGGTGGATAACCTTAATCATAACATCCCAGATTACTATAATTAGTTATAAAAAATATTGGAGATGGGGGGGGGGGGGAGGGCTGATTGACCGAGTGGGGCTGGAGGCCATGTGATGAAACTCCAGGAATACGTCGAACTGTTGGCGACCTTAACTGTGACCTCACTGAAGTAAGGCGGAAAGATGTGGGAGGAGGGGAGTGAGGTGTGGTGAGGAGATGTACAGCTTTGAGGTGCGAGGTAATAGTGAGAGTAGGTGATTGTGCAATGAGGCCCAGTGTCCCTTTATCCCTCACCCAACATCACTAAAAGAGATGATCTGGTTATTATCACATTGCTGTTGGTGGGAGCTTGCTGTGCGCAAATTGGCTGCCGCGTTTCCTACATTACAACAGCGACTACAGTTTAAAAAGTGCTTCATTGGCTGTAAAGCGCTTTGGGACGTCCTGAGGTCGTGAAAGGCGCTATAGAAATGCAAGTCTTTCTTTTCTTTCAACACAGCAAGAATGGAGAGAGGACAGTTCCGAGGGGTCCTGACAGTAGCAGGACTCAGATAAGACAGATCACCGATCAGATAACAAGCTTCCTCTCCTGTTAGGAGGGTGCTGTCCATCATTTTTGCTTTCCACAGCAGCTCAGACACCTTTTCCTTTAACTGGACCTCCTTTATCCAGAATCATACTGTAAAACGGGATGGTTATTTATTTTACGTTGATATAATGTTCTTATACACAGAAGCAAAATCCCCTCTCCTCCTCAGAGTATCCTTGCGAAAATGCTGATAATTATACACGACCCTTTAAGCATTTCTGCCGGAAGGACGAATTGATTATCAGCTGACTGTTTTCCAATTTTCTTGTTGCCATAGCAACTAGCACCATCAGCTAGGTGCGATTGCAATGGCAATCCAGCTGACACGGACTCAGAAGACGATTGCATCCAATGCAAAAGGAAGATTGCCATCAAAGATTAATCTCTGTGTCTGTCCTGCTCAGTGAGGGGCTCCTGATACAATATGGAGGCTGCCCAAAACAGTTCAGGCCTGGTGGAATCAGCACGCCTCCTCATCAGAGGCCTGTCGACTGATTCAATGGAAGAGCCGTGGCACCTTGGTGGGTTTGTCATCATCCTGCTGTTTGGTGGCACCGTGATCTTCGTCACGCTGCTGACGGTGTGCTGCAGCTGGTTGCGGTGCTTGGAGGCCCCGGGTGCCAACTACATCCCGGCTCCGGTGAAAGAAGTGGAGGAAGTGAAAACAAAAGAAAGGAACGACTCGGACAAAGTGGGAATGAAGGAAAATATGTTAGTGCTGTAAATAATAGTACGACAAATTAAGATATCGTTGCAAATACCGAGCCCTCTCATGGTTATTGATCCCTTCCTGATGCACCTTCTCGCAATGGAGAAAAGAAAGACAAGGCTTTTTGAAGGCCACCATTTTATGCTTTGTGCCGTTGAATCTCAGTCTCACACTCAGACTGCGCCAACACATTACCACATTCCTCATGGTCCTCGATTGCACTTTCACGTCACAGTTTTGATTCTCATCACAATTATGTGCAGGATCAGCAATGGACTCGAGTGTCACCTTCTCACAGGTACGACATCACAGCAACAGTGTGACAACACAGCGACAGTGTGACATCACCGCGCCAACGTGACATCACAGTGACAGTATGGCATCGCAGTGACAGCGTGACATCACAAGGACAGCGTGACATCTCAGCAACAGCGTGAAATCACAGCGACAGCATGACATCACAGCGACAGTATGGCATCGCAGTGACAGCGTGACATCACAAGGACAGCGTGACATCACAAGGACAGCGTGACATCACAGCGACAGCGTGACATCGCAGCGACAGCATGACATCACAGCGACAGTGTGACATCACAGCGACAGCATAACATCGCAGTGACAGCGTGACATCACAAGGACAGCATGACATCACAGCAACAGCGTGACATCACAGCGACAGCATGACATCACAGCGACAGTATGGCATCGCAGTGACAGCGTGACATCACAAGGACAGCGTGACATCACAAGGACAGCGTGACATCACAGCGACAGCGTGACATCGCAGCGACAGCATGACATCACAGCGACAGCATAACATCGCAGTGACAGCGTGACATCACAAGGACAGCATGACATCACAGCAACAGCGTGACATCACAGCGACAGCATGACATCACAGCGACAGTATGGCATCGCAGTGACAGCGTGACATCACAAGGACAGCGTGACATCACAAGGACAGCGTGACATCACAAGGACAGCGTGACACCACAGCGACAGCATGACATCACAGCGACAGTATGGCATCGCAGTGACAGCGTGACATCACAAGGACAGCGTGACATCACAAGGACAGCGTGACATCACAAGGACAGCGTGACACCACAGCGACAGCATGGCATCACAGCGACAGTGTGACATCACAGCGACAGCATGACATCGCAGTGACAGCGTGACATCACAAGGACAGCGTGACATCACAGCAACAGCGTGACATCACAGCGACAGCATGACATCACAGCGACAGTGTGACATCAGAGTGACAGCACAGCAACAATGTGACATCACAGCGACAGCGTGACATCACAGCAACAGCATGACATCACAACAGCATGACATCACAGTGACAGCGTGACATCAGATTGACATCACAGCAACAGCATGACAACAGTGACATCACAGCGACAGCGTGACATCAATGACATCACAGCGACAGTGTGACATCACAGCAGCAGCGTGACATCACAGCGACAGCGTGACATCACAGCAACAGCATATTACCGCAACAGTGTGACATCACAGTGACATCACAGCGACAGCATGACATTACAGTGAGAGCGTGACATCACAAATAAGCTTCAAATGCATTTCTTGGGCAATAAAATCTACAAGAGGTGCCTATTAAAAACCATTTTTGTTGCAGCTGAAAATCTACTACAAGTATCACAGATAGATTATGTCAAGGACAGCTGTGTGATAAGAAAAATATCTCCACGCAGGAGTTACCCAGGAACCTGAGTTGCAGAGATTGTTTAGTTGCTCCACTGAAGTGCTGGGGTATTGTTACGTGGGCAGTTCCTGCCCTCTGCTATCTCAACCGAGTGGCAGTCATCATTTATGAGTTCAGGCTTTGACATACGTTTTGTTAGTTCCACAGGCAGCAGCCATCCTCTGGTATCTTGCCCAAGCATTTGTGCGAGCACAGAGAGTTATCAGTAGGCTATTTGACCCGGGGCTGCATCACAGCCACATCTGATCCTTTCTTCCATTGACATCTACAACTCTCTCACAGGAGTCATTGGATAATTCAGGAGTGTGAACCGCGGTTGTTTGTGTTCCTGTCCCTAGCTCAGGGTCACAAAGACCAATTGTTGCATCCTTCAGCTCAGCGAACTTCAGGATCAAACCTGGCACCTGGTCTGTGCAGCTCACTTCTACACTGGACAGCACCCGACACCTGAGCAATCAGGGCTCTCTACTTGTACAGACAGTTATCACAACACCTCGCTGGACCAGGACTTGTTCTCTGTGCGCTGGGCTGGTGATTTAACTACCAGGAATCTCACTGATATGTTTTGAAAGTAATATGGATTATGGTAAATAACACAAGCCTCTGCATTGGAGTGACCAAGTATAATTAATAAAAGTGTTTCTGAGGCAGCAGTGTGTTCTCTGAAGGTTTGCTTTAGTTCAGTGATTGTGAGGTACCCATTCTTTAAGGGTTCGTTATCTCAGGTGGTGTAGGAACACTCAACAATGATATGATTATGGGAGAATCTCACAGTCTGCTCCGGTCTGGATCGGAACTGTGCTTGAGTTAATGGCTGGAGGGGGGTGGGGTGCGGGGGAGGAGGAGGAAGAAACCAAACAAGTTGTTGTGGGAGCTTGCTGTGCGCAAATTGGCTTCTGTGTTTCCTACATTACTACAGTGACCACACTTCAAAAGCACGTCACTGGCTGTAAAGGTCTCTGGGACGCTCTGAGGTTGTGAAAGGCGCTACAGAAATGCTTTTTTAATTATTCTGCTGCTTTGTGAAGATCACGTAAGAACACATGCTTTAACCAGTAACTAAAATACAATAGTACGAGTTTTCAGTATAATTCCTGGACGTGCTACAAATTATTGAGCTATTGGGCTGGTAAAGGCACACTCTGGGTCGTAGGGAATGAAGGCTTGCCCATGGGAGTTGTCTGAGGTGTTGAATCCAAGCGAAATATCCAAAAATGTAACAGGCACATCTCATTAACTTTCCCCAGTCGCCCTTTAAGAGCTGCTCATCCATGCAGTTTCCCTTTCCTTCCCTTGTGCAAGTTCTCAGTGCGAGGCACAATAGGGGTAGGGAAGCTCATCGTGAGTATTTTAATTCAGGTCAATCCCAGGATATCCTGTCTGAACGACCCACCTTGGAATCAGTGAGCCACAGCTCCGTGACAGCCTCCATTTATTTAACCACGTGGGATATCTACCTGTACACAATCCCATATACCTGTACATGGCTCGACATACCTGTACACAGTCCGACATACCTATACACAGTCCGATATAACTGTACACAGTCCAATATACCTGTACACAGTCCAATATACCTGTACACGGCCCGATATACCTGTACACGGCCCGATATACCTGTACACAGCCCGACATAACTGTACACAGTCTGACATACCTGTACACGGCCCGACACAACTGTACACGGCCCGACATACCTGTACACGGCTCGACATGACTGTACACGGCCCGACATAACTGTACACGGCCCGACATACCTGTACACGGCCCGACATACCTGTACACGGCCCAACATACCTGTACATTGTCCGACATACCTGTACATTGCCCGACATGCCTGTACATTGTCTGACATGCCTGTACATTGTCCGACATACCTGTACATTGCCCGACATACCTGTACACTGTCCGACATGCTTGTACATGGCCCGACATACCTGTAAATTGTCCGACATACCTGTACACAGCCTGACATACCTGTACATGGCCTGGCATACCTGTACAGGGCCCGATATACCTGTACACGGCCCGACATACCTGTACACGGCCTGATATACCTATACACAGTCCGATATAACTGTACACGGTCTAATATACCTGTACACGGCCCGATATACCTCTACACAGCCCGACATACCTGTACACGGCCCGACATAACTGTACACGGCCTGACATAACTGTACACGGCCCGACATAACTTTACACGGTCTGACATACCTGTACACGGCCCGACATACCTGTACACGGCCCGATATACCTGTACACGGCCTGACATACCTGTACACGGCCCGACATACCTGTACACGGCCCGACATACCTGTACACTGTCCGACATACCTGTACACTGCCCGACATACCTGTACACTGCCCGACATACCTGTACACTGCCCGACATACCTGTACATTGTCCGACATACCTGTACACTGCCCGACATACCTGTACACTGCCTGACATACCTGTACATTGTCCGACATACCTGTACACTGCCCGACATACCTGTTCATTGCCCGACATACCTGTACATTGCCCGACATACCTGTACATTTTCCGACATACCTGTACACTGCCCGACATACCTGTACACTGCCCGACATACCTGTACATTGTCCGACATACCTGTACATTGTCCGACATACCTGTACACGGCCCGACATACCTGTACACAGCCCGACATACCTGTACACTGCCCGACATGCCTGTACACTGCCTGACATGCCTGTACATGGCCCGACATACCTGTACACGGTCCGACATACCTGTACACAGCCCGACATACCTGTACACAGCAATGTGGCACCCCTCACTCAGCTGTCTGTGAGGAGTGTCCAGGGATGAGGAAAATTGGGGGAAGAGAGCGTCCCTGGTCCACTCATTGCGCAGCTCCTCTAACCGAGCGCTGTGATTGGGCAGTGCTATTGTGAATGGGGAACGATGAATGGTGCGGAGAAACTTCATACCCAACATGAGGTGATGCTGCATCCCAGAAGAGCCGAATTATGGAACCTGGGACCACGTATAAAGTTTAGAACCACATTCCCATTAATTTGCATATCGCTCAAGTTTTGGTCACCTGTCCTAATATCTCCTTAGGTGGCTCGGTGTCAAAGGTTGTCTGATAATCGCTCCCGTGAAGCGTCTTGGGGCGTTTTACTACGTTAAAGGCGCCAGATAAAGGCAAGTTGTTGCTGTTGTTGACACTAATTAGCATTCTGATTCATCCACCAACGAGCCTACTGCGCTAACCCTTTCCAAACAACATTCAAACCAGCGAGTAAAGAATAAGCACCAATAGGATTGAGTTGCTTGAGCTTTGAGGGCCAGATTGCCAGGGCTTGGGGCTTGCAGGCTCCAAACCCCTCTCCCCAATAATAAGGTCACTGGCAAAAGAACCAGGGGCGACATGAGGAGAATGTTTTTTACGCAGCGGGTTGTTGCGATCTGGAATGCTCGGACTGAAAGCAGACGGAAGCAGATTTAACAGTAACTTGAATTTGATAAATACTTGTAAAGGAAAAAATTGCAAGCTATGGGGAAAGAGCATGGGAATGGGTCAAATTCGATAGTGCCTTCAAAGAGTTGGCACAGGCACGATGGGCTGAATGGCCTCCTTCTGTGCTGTGTCGTTCTATGATTCTATGATATTAAAGGAGGAACTCGCCACTATAAAGGTGCTGGGAACTGGTGAATAATTGATACAATGAACAGCCGTCACAGCACTGATTATATGGCTCTCCTGGGGTCCGTCGCTCCCAAAACCACAATCACATCCCTTTGAAAGCTTGGCTCGATGCAAAGCAAAGCTCCCTCTCGTCCATCCCACAAATATGCCTCAGTTCCCAACTTGAGAAGAGAGCACTGGTGTGAATGACTCCACTTCCCACACCAGCCAACCTGAGCCTTCAATCATTGAGAGGGCAACGACTGTGGAATTAGGGTCAGGTTTTACGGTATGGGCCGATGCGCCCCTCCCCCCCCCCCACCCCGAGGCACTGGTAGGAGACTGCCCACACTCACTCCACCAGCAGACAGGAGACTTAACCCCTTCTGCCCTGACTGGGCTGCAGGTCTTGGGGAACTCAGGCCAGTATCTAACTCACTGCAATACCCAAGTGACCCCTCAACTCTGTTTAAAAACCTCAGAGATGCTGTGTGACTCTTTAATCAGAGCTGGGATAATTTACATCTAAATGGTTAGTCCAGCTTTAAGGTAATATGATTCTTAGGTCTCCTGCGAGCTCTTGATCCACTCGACCAAACTGCATTTAGGTAGACGGATGTGTCGGACACTCTCACTGCTGAAAGTGTAGGGACCTTCGCAATCAGGCTCCTCTGCGCTTTCATCCATTGACCCTGGCTGTGACCAGAACTTGCAGGGGCTGCCTTCCTTGAGCATCTGCTCTTTAAATTCCAGACTCCCAGTCCGATAGAACAGTTTGCCAGCTCCCCTGTGTCCGTGTTGTTCCCTGTGGAGAGCAAAGTGCTGCCGTGGGTTTGTACTGTCTGTGTCTATGACGTCGCTTGTCCCCCAGTGATGGTGCGCGCCGCCCCGGGGACACATTGAGCCCAGCTGATCGGAGCTCAGGGCGCGGTTTGAATTGCAGTCTCTCTCCATTGGCCAGAAAACATCATCTTCATCCGGGATTTCTTTACAATCTGAAAGAAATTGAAGATGGAAAGAGTGACGCTTTCATAGAATCACACAGAATTTCCAGCACAGAAACAGGCCATTCGGCCCAACGGGTCCGTGCCGGTGTTTATTCTCCACACCAGCCTCCTCCCACCCCTCTTCATCTCACCCCATCAACACAACCTTCTATTCCTTTCTCCCTCGTGTGTTTATCCCGCTTCTCCTTAAATGCATCGATGCTTTTCTCCTCAACCACTCCCTGTGGTAGCGAGTTCCACATTCTCACCACTCTCTGGGTAAAGAGGTTTCCCCAGAATTCCCTATTGGATTTATTAGTGACTGTCTTATATTTATGGGCCCTAGTTTTGGACTCCCCACAAGTGGAAACATCTTCTCTACATCTACCCTATCGAACCCTTTCATAATCTTAAAGACCTCGATCAGGTCACCCCTCAGTCTTCTCTTTTCTAGAGAAAAGAACCCCAGCCTGTTCAGTCTTTCCTGATAGTTCTCAGTTCTGGTATTATTCTAATAATGGAAACATGTACAATAAAAGAATAAGACCCACCACTAAAAAAACTTCTTGCATAAATGCTGGCATGGACTGGTTGGGCCGAATGGCCAGATTGTGTGGAGGATTCATATATCCAACTGATACCATAGGATTCTGTGGGCTAAAAATTCAGTTGCGAAATTCAGCGGGAGGTTAGCAGCGGCAGTAACCGGTAGCACCCTGTGGCGCTGTGCTGCCGGCGATGATGTCATCGCTGTACGCAGCACCCCGCTCGCGCCCTGCTTGCGCCCCGGCCACAATCTTCGGGAGCGTCCCCTGACTTACCGCTGGACGCTATGTCCGATGGGGTCAGGGGGGCCTACCTGCAGCCAGGGCAGCGCTATTTAAAGATGAGGTATAAGGCGGCCATTTTTGTTGGCACTCCCGATCCCAGGGGGCCCAGCTGGGCCCTGGGTCACGCTGCGCAAGGCCCCTCCCCTTTAAGAAGGGGAGGAAGGCCTGCAATACTGTGGTGCGATGTGCCGCGATATTCCCTCGCAGCGTCCCAGTAGCACTCCGCTTCCCTCTTGGGGTGCTAGCACTCAATTTCCATTGCGGGGGCACTAATTTTTCTGGGGCGCGACTCAATTTTTCGCCCTGTGTGTCTGGCTGAGGGAGGTTAAAAAAATAAACAAGGGTTCTTGCTCCTGATCTCCATTCAGTGATCTTTGGAAGGTGCTTATGTGTGAACACTTAGCAAGGACCAGATTGGGCTGGGCTGTGGGACCCCTACAGTTAAGTAGCCCGCCAACCCTTTTGCTTTGGTTCATTGGACGTCTGACGCCACAGAAACCCAAAGCTTCATAAACAGAGTCAGAGGGCTCGAATTTCCCAGGGTCGTGGAGGTGGGATTGGAGGCGTGTGGGGTGTTAAAATTGCAGAATCGGGGGGCACAAACCCTTCCCGCCCCCAACCCACCTCCATGCCCGTTTCCCAGGAGGCGGGTACCCGACCTGTGCTGGGAGCCGCCTCCCCAAGGCAGGAAGGGGATTAGTGCCAATTATCTGCCTGTTAACAGGTAGTTAACAGGCAGTTTTTGGCCTAATCCCTATTTTTATTGCTGAAGCGTGGGATTCCCGACGGCTCCAAAACCACGCCAAGTTAGCAAGGTGGACCGTCGGGCTGAAGGGCTTGGATGGTTCAAGATGTCTGGTGTTCAGGTGAGTGATGGGTGCATGAGTGCAGAGGTAAGTGTGTTTGGTGTGTGTAAAGTGTTTAAATAAGTTTTACTTATCTTTACTTACTAATGCAGGCTTCCTTCCTTCAGGTCTCGGGAGTCCCTCATCTCACTGGCACAGAAAGCAGAATGGCCGCGAGCTGTCAAAAGTTGCAGCCTCTGCTTTCTGTTCTGGAGAGATTTCTAACTGAGTCTGTGGAGAAGGACTCAAGTTAGAAGTCAGATTGTCAGTGTTTGACAGCTTCACAGAGCTGTCAAATGCTGATATTTCAGCTGTCAAAAGCTCTTGACAGATGAAATGTCAATCCCTGACGTCACCTGTAACCGGGTGTCCCTTAATTGGCCTGCCAAGCCCGCTGGGCGGGCTCAACAAGGTCAATCAAGGGAAAATCGCGTGGGTTGGCCACAAATCAATGGAGGCGGGACTACAACCCAAAAAGTGGGAGTCCCGCCTCCATCACGTCCCCATTGACAAAATCCAGCCCATAGAGTACAAAGGCAAGGAAGTTGTGCTAAAAATCACTGGTTAGGCCTCAGCTGGAGTATTGTGTCCAATTCTGGGCGCCACACTTCATGAAGGACGTCAAGGCAGAGGAGATTTACTAGAATGGTACCAGGGATGGGGGACTTCAGTTATGTGGAGGGACTGGAGAAGCCGGAATTGTTGTCCTTAGAGCAGAGAAGGTTAAGGGGAGATTTAATAGAGGTTTTCAAAATTATGTTTTTTTTTGATAAAGTAGATAGAGAGAAACTGTTTCTACTGGCAGGAGGGTCGGTAACCAGAGGACACAGATTTAAAGTACTTGCCAAAAGATCTAGAGGGGAGATGAGGAGAAACCTTTTTACGCAGCGAGTTGTTGTGATCTGGAATGCACTACCTGATTCAATAGTAACTTTCAAAAGGGAATTGGATAAATACTTGAAAAGGAAAAATTTGCAGGGCTTTGGGAAAAGAGCGGGGAGTGAGACTAATTGGAGAGCTCTTTCAAAGAGCCAGCACAGGCACGATGGGCCGAATGGCCTCCTGCTATGCTGTACGATTCTATGGTTCTTATGATCACTAAGCTTAAGAGTCTCAAAACCAAACTACTGAGCACTCAAGCGAAGCAGAGCTGCTGATTGCCTAATATGGAGTGCCTCTTAGGAAGGACACACCCCTCTTCTCTAAGCAAGTCTTAGAAAGCCTTATGTGTGCACAATGATTCTGCTAGAGTTTAACCAGATTCAAAGTGTGGGGTACAGTAACATAGTGGTTATGTTGCTGGACTAGTGATCCAAACGACATGAGTTCAAATCCCACTATGGCAGCAGCTGCGGAATTTAAATTCAGTTATAACAAATCTCAAATGAAAAGCTAACATTAGTACTGGGTACCGTGAAACTATCCGATTGTTGTAAAAACCCATCTGGTTCACTAATGTCCTTTAGGAAAGGAAATCTGCTGGTCTGGCCTACTTGTGACTCGATACCCACAGCAATGTGGTTGACTTTTAACTGCCCTCTGAAATGGCCTAGCAAGCCACTTAGGGATGGGCAATAAATGTTGGCCATGCCAGCGACACTCACATCCCAGGAATGAAAAAGGAAAGAACGAACTTGTATTTAGACAGTGCTTTCCGCAACCTCAGAATGTCCCGAGGCACCACAGCTATCCAAGTACATTTTGAGGTGTTGTGACTGTTGTAATGTAGGAAATGCAGCAACCAATTTACGCACAGCAAGCTCCCACAAAGAGCAATGAGATAAATGACCAGTTAATCTGTTTTGGTGGTACTGGTTACATAGGAAATGCAGCACAGAAACAGGCCATTCGGCCCCATTCGTCTGTGCTGGTGTTTATTCTGCACGCAAGTCTCCTCCCATTCTATCCACCTCATTTCAGCCTTTCAGCATATCTTTCTATTCCCTTTTCTCTCATGTACTCATCTAGTGTTCCTTTTGCAAGCATCTAAGCTATTTCCTGTGGCAGCGAGTTCCACATTCTAACCAGGGATAAATGTTGGCCAGGACACCAGGAGAACTCCCCTGCTCTTCTTCAAGTGGTGTCATGGGGCGGTTTAGGTCCACCTAAGAGGACAGGCAGTGAGTGCCTTGGATTTACATCTCATCCAAAAGACGGAAACTCCGCCAGTGCAGCATTCCCGCATAGATTATGTGCTCCAGTTTCTGGGGTGGGACTTGAACCCACGACCTACTGGCTCAGAAGGTAAGAGTGCAACAACTGAGGTAAGGCTGATCCCTAAAACACACAGCTTACCAACACAGAGCACGAGAAAGCTTCCCCTCGCTTGTCCAACTGCACCAATTCTATCCATTAAGACACTGGTTTGTAGGGTTATCTGGAGTTGACTGGGAGGAACCCCAGCTCCAGTGATAGGTTTACCTCTATAGCTTCCATCAATGGGATAGGCTGGCTGGTCAATATTTATAAAAAAGAGCAGATGATCAGGTCATTACCACATTGCTGTTTGTGGGAGCTTGCTGTGCGCAAATTGGCTTCCTACATTACAACAGTGACTACACTTCAAGAAGTCCTTCATTGGCCGTAAAGCGCTTTGGGACGTCCTGAGGTCGTGAAAGGCGCGATAGAAATTCTTCAATGATCAACTACAGATTTGTCCACCAGCTCAGTCTGTCACAGAGGATTGACTTGGATCCAATCTCCTACCACCAGGCATGTCACCTTATAGTCAACTCAACTCCAAAGAGATTCTGCTCACCACCTGCAGAAGGAGGATACTCACGAGTTCTGACATTCACTGTCAAGGCTCGTACATGAAGAATGGGCACTTGGGCGAGATAGTGTAACGCCTGCAGAAATGCACTACCTCAGGAGAGGAGTGGAGAAAGCTAGTGAGGGGTGGAAATCATTATAAAATGCCACAAAAATAATAGCCTGGAAATGATGGGTGTAATTTTTACCGTTACTGTCTAGGCAGTAGCCGGGCAAAGCAGATTGGCTGCCCGTTGATGAAAATTGGGTACGTTCTATAACGGGTGAGTAGTCTACCCACCAGGTCACAGCTCAGGCAGCGAAGTTGACCCCCAATGTTTGTATCCAGTTAGTCGAGGACAAGGCTGTGTAGGGACCAATCCCAGAAAATTCATCTCAAAAGACAGAGGAGAGCGTAACCCCAGTACATGTGTTAACCCTGAAGCCAGGCCCCAGAGGTAAAGGAGAATTCACTGCACCAGCCAATTCCCAGGTGCTTTTTATATACATGCACCTGAATGTTTCTTCCTCCTGTCATAATCTGGAGAACCGATGGTGGAGTTCTGGTGGTCTGTGACTGACTTTGGTTTCTCCTTTATCTCAATAGTTGAGATCTCCAGGATCCAGGATAGAGGTGTTCCAGTGGGGGGCTGTCTATATCGGGCGTACTGCAGCACATCTGTGATCCAGCGCACTTCTCGCCAAATATCATCCAATTGCTAAATTGGAAACAAATCGAGTTTGTTACTAAATATAGTTTAAAATAGGGAGGGAGGGAGAGAGTGAGTGAGGGATAGAGGGGAGAGTGAGGGACGGAGATTGAGGGAGGGAGAGGGAGAGCTGGAGATTGAGGGAGGGAGGGGAGAGTGAGGGAGAGGGAGATGGAGGGAGGGAGGGGAGAGTGAGGGAGGGGAGAGTGAGGGAGAGGGAGGGAGGGTGCGGGAGAGAGGGAGGGAGGGGAGAGTGAGGGAGGGAGGGGAGAGTGAGGGAGAGGGAGGGAGGGAGGGCGAGGGAGAGAGGGGAGAGTGAGGGAGAGGGAGGGAGGGAGGGGAGAGTGAGGGAGAGGGAGGGAGGGAGGGCGAGGGAGAGAGGGAGGGAGGGAGAGAATGAATGAGGGATAGAGGGGAGAGTGAGGGAGAGGGAGGGTGGGAGGGTGAGGGAGAGAGGAGGAAGTAAGTGAGGGATAGAGGGGAGATTGAGGGAGAGTGAGGGAAGGAGGGAGGGAGAGTGAGGGAGAGAGGGAGGGAGGGAGAGGAAGAGAGGGAGGGAGAGAGAGGGAGGGTGGGAGAAAGGGAAGGAGCGATAGAGGGGAGAGTGAGGGAGAGAGAATGAGTGAGGAAGAGGGAGGGTGGAAGCAAGGGAGTGAGGGAGGATAGAGGGAGGAAGAGGGAGGGAGGGGGTGGGAGAGAGGGAGGGAGAGGGAGGAAGAGGGAGGGAGGGGGTGGGAGAGAGGGAGGGAGGAAGGGGGAGGGAGGGAGTGGGAGAGAGGGAGGGAGAGGGAGGAAGAGGGAGGGAGGGGTGGGAGAGAGGGAGGGAGGGGGTGGGAGAGAGGGAGGGAGAGGGAGGAAGAGGGAGGGAGGGGGTGGGAGAGAGGGAGGGAGGGGGTGGGAGAGAGGGAAGGAAGAGGAGGGAGAGGAAAGGTGGGAGAGAGGGAGAGGGAAGGAGAGTGAGGGAGAGGGGAGGGAGGGAGGGACGGTCTCGTTACTCTAAGGACAGTTTCAAGCTCCTCTGTTACGCACTACCTTCTCTAGTGATGGACCACGATGTTTAATGAACCGTTTACCTGAATGAGGTCTGTAACCTGACCGTGTTTCTCCTTTGCTTCTACCAGTTCGGTGTTATCTATGGCCTCCCTCAAAGCTTGCTGGGACAGCAGGGAGTCAAGTTCCAATAATATCGAGGTCTGGCAGTACCGTGCGAAGAGCTCCGGCTCGTAGGTGGAGAAATGCACTGCAATAACCAATTGTTGGCGGTTAATAGAATATATTTTTCTTATAAATATTTATGAACATGAAAGGAATCCTTATTTTGTGTGGTGGTGTTTGGAATTCTATAGAGTGGGTATGATCAGATGAGATAAAACACATTTCTGCGTTTAGATTGACCTGTGAGTTTAGCTACAGTTGAGTCTACTGGGGTGTGTTAGTTAAAAATGATAATTAAACAAATTAACAGTGTTTAATTCTGTTTTACATTTACAGTAACACAATAGTCTAAAACCAGGTAAAGGAACACTCCACACTCCACATTCAATAAGAAATAATTGGGATGGCACGGTGAATTCGATGTTAATGAACCAACATTGAGGCTCAATGTAGGACCAAGTTCTAGTTGTTCCTGAAGACTTTGAAACCTGTTGCTGTCTTGTAAAAATGGAGCTTGTAAGTTCTCATGTGAAAGCACCTTTAACATAGTAAAACGTCCCAAGGCGCTTCACAGGAGCGATTATCAAACAAAGTTTGACTCCACATAAGGAGATATTAGGACAGGTGACCAAAAGCTTGGTCACAGAGGTAGGTTTTAAGGAGCATCTTAAAGGAGGAGAGAGAGATCGAGAGGCGGAGAGGTTTAGGAGGGGATTTCCAGAGCTTAGGGCCTCAGCAGCTGAAGGCACGGCTGCCAATGGTGGAGCGAAGGAAATCGGAGATGCGCAAGAGGCTGGAATTGGAGCAGTGCTGAGATCTCGGAGGGTTGTAGGGCTGCAGAAGGTTACAGAGATAGGGTAAAAAAAAGAAAAAAAGACTTAAGAACATAAGAAATAGGAGCAGGAGTCGGCCATTCCGCCCCTCGAGCCTGCTCCGCCATTCAATAAGATCATGGCTGATCTGATCTTGGCCTCAACTCCACTTTCCCGCCCGCTCCCCATAACCCTCGACTCCCCTGTAGCTCAAATGTCTGTCTATCTCCGCCTTGAATATATTCAATGACTCCGCCTCCACAGCTCTCTGGGGAAGAGAATTCCAAAGATTCACGACTCTCTGAGAGAAGAAATTCCTCCTCATCTCCGTTTTAAATGGGCGACCCCTTATTTTGAAACTATGCCCCCTAGTTCTGGATTCCCCCATGAGGGGAAACATCCTCCCTGCATCTACCCTGTCAGCCCCTTCAGATTCATTTCTCCAGCGCCTTTCACGACCTCAGGACGTCCTAAAGTGCTTTACAGCCAATTAAGTACTTTTGAAGTGTACTCGCTGTTGTAATGTGGGAAATGCGGCAGCCAATTTGCACACGGCAAGGCCCCATGAACAGCAATGTGATAATGACCATTTTGATTGAGGGATAAATATTGGCCAGGACACCGAGGATTACGCCCCTGATTTTTTTCGAAATAGTGCCGCGGGATCTTTTACGTCCCCTGAGAGGGCAGACGGGACCTCGGTTTAATGTCTCATCTGAAAGACAGCTCCTCCGACAGTGTAGCACTCCCTCAGCACCGCACTGGGAGTGTCAGCCTAGATTTTTGTGCCCAAGTCCCTGGAGTGGGGCTTGAACCCATAACCTTCTGACTCAGAGGCGAGGGTGCTGCCCACTGAGGAGAATAGAATTCTGTACCTTCGCTGCTAAATTCCTAATCTGAGCTCTGGTGCTGCACTGAGCAGAGGTGTTCATGGTATTAAGACAGGCAGACAAAGAAATAGAATAAAATGCAAAAATAGGAAGAACTGACCAATGTATTTTATAAAATAAAACAGCATCCCTATAATTAACCCTAGAAAAATATGAACAGAGGAACAGGAGGAGGCCATTCAGCCCCTCGAGCCTGTTCCATCATTCAATTAGATTGTGGCTGATCTGTATCTTAACTCCATCTACCCGCCTTGGTTCCATAACCTTTAATATCCTTACCTAACAAAAATCTATCAATCTCAGTGTTGAAATTTTCAATTGACCCCCCGGCCTCAACAGCTTTTTGGGGGAGAGTGTTCCAGATTTCCACTACCCTTTGTGTGAAGAAGTGCTTCCTGACATCACCCCTGAACGGCCTGGCTCTAATTTTATGGTTATTCCCCCTTGTTCTGGACTCCCCGCCCCACCAGAGGAAATAGTTTCTCTCCATCTATCTATATATATAAACGAGTCGTTCTGTCTGTCTGTCTATCCTTCTGTCTGTCTGTCCTCGGGTGTGCGTCTGTCCGGCTATGCGCTCGAAAGTTATAGAGCCTACCTATGCGCGCGTTACCTCCAAAGAAAGCTTTCGGTTCCGGGACGGTCGTAAGCGTATTTACTTTTCGGTCGGACGAAAATTGTTCGCGCCTTATGCAAAAAACCTTCAAAATTAAACTCATTATCTGCTACTTAGCATTGATTGATTGACGTCAAGGTTCGACCAATCCTGTGCCGTCACGATTGACCAATCCTACAGTACGGTCCCCTGATGGTTGGCCAATCGGTGTGTGTGTGTGTGGGCGGGACTAATCGTTTTCATCTCAGGGATGTGGCAGCCATTGTTTCACTGCTTCCAGCTCAAACTACTTTGATCATCCAGCTTTGAAAAAGTTAGTATCTCTTTTAAAAATAACATAAGATTTTACCAAAAACGTTTTATAAGTACTTTCACTTTCATCTTTCAAGGTATTAAAAGGTAGAAATGTTGCCCGGCAGCAGATTGAGAGAGGGACACAGACAGGGCCCAAAAGCCTGGGACTCGATTTAAAATGTTGCCCGGCAGCAGATTCACAGAGGGACAGAGAGAGGCCCCAAAGCCTGGGACTCGATTTAAACCGCCCGGCCCAAAGCAGCCCTGGCAACGCCGGGCTCCCCCCAGCTAGTCTATATATATAAAAGGATATGTCTCTCTGTCTGGCTATACAATCAAAAGTTATAGAGCGTACCTACACATATGTTATATCAAAAGAAAGCTTATCATTAGGGGACTCTTGTAGGCATATTTACTTTTTGGTCGGACAAAAATTGTGCCGACGGTATCCAGAAAACGTTCAAAATTCCGCTCATTATCCGCTCATTTGCATTGAGTGGGGGCGGGTTCATTGTGTGTGCGGGCGGCCATCCTACAGTCGAGTGACAGGACCATTGACCAATCCTACACTTCAATGACCTGACGGTTGACCAATCGCTGTGTCACGGGGGCAGGTTCATTGCGTGTGCGGGCGGGCCATCCTACAGTCGAGTGACAGGACCATTGAGCAATCCTACACTTCAGTGACCTGACGGTTGACCAATCGGTGCATGTGTGGGCGGGCCTTATCATTCTGAACCGAGGTGAGTGTCAGCCATCTTGATTCCTAACTACTAACTATTGATTTATTTTTCCCACTTTCTGTGTGTGTGGAGGGGATTTTATCCAGCACAAATTTGGTACTTAGGAGCCCAACTAGCTCATTATATAATTTGCGTGTAATAAATTAGTCCAGTATGTGATTTATTTCTCGGGGCCATGTCAGTGCGGGGGCCCGGGGCCTAGGCTTCTCCAGCCGCCAGCAGCGCAACTCCAGTCCCAGGCTCCCGGCCTAGACAGGGACCAACACTGGCAGAGGGGAGGGGGTCTGCTGCCTCTGCTCCATTCCCGGGGTCGGTAGGTGGGGAGGCTTCATAAGCAACTGGGGTAGGTCGCAAGCCCCGAATAATTATCTGCCGTGTTAGCAGCTGAGGGGATTTCTTCTGCTGACAGCCCCAGGTTAACGGCAGCCATCTTTGTCAAGGAGGGTGAAAAGTTTCAGGGCGACGCCATTTTGATTCAGTGTGTAACAGAGTGCATGCGCGGCCATCTTAGTACAGGAACATAGAGTGGGTGGGGCTTCAGTGCTCCCAATCGGGTCCTGGAGAGACAATCGAGTGTGTGGGCGGGGCCTAATCTTTCCAACTGAACAGCAAGCGGCGGCCATTGTTGTTTCTGATACAACACACTGACAGGTGAGGACCCCCTTTTTTAATAAAAAGATTGGTGAGGTTGTAAAGTGTATGTTATAGAAAGATTTACCAAAAATGTTTTATAAGTACTTTAAGTTTCATGTTTCAAGGTATTAAAAGGTAGGCTGGGCCATGTCAGTGCAGGGGCCCGAGGCCTAGGCTTCTCCCCTCCCCCTCCCACCCCTTTCTCCCCTCCCCTCCCACCCCCTTTCTCCCCTCCCCTCCCACCCCCTTTCTCCCCTCCCCTCCCACCCCTTTCCCCCCCTCTCCCACCCCCTTTCCCCCCCCTCTCCCACCCCCTTTCCCCCCCTCTCCCACCCCCCTTTCGCCCCCCTCTCCCACCCCCTTTCCCCCACCCCCCTTTCGCCCCCCTCCCACCCCCCCTTTCCCCCACCCCCCCCTTTCCCCCTTCTCTCCTTCCCTCTCTCTCTGTCTCTCTCCCTCTCTCTTTGTCTCTCTCTCCCTCTCTATCTCACTCTCTCTCCCTCTCTCTCTCTCTTTCTCTCTCTCCCTCTCTCACACTCCCAGTCTCTCACACTCCCAGTCTCTCTCTCTCTCATCACTCCCAGTCTCTCTCACACTCCCACTCTCTCTCTCTCTCACACTCACACTCTCTCTCCCTCCCACTCTCACTCTCTCCCCCACTCTCTCTCTCTCCCCCACTCTCTCTCACCCCCTCTCTCTCTCTCCCTCTCTCCCCCACTCTCTCTCTCCCCACTCTCTCTCTCCCCCACTCTCTCTCTCCCCAATCTCTCTCTCTCCCCCACTCTCTCTCTCTCTCCCCCACTCTCTCTCTCTCTCCCCCACTCTCTCTCTCTCTCCCCCACTCTCTCTCTCTCTCCCCACTCTCCCTCTCTCCCCCACTCTCTCTCTCTCCCCCACTCTCTCTCTCTCCCCAATCTCTCTCTCTCCCCCACTCTCTCTCTCTCTCCCCCACTCTCTCTCTCTCTCCCCCACTCTCTCTCTCTCCCCCACTCTCCCTCTCTCCCCCACTCTCTCTCTCCCCCACTCTCTCTCTCTCCCCCAGTCTCTCTCTCTCTCCCCCAGTCTCTCTCTCTCTCCCCCAGTCTCTCTCTCTCTTTCCCCCAGTCTCTCTCTCTCTTTCCCCCAGTCTCTCTCTCTCTCTTTCCCTCAGTCAAATTCAAATTCAAATTCAAATCACTTTATTGGCATGATAAGGTACATCTTATGTTGCCAAAGCATCAAAATACATTTATGGTTGAACACATAAATGCAGTTCTATTCATACAGTGTATAAACAGGTATATCCCTGAGTGTATAAATATACATTCGCATTGTTTATATATACTCTTTTCTTAGTTTACTGGTTGTCCCTCTGTTCATGGCAAGCTATAACATAGTGTGCCGCCAGTGTTACACAGCTTCTCTCCTCCCCCAGTAGGAATGGGAGCTTTTGGTTGTCATTCAGATTTCTGAATTCAGGGCATATTTGTGAGAATTTTTGGTAGAAATTCTCCCTGATGCCCTGATATTTTCCACAGGCTGTGAGGAAGTGCATCTCTGTCTCCACTACTCCCTGACTGCAGTGAGAGCATATCCTGTCTTCTCTTGGCAGCCTGGTCTGCCTGTGTCTGCCTTTTTCGATCGCTAGGCTATGTTCGCTAAGTCTGTACCTTGTCAAGGTTCTTCTCAGTTTGTTATCCTTTACCATGGTCAGGTAATCAGCTATGTTGTATTGTCTGTTTAGGGCCAAGTAGCAATTGAGTTTGCTTTGGGTTTTTGTTGTTTCTGCCCCAATATGTCAGATATTTTTCCTTTTGCTTAGCGACGATTGTGTTGGGTCGAATTCTTTGTGTTACCCTGTCACTGTCCTGGGGCTGGTTATTGTTAGTATTGTTAGTAGTTACTTCACTGAGTCCCAGGACTAGTTGACTGAGGGTATTCTTCTTTATGGTCAGCTCTTGGCATTTCAGGGCGTCGTAGTGATAGCATTGGGGGTTGCTCATTTGTAGGTGATTCCAAAATTTGGTGGCTCTTTTTTGGATAGTGATTATTAATGGATATTGGCCTAGTTCCGCCCTGCATGCATTGTTTACTGTTTTCCTTTGAGTCCGGAGGATACTTTTACAGAATTCTGCATGTAGGATCTCAATTGGGTGTTTGTCCCATTTTGCAAATTCTTGTTGTGTTAGTGGTCCCCATACCTCACTGCCATAGAGCGCAATTGGTTCAATTACTGATTTGAAAATTTTGAGCCAAATGCTAATTGGGATTTCTATTTGGATTGATTTTTTGATGGCATAGAAAGCCCTTCTTGCTTTCTCTTTCAGTTCATTCACAGCCAGTTTGAAGTTTCCCGTAGAACTGATTTTTAAGCCCAAGTATGTGTAGTTAGTGGTTTGTTCAATTTTGGTTGTTCCTACTGTGAAATTTATTTTGGGTCCCTGATGTTTGGATCTTTGCTGGAACACAAGGACTTTGGTTTTTTGGGGATTTATTGTCAGGGCCCAAGTCTGGCAGTACGACTCCAGCAGGTCCAGGTTCTGCTGTAGACCCTCCTTAGTTGGTGACAGCAGAACCAGGTCGTCTGTCTCTCTCTCTTTTCTCCCAGTCGCTCTCTCTCTCTCTTCCAACAACAACATGCCCTCAAAAAAACCCTCGGCACCGCCAGGCACTTCAGCTAGTAGAATCATAAAATGATACAACACAGAAAGGCCATTCGGCCAAGGCGGGTAGATGGAGTTAGGATACAGATCGGCCATGATCTAATTGAATAGCGGAAGAGGTTCGAGGGGCTGAATGGCCTCCTCCTGTTCCTAAGTTCCTATTTTTCCAACTCCTTTGATCACCTCAATTAGATCACCCCTTAATCTTCTATATTCAAGGGATTACAAGCTTAGTTGATGCAATCGGTCATCATTATTTAACCATTATTATTCTGGTGAATCTGCGTTGCTCCCCCTCCAAGGCCAATATAGCCTACCTGAGGTGCGGTGCTCAGGATTGAACGCAGTGTCCTAAATGGGGTCTGCCCAGAGCTCTGTACAGCTGTAACATAACTTCCACCCCTTTGTATTCCAGCCCCTCTTGAGATAAAGAAATAAAGCAGTTCCCTATGGTAGCGTGGACATGATTCAGAGCCCAGGGCTGGAGTTGGTGGGTTGAAGGCATTGTCCAGGATATAGTCTGATTCCACAGGTGAAAGGTCACAATAGCGGTTCACTGCCAAATATAACCCCGCTGCGTAACAAATCCGTGTAAATATATTCCAAAATATACAGCTACCTTATTTAAGAAAATAAGAACATAAGAAATAGGAGCAGGAGTCGGCCACACGGCCCCCTCGAGCCTGCTCCGCCATTCAGTAAGATCATGGCTGATCTTTGACCTCAACTCCACCTTCCCACCCGATCCCCATATCCCTTGATTCCCCTAGAGTCCAAAAATCTATCGATCTCATCATCTGCGCATTCACTGCCCTTTGGGGTAGAGAACTCCAAAGATTCACAACCCTCTGAGTGAAGAAATTTCTCCTCATCTCAGTCTTATCCTGAGACTGTGACCCCTAGTTCTAGACTCTCCAGGATTTACATAAGGATGTTATATGGCAACAAATCTACAAACTAGTTTTGGTGTTTTTCTTCAATTTTTTTGTGAAGATGGTTAATGGTGCTGAATTGAATATTTTCACAATTTCAAGCACTCCAGACCAGATACAAGAAAGAAAGAATTGCATTTATATAGCGCCTTTTACGACCTCAAGACGTTCCAAAGCGCTTCACAGTCAATCACGTACTTTTGAAGTGTCGTCACTGTTGCACTACAACATGGTTAGGTGAAGGTTAAAGCTCCCTCTATTCTACCCTAACAAATATGCCTCACTCCCCAGCCCTGGGAAAGATTCCCTACTTAACGAGGGTGACATTTTACTACTTTTCCGCACCGGCCATCCAGAATTCCTGCACGGAACTTGCAAATTTTTTGCTACAGGCACTAAGAACTGCATTGAAACTGCCAGAAGTCACTTCATATAAAACCTTCACGGTTAGCCGAGAGAGCGAGCCTACAGGCGAGGAGGATCTTGTGTTTGATTTATTGGGTGTTGAGTTAGCTGATCTGAGCTGGGGGGGGGGCGGGGGGGATCTAAGAAATCCAACATTTTTTGGCTTCATGTTAGGCAAGGGTATTAAAGGTTACAGAACCAAGGCGGGTAGATGGAGTTAAGATACAGATCAGTCAATGTCTAATTGAATGGCCGAACAGGCTCGAGGAGCTGAATGGCCTCCTCCACTTCCTATGTTGCATGTGGCTGTGGATCAGTTCCCAATGGCCATACCCACCGAGCTCGAAGATCTGAAGCGGCAGGGTCAGGAACCCTGAGGGATGTCCATCCTGCCCTGGGGCTGAGCACACATCATCCGAGGGAGGTAGCAACAAGAGGAAGGAAACCTCTTCTCCAAACTCCAGCACTTCCTGCGTGTACAGTCGAAAGTCCACCGCCTAAAAACAGAGGGAAAAAAAGCTGCAATTTGTTTTTTGTTCTTTTCTATTTATTTTACGCTCCAGTAGTCTCCTCATCCATCTCGTGCATCGTCCTCCATCCAAGAATTCAGGCTACAATGCTGCTCCGAAGCCTCTGCCTATGTCACTCCAACCCAACCACAAGGGATTGAATGAGAGTGGCCCAGGATAATGTCCTCTTTGGTCAAGTAGCATAATTCGGCACCACTGACTGCAGTTGACCAGAAACTCAACTGGATCAACCACATAAATGCCGTGGCTGCTACAGCAGGTCAGAGGCTGGGTGTTCTGCGGCGAGCGTCTCACCTCCTGACTCCCCAAAGCCTTTCCACCACCTACAAGGCACAAGTCAGGAGTGTGATGGAATACTCTCCACTTACCTGGATGAGTGCAGCTCCAACAACACTCAAGAAGCTCGACACCATCCAGGACAAAGCCGCCCGCTTGCTCGTCACCTCATCAACTAACCTAAACATCCACTCCCTCTACCATCGGCGTACTATGACTGCGGTATGTACTATCCACAGGATTCACTGCAGCAACTTGCCAATGCATCTGCTGCAGTACTGGTCAAATCTGCGATCTGCAACAGCTAGAAGGACAAGGGCAGCAAGCGCATGAGAACATCATCACCTCCAAGTTCTCCTCCAAGTCACACACCATCCTGACTTGGACATATATCACCGATTCTTCATCGTTGCTGGCTCAAAATCCTGGAACTCCCTCCCTAACAGCGCTGCGGGAGCACCTTCACCACACGGACTGCAGCGGCTCAAGAAGGCGGCCCACCACCACCTTCTCAAGGGCAACTAGGGATGGGCAATAAATGCTGGCCTTGCCGGCATGAATGTTAAAAAAAAAAGCGCAGGTTCCCTCTAACCCAACAATAACGCTTTATCTAATTTCAGCAGAGTAAGCCCCTACTGTACCAGTGGGACATTTCCATTCTCCACACCTCGTGAGCACTCTGAATCCGATGGCCAATCTAGTGCTAGCTTGTATTACAATTGTCAGGTTGGGCTAGATTCAACCTCAGTTCTATAGCCACAAGGCGGCGAGGATAAAAAAAAAACTGCAAGTGTCAAAAATCTGATGACAGAAAATTCTGGAAATACGGAGCCGGTCCATTAGAATTTGAAAAGAACATGGGAGCGGGAGGAGGCCATTTAGCTCCTCGAGCCTGCTCCGCCATTCAATTAGATCATGGCTGAGCTGTATCTTAACTCCATCTACCCGCCTTGGTTCCGTAACCCTTAAAACCCTTGCCCAACAAAAATTGATCAAGTTTTGAAATTTTCAATTGACCCCCCCCAGCCTCAGCAGTATTTTTTGGGGGGTGGGGTGGGAAAGAGGGTTCCAGATTTCAAGAGAAAAGGTGGTTTGGATCATTTCGGGTGGAGTCCCTTTATTAGAATGGGATGTTTCGTGCCGGTTCTCAGGAGGAATCTCTACCTGGAAAAAGGTTAAAGGTGTCTTCCTCCTTTCAGACACTGACAGACCTGCTGTGTATTTCCAATAGGGCAGAAATTCGGGTCTCCACGGGTGAGTACGCACAGGGTACTCACCCATAAGGCCCAATGGAAGTGCCGGTTTCCTGCATGCACTGCGCATGCGCGGGAAACCGGCGCTTCCGTTCCCCTGAAAGAAGGGGTTAAGAGGTGGAACGCGTGCGCAGGAGAGGCTGCGCGTGCGCATCGAACTTACGTTTTTTTTGCAGGTTTTCCCGGGAGGGTAAGTCTCCAGAAGTTACACATTTAAAAAGCAGTCGTAAGGTCTGCTTTTTACAAGGTAAGTGGTGAATTAATTAAAATTAAAACATTTTTTCCACAGGTTTATTATTTTTAAATACTTTAAAGAAAGGTAAGTTTATTTTTAGCCCCGTTAGAAAATAAAATTATTTTTTTCAAAAATTTAAATTGTTTAAAATAGTTATTTCATGTAATTTATAGTTTATTTAAAAAATGTGATTAAAAAAAAATTATTTGAAGATGTAGTGATGTTTTGGGGCCGTAGTATTTCTAAGTTTTGACAGCTCTTCCTGTCAAGCTTATGAATGGAGCATTCCCTGCTCCGATTGGCTCCTCATGGCTCACGTGATCCTAGGGGACGCATTGAACTAACTGCGCCCCTGGGATACGCAAACACTGTGCGCCGGCAGCTGGAGCAGGCCCAGGATCGGAATTCCACGGGGGCCCACAGCTCAACGGCCGGCGCGCAAGGTAAGTGCAGGTCGGGGGCTTTCACCCGCGGGAAGCCCTCGACCCGAATTTCTGGGCCATTATGTTCTCGTTCAGAAGGACAGTGTTTGATCTAGCTATGCTACCCAATGCCCTTAGGTTGTCCGCATTGCTGAAGAAAGTTGCTGTTTCAATGTGTAAGTTGTACCCAGTCTGGGTTACCTGGCCGAGGGCCACGTCCAGTTGCTTGAGGAGGCTTTTCACAGCCGTGCGGAGGCCCTCCAGGAAACGACACTGCGAGCTCCCAGTGTTCCCCTCTGTGACCATGGAATCGGTCAGAGACGACACATTTCGTAACCACTCCCACTCCTCCCTGTAATTAGGCAAATGGTATGAGATTTATCACTGGACCCTGTACTGAGACAGACTGTTCATCTCCAGGCACCGTGAAGACAGGCTGGCTAATATAACGCAGCCAATTCGATCGGGTGAGGGAAGTCAGCGCTCTTGTACGGCACCTTTGCATGCCCAGGGATTGAAATTCCTGTGTGCGCTATATTTGGCACATCGCCTAACGCTGGTACATTTTAACGCAGTCATTGACCTGTTTCCTGTACACCTCTTACGGGCAGTGCAGTCCTGAGGGAGTGCGGCACTGCCGGCGGTGCCGTCTTTCAGAGGAGACGTTAAACTGAGGCCCCGTCTGCCCTCTCTGGTGGACATAAAAGATCCCATGGCACTATTTCGAAGAAGAGCAGGGGAGTTATCCCTGATGTCCTGGCCAATATTTATCCCTCAATCAACATCACTAAAAAAAAACAGATTATTTGGTCATTATCACATTGCTGTTTGTGGGAGCTTGCTGTGCGCAAATTGGCTGCTGCGTTTCCTACATTACAACAGTGACTACACTTCAAAAAAGTACTTCATTGGCTGTAAAGTGCTTTGGGATGTCCGGTGGTCGTGAAAGGCGCTGTTTAAATACAAGTCTTTCTTTGGATGAATGAACCAAGATGGGCAGATAAACCGTAATGATCTTGTAAACTGTTCTCAATGTTATCCTTGGATTACTTAAGGTTTGTTAAGGTCTTCTGTTAGCTCACGTATTAATACTTTGTGCAAGCACCTTTGTGCATTGTTTTAATGCTGTCATTAAGCAATTTATCTGCCTGACCCAGACAACCTGCCCCAGACAACCTGCCCCAGACAGCCTGTCCCAGACAACCTGCCCCAGACAGCCTGCCCCCAGACAACCTGCCCCCAGACAACCTGCCCCCAGACAACCTGCCCCAGACAACCTGTCCCAGACAGCCTGCCCCAGACAGCCTGTCCCAGACAGCCTGCCCCAGACAACCTGCCCCCAGTCTCATCTGCATTGCCATGAGGAGAGGTGAAGAGGTCAGTGACTTCCCCAGAGGGCAAAGGGGCAGTTTGTCTGGGCATGTTGTTTGGGGCACGTTGTCTGGTGCAGGTTGTCTGGGGGGCAGGTTGTCTGGGGGGCAGGTTGTCTGTAGGCAGGTTGTCTGGGGGGCAGGTTGTCTGTAGGCAGGTTGTCTGGGGGGCAGGTTGGCTGGGACAGGCTGTCTGGGACAGGCTGTCTGGGACAGGTTGTCTGGGACAGGTTATCTGGGGCAGGTTGTCTGGGGCAGGCTGTCTGGGACAGGCTGTCTGGGGACAGGTTGTCTGGGGCAGGTTGTCTGGGGGCAGGTTGTCTGGGGCAGGTTGTCTGGGGCAGGTTGTCTGGGGCAGGTTGTCTGGGGCAGGTTGTCTGGGGGCAGGTTGTCTGGGGCAGGTTGTCTGGGGCAGGTTGTCTGGGACAGGTTGTCTGGGGCAGGTTGTCTGGGGCAGGTTGTCTGGGGCAGGTTGTCTGGGGGCAGGTTGTCTGGGGCAGGTTGTCTGGGGGCAGGTTGTCTGGGGCAGGTTGTCTGGGGCAGGTTGTCTGGGGCAGGTTGTCTGGGGCAGGTTGTCTGGGGGCAGGTTGTCTGGGGCAGGTTGTCTGGGGCAGGTTGTCTGGGACAGGTTGTCTGGGGCAGGTTGTCTGGGGCAGGTTGTCTGGGGGCAGGTTGTCTGGGGCAGGTTGTCTGGGGCAGGCTGTCTGGGACAGGTTGTCTGGGGGCAGGTTGTCTGGGGGCAGGTTGTCTGGAGCAGGTTGTCTGGGGCAGGCTGTCTGGGACAGGTTGTCTGGAGCAGGTTGTCTGGGGGCAGGTTGTCTGGGGGCAGGTTGTCTGGGGCAGGTTGTCTGGGGCAGGCTGTCTGGGACAGGTTGTCTGGGGCAGGTTGTCTGGGGCAGGTTGTCTGGGACAGGCAGATAAATTGCTTAATGACAGCATTAAAACAATGCACAAAGGTGCTTGCACAAAGTATTAATACGTGAGCTAACAGAAGACCTTAACAAACCTTAAGTAATCCAAGGATAACATTGAGAACAGTTTACAAGATCATTACGGTCTATCTGCCCACCTTGGTTCATTCATCCAAAGAAAGACTTGTATTTAAACAGCGCCTTTCACGACCACCAGACATCCCAAAGCGCTTTACAGCCAATGAAGTACTTTTATGAAGTGTAGTCACTGTTGTAATGTAGGAAACGCAGCAGCCAATTTGTGCACAGCAAGCTCCCACAAACAGCAATGTGATAATGACCAAATAATCTGGTTTTTTTTAGTGATGTTGATTGAGGGATAAATATTGGCCAGGACACCGGGGATAACTCCCCTGCTCTTCTTTGAAATAGTGCCGTGGGATCTTTTATGTCCACCAGAGAGGGCAGACGGGACCTCGGTTTAACGTCTCCTCTGAAAGACGGCTCCTCCGACAGTGCAGCACTCCCTCAGCACTGCGCTGGAGTGTCAGCCTTGCTTTTTGTGCTCAGGTCTCTGGAGTGGGACCTGAGCCCACAACCTCCTGACTCAGAGGCGAGGGTGCTGCCCACTCAGCCACGGCTGACACTTAAAGTGACCCTAAAGTTCCCCCAGTGCAACATCCAATTCTTCCTTCAATGATTCCAGGGATTTTGCCTCCATCACTCTATCTGTGACTCTTCCACATGTTAATCAGTCTGTATGAAGATCTTGCTGATCGCAGCCCTACATTGTCCTTTCACTGGTTTGAAACTGCGGGCTCTTGTTGTGTTCTTGCTATTGAATGTAATAGTAGTCCTCCAGCGTCACCTTCTCCAATCTCTCAGGTGCCTACTTTCTATGCTGAAAAACCTGGGGGCAAAAATTGGGTCACGCCCCCTTTGGGGCGATAACTACTTTTAGCGCCCCGAAAAAGTTAGCACCCCAGCGTCCGAAATTGAATGGTAGCGCCCCAAGCAGGAGGCGGGGCGCTACTGGGTGCGCTCCCCCTCCCTCTTGGGGCGCTCCCATTGAATATCACGTGCAGTAGCGCCACACGCGTCGGCACGTAGCGCCGCGGTACTGTAGGCCTCCCTCCCCTGACGAAAGGGGAGGGGCCTAGCGCAGCGTGCACCGGGGCCCTGCTGGCTCACCAGGGAGCCGGGTGCCGGGAAAAGAGCCCGGAACTCAAGAGGAACGCCGGGCTGCCCGATCGCGGCCGGCATCCTGCAGGAGGAGGCCAGAGGGGGCAGGTGCTGGCAGGCGGGCCAAAAAAACATGGCCGCCCGGCACCTGCCCTTTAATTTGCGCTGCCCCGGCCGCAAACACGCCACCCTGACCCTGTCGGACATATCGTCCGGGGCGCTGCGCATGGCCATGACGTCATCGCCGGATGTGTAGCGCCGCGGGGTGTTACCGGCTACCACCGCCGCTGAATTTCACGGGAGTCATTAGCGGCACCGTGCCCGGGTGCTCGGTGCTTTGTGCCCCGTTAACGCCCTCTTAGGATGCTAAGAGTATTGTGTGCAGTTTTGGTCGCCTTATCTGAGGAAGGATGTTCTTGCCATGGAGGGAGTGCAGCGAAGATTCACCAGACTGATACCTGGGATGGCAGGAATGACGTAGGAGGAGAGATTGGGCCGATTGGGCTTGTATTCGCTGGAGTTTAGAAGAATGAGAGGGGATCTCATTGAAACTTATAAAATTCTAACAGGACTAGACAGACTAGATGCAGGAAGGATGTTCCCGATGGCCGGGGAGTCCAGAACCAGGGGTCACAGTCTAAGGATAAGGGGTAAGCCATTTAGGACAGAGATGAGGAGGAATTTCTTCACCCAGAGAGTGGTGAACCTGTGGAATTCTCTACCACAGAAGACAGTTGAGGCCAATTCATTAAATATATTCAAGAAAGAGTTGGATATATTTCTTAAGGCTAAAGGGATCAAGGGATATGGGGAGAAGGCAGGGACAGGGTACTGAATTTGGATGATCAGCCATAATCGCATTGAACGGCGGAGCAGGCTCGAGGGGCCGAATGGCCTACTCCTGCTCCTATCTTCTATGTTTCTATGTTTCTAACGGGAGGCACAAAGCAACCGAATTTTTCTCCGCTGAAGTTTCTCAACTCAGTGAACACCAGGAGCCGGGGTCTGGCCTCAGGGAGAGTCCCCGTCAGCCAGGAGGAGCCCAAGGTGCTGAGGTAGGGTCACCAACTCTGATTGGTCATATTCCTGGAGGTATTGTTACATGACCCTCCCGGCTCCAACCACCTTGCCCCCCCCACTCTCCCGCCATTGGTCGCCCAACATGTCCATCCGCACAACGCCATGCCTCTCCACACCAATCGGAAAGCAAACTGACTCTTCATTACCCAATTGGACGATTCTTGACTCCCAGTCAAACAGCTTTATTTTTCCCACCTCCCAATATTTTTATAACTAATAAAGTGTTCCAAGAAAATAAAACATTTTAATGCCCCAGTATTTTTTCTCCAGGGTTGCTGGAAGCAGTGTCCAGGAGATTCATCTTTAATTGCTGGAGACTCCAGGACAGCCCTAGGCTGAGGCCCTGGGTGGGAAACACTGTCCCGATAACAGGCACAACTGTCCGATGGGACGCAAGAATACAGGAAACAGGAGCAGGAGTCGGCCATACGGCCCCTCGCGCCTGCTCCGCCATTCAATAAGATCATGGCTGATCTTCGACCTCAACTCCACTTTCCCGCCCTAACCACATGTCCCTTGATTCCCTTAATATCCATAAATCTATCGATCTCAGCCTTGAATATACTCAACGACTGAGCATCCACAGCCCTCTGGGGCAGAGGATTCCAAAGATTCACAATCCTCTGAGTGAAGAAATTCCTCCTCATCTCAGTCTTGGCCGACCCCTTATCCTGAGACTATGACCCCTAGTTCTAGACTCTCCAGCCAGGGGGAAACAACCTCTCAGCATCTTCCCTGTCAAGCCTTCTCAGAACCTTATGGCCTAGAAATTCAGTTGCTTGCGCCACCAGTTTGCGCCCAAAGAGGCCACTCAGAGGCTTTAGCGTCACTGGCCACAACCACCGCGATATTTAGCGGGGCGCTAATGGCGGCGTTAGCCTGTAGCGCTGCGCCGCCACCGATGACGTCATCGGTGTGCGCAGCGCCCCGAGCGCCATATTAGGTCGCAGCCGCCTCTTCCGCGCTGGCCGCAAATAGCGACCGGTACACAGGGGCCTACCTGTGGCGGTAGTGGGGCGAGTTAAGGTGGAGGAGCGGCCGGCCGGTTTTTCGGCGGCCGCCTGCCCGCACCCCCCCCCGCGGCATTGCCGGCTGTTTCCCGAGAGCCCGGCACGTCTCCTTGGTGCCGGGCTCATTTGCCGGCACTCGCGAGCGGGGATCGCGCTGTTGCAGGCACCTCCCCCTTAACAGTGGGAGGAAGGCCTGCAGTACCGCAGCTTGCCGTGCCGCAGCGGGTGGCGCTGCGGCACTTTGCGCGCCGAAATTCAGTTTCAGCGCCCCAAGCGGGGCGCCTAAAGCCTTGTTTAGCGGCCGGCTTCCATTTGGGGCGCTGAAACTGAATATCCCGATGGCGCAAGTGGCTCCGCGCGCAGCGGTAATTCCGGCGCCCAGGCGAACTTGGCGCCCCAAACTGAATTTTTAGCCCTATATGTTTCAATGAGATCACCTCTCATTCTTCTAAACTTCAAAACGTATAGACTCAATCTATGCGATCTCTCCTCATAGGACAACCCTTTCATCCCAGGAATCAGTCTAGTGAACCTTTGTTACACCCTCCCTGAGGCAAGTATACCCTTCCTTAGGTACGGAGACCAATACAGTGCACAGTACTGCAGGAACGGGGGAGTAGCTATTAAAGTGAGAGCACGAGGAACTGACACACCCTGGGGCACCCAAAGGAGGTGGGATCAATACAGGAGGGAAACACAGTGGAATTAAAGAAAGAGAGGAGGGGATTGAAGAATGGGCGGCCGGAGATTATAGAGGGGGAAATCACGAACATTCCCAATACCTGGATACATTCTTGTTGTCCCGTATCTTGGTGTGACAGAGAACGTTGGGCAACCTGTAAGGGACGAGGACTTTAATCTGATCCACGGAGCTGCAGAGCTTTAGGTAGCCGAGGTAGAGGCCTGGCGGTAAGGCCTGGCTGATCCGTTTGTGATAGTCCAGCTTGTCCTGGAGGAGAAAACAAATAAAAAGGTCAAAGTGGGTCGTGTCTTGTTGTTGACAAAGAAATAAGAGACCCCGGGATGTCTTCTTCACATCATGCCCCTGCCCACCCCCCCCCCAACACTTCCTGTGCTTGAGAATATGCGGGGGCCATTTTACCTCGACTCGCCAGGCGGGTAACTCACGGGATTGGGTGGGGTGCCGGTTTTACTCCCCGTCCAATAGCAGTGAGGGGCGTAAAACCAAGGTCGCACCCGATCGCGTCAGTTTCCCGACAGGCGGTTAAGGGCACAATTGCCCCCTTGTATGTCAACTGCACAAACACGGTGTCAATGCACAGGAGGCACAGTTACATCAAGGACTCTGAAGCTGGGTTGACTCCAAACACTGGGGTCGATTTTAACATCAGGCAGCCATGCGGCGGAATGTGTCCCGGGGGACAGGAGTCTGTATCCCCGCCCATTCCCGGGGACAGGAGTCTGTATCCCCGCCCATTCCCCGGGGGACAGGAGTCCGTATCCCCGCCCGTTCCCGGGGGACAGGAGTCCGTATCCCCGCCCGTTCCCGGGGGACAGGAGTCCGTATCCCCGCCCATTCCCGGGGACAGGAGTCTGTATCCCCGCCCGTTCCCGGGGGACAGGAGTCCGTATCCCGCCCGTTCCCAGGGACAGGAGTCTGTATCCCCGCCCGTTCCCGGGGGACAGGAGTCCGTATCCCGCCCGTTCCCAGGGACAGGAGTCCGTATCCCGCCCGTTCCCGGGGGACAGGAGGCCGTATCCCCGCCCGTTCCCCGGGGGACAGGAGTCCGTATCCCCGCCCATTCCCGGGGACAGGAGTCCGTAACCCCGCCCATTCCCGGGGACAGGAGTCCGTAACCCCGCCCATTCCCAGGGACAGGAGTCCGTATCCCCGCCCGTTCCCGGGGCCAGGAGTCCGTATCCCGCCCGTTCCCGGGGACAGGAGTCCGTATCCCGCCCATTCCCGGGGACAGGAGTCTGTATCCCCGCCCGTTCCCGGTGACAGGAGTCCGTATCCCGCCCGTTCCCGGGGACAGGAGTCCGTATCCCGCCCGTTCCCGGGGGACAGGAGTCCGTATCCCGCCCGTTCCCGGGGGACAGGAGTCCGTATCCCGCCCATTCCCGGGGGACAGGAGTCCGTATCCCGCCCGTTCCCGGGGCACAGGAGTCCGTATCCCGCCCGTTCCCAGGGGGACAGGAGTCCGTATCCCCGCCCGTTCCCGGGGGACAGGAGTCCGTATCCCCGCCCGTTCCCGGGGGACAGGAGTCCGTATCCCCGCCCGTTCCCAGGGGACAGGAGTCCATATCCCGCCTGTTCCCCGGGGGACAGGAGTCCGTATCCCCGCCCGTTCCCAGGGACAGGAGTCTGTATCCCCGCCCGTTCCCAGGGACAGGAGTCTGTATCCCCGCCCGTTCCCGGGGGACAGGAGTCCGTATCCCCGCCCGTTCCCAGGGACAGGAGTCTGTATCCCCGCCCGTTCCCGGGGGACAGGAGTCTGTATCCCACCCGTTCCCGGGGGACAGGAGTCCGTATCCCGCCCGTTCCCGGGGGGACAGGAGTCCGTATCCCCGCCCGTTCCCAGGGACAGGAGTCTGTATCCCCGCCCGTTCCCGGGGGACAGGAGTCCGTATCCCGCCCGTTCCCGGGGGGACAGGAGTCCGTATCCCCGCCCGTTCCCAGGGACAGGAGTCCGTATCCTCGCCCGTTCCCAGGGACAGGAGTCCGTATCCCCGCCCGTTCCCGGGGGACAGGAGTCCGTATCCCGCCCGTTCCCGGGGGACAGGAGTCCGTATCCCGCCCATTCCCGGGGGACAGGAGTCTGTATCCCGCCCGTTCCCGGGGGGACAGGAGTCCGCATCCCCGTCCGTTCCCGGGGGACAGGAGTCCGTATCCCGCCCGTTCCCGGGGGGACAGGAGTCCGCATCCCCGTCCGTTCCCGGGGGACAGGAGTCCGTATCCCCGCCCGTTCCCGGGGGAGAGGAGTCCGTATCCCCGCCCGTTCCCGGGGGGACAGGAGTCCGTATCCCCGCCCGTTCCCCGGGGACAGGAGTCCGTATCCCCGCCCGTTCCCGGGGGACAGGAGTCAATATCCCGCCCGTTCCCAGGGGACAGGAATCCGTATCCCCGCCCGTCCCCGGGGGACAGGAGTCCGTATCCCCGCCCGTTCCCGGGGGACAGGAGTCCGTATCCCCGCCCGTTCCCGGGGGGACAGGAGTCCGTATCCCCGCCCGTTCCCCGGGGACAGGAGTCCGTATCCCCGCCCGTCCCCGGGGGACAGGAGTCCGTATCCCGCCCGTCCCCGGGGGGACAGGAGTCCGTATCCCCGCCCGTTCCCGGGGGACAGGAGTCCGTATCCCCGCCCGTCCCCGGGGGACAGGAGTCCGTATCCCCGCCCGTCCCCGGGGGACAGGAGTCCGTATCCCCGCCCGTCCCCGGGGGACAGGAGTCCGTATCCCCGCCCGTTCCCGGGGGACAGGAGTCCGTATCCCCGCCCGTCCCCGGGGGACAGGAGTCCGTATCCCCGCCCGTTCCCGGGGACAGGAGTCCGTATCCCCGCCCGTTCCCAGGGACAGGAGTCCGTATCCCCGCCCGTTCCCGGGGGACAGGAGTCCGTATCCCGCCCGTTCCCCGGGGTACAGGAGTCCGTATCCCCGCCCGTTCCCCGGGGGACAGGAGTCCGTATCCCCGCCCGTTCCCGGGGACAGGAGTCCGTATCCCCGCCCGTTCCCAGGGACAGGAGTCCGTATCCCCGCCCGTTCCCGGGGGACAGGAGTCCGTATCCCGCCCGTTCCCCGGGGTACAGGAGTCCGTATCCCCGCCCGTTCCCCGGGGGACAGGAGTCTGTATCCCCGCCCGTTCCCGGGGGACAGGAGTCCGTATCCCGCCCGTTCCCCGGGGTACAGGAGTCCGTATCCCCGCCCGTTCCCCGGGGGACAGGAGTCCGTATCCCCGCCCATTCCCGGGGACAGGAGTCTGTATCCCCGCCCGTTCCCCGGGGACAGGAGTCCGTATCCTGTCCGTCCCCGGGGACATGAGTCCGTATCCCGCCCGTTCCCCGGGGACAGGAGTCCGTATCCCGCCCGTTCCCAGGGGACAGGAGTCCGTATCCCGCCCGTTCCCGGGGGACAGGAGTCCGTATCCCGCCCGTTCCCCGGGGGACAGGAGTCCGTATCCCCGCCCGTTCCCCGGGGGACAGGAGTCCGTATCCCCGCCCGTTCCCCGGGGGACAGGAGTCCGTATCCCCGCCCGTTCCCCGGGGGATAGGAGTCCGTATCCCCGCCCGTTCCCCGGGGGACAGGAGTCCGTATCCCGCCCGTTCCCCGGGGGACAGGAGTCCGTATCCCCGCCCGTTCCCCGGGGGACAGGAATCCGTATCCCCGCCCGTCCCCGGGGGACAGGAGTTCGTATCCCGCCCGTTCCCCGGGGGACAGGAGTCCGTATCCCCGCCCGTTCCCGGGGGACAGGAGTCCGTATCCCGCCCGTCCCCGGGGGACAGGAGTCCGTATCCCGCCTGTTCCTGGGGGTGAAGAGGTCACCGACTCCATTGTGAGGCTGTTACCATTCCATTGATTTCGACAAGTTACAATGGACCTCACTCTGTCCAATTATCAGCAGTCAGTGTTGTATCAATCAACATTGTTACTACAATGTAGTTCAGGATGGACGGGGTGATGGGTGAACAGGACTTGGTGCGAGTTAGGACACGGGCAGCAAAGCTTTGGATGAGCTGAGGTTTATGGAGGGTGGAAGATGTGAGGGCGGCCAGGAGAACTTTGGAGTAGTCAAGTCTGGAGGTGACAAAGGCATGGATGAGGGTTTCAGTAGCAGACGGGCTGAGCCAGGGGTTGAAGTGGGCAATATTATGGAAGTGGAAGTAGGCAGTCTAGTACAGTGGCTGGGGAGGGGGATGGAATCAGTGGAAGGGGTACGGAGGTTGTGGCAGGGGCTGAAGTCAATGGCTTTAGCCTCCCAATGTTTAACTGGAGCAAGTTGCAGCTCTTCCAGGACTAGATGTCTAGGACTAGATCAGTGTCAGCTGTAGCTCAGTGGGTAGCACCCTCGCCTCTGAGTCAGAAGGTTGTGGGTTCATAGTCCCACTTGCTGGGACTTGAGCACATAAAGCTAGGCTGACACTCCAGTGCAGTACTGAGGGATTGCAGCACTGTCGGAGGTGCCATCTTTCGGATGAAACCGAGGCCCTGTCTGTTCTCTCAGGCGGATGTAAAAGATCCCATGGCACTATTTTGAAGAAGAGCAGGGGAGTTATCCCCGGTGTCCTGGGGCCAATATTTATCCCTCAAACAACATAACAAAAACAGATTATCTGGTCATTATCACATTGCTGTTTGTGGGACCTTGCTGTGCGCAAATTGGCTGCCGTGTTTCCCACATTACAACAGTGACTCTACTTCATTGGCTGGTAAAGCGCTTTGAGATGTCCAGTGGATGTGAAAGGTGCTATAGAAATGCAAGTCTTCTTCTTCTAGATGTTGGACTAGAAGTCTGATAATCCAGAGGCAGTGGAGGAGTCTGGAGAGGTAGAGCTGGGTATTGTCAGTGTACATGTGGAAGCTGTCTCATGTTTGTAGATGATGCCTCCAAGGTGCAGCCTGTAGATAAGGAAGAGGAGGAGGAGGAGGGGGGCCAAGGATAGATTCCTGGAAATTGGTGGAAGTAACAGTGTGGGGGCGGGATGAGAAGCCATTACTGGAGATGCTCGGTCTATGACTGGATCGGTAAGAGTGGAACCAGGCGAGGGCAGTCCGACCAAGCTGGAGAGGCGTTGGAGGAAAATGGTGTGGTCAGCTGTGTCATATTTATGCTAATATATATGTACAAATGTATGTTGAAATGTTTAAGTGTCCTAATCCAAATTGTACACTCTCGGGAGCCACAAGCCTACATTTCGTTGTACTGCACTTGTGCACTAACAATGACAATAAAAGTTGATTTGATTTGATTTGAGCGATAATGCACCACAGTTCCGGTCAAAACGCAGGTTATTCATGACTTTGATTAGGGTCATGTCAGGGGCAGAAACCTGAATGAAGAGACTCAAACATGGAGTTGTGTGAAAAATGAGCACGTTTACCAAGCAGCAACACTTTTCAAGAACTTTGGAATGGAAAAGGAGGTTGGAGATGGGTCAACAGTCTGTAAGGAGGGTCGAGGGTGACTTTTTGAGGGGGAAGCGATGGTGATGGTTTTGAAAGGGAGGGACCATGCCTGAGGGGAGGGAACCATTTACAATGGGCTAGCACGGGGGCACTGGAAGGGAAGTTGGGAGGGCAGCAGTTCAGTGAGAATGGCGTCAAGGGTGCCAGGACGTGGGTCTCATGGGGGAGAGAAGCTCGGAAACAGCACGAGGGGAGATGGGAGAGAATGTAGAGAGCGGGAGAGAGACACGGTTTCAGGGCTCGGGTAAGGGGAGCCTGGGAGATGTTTGGCTTGGTGGACCAGGGGAAGGGCAGAAAGCAGCAGAGGCAGCTTAATGGTAGCCTCAATCATAGTGACAAAGAAGTCCATGAGCTCCTCACACTTGTTGATGCTGAGGATGGAGGGGCAGTGGAGAGGGGTTTAAGGAGACAGCTGGTAGTGGAGAAAAGAAGCTGGGTTATTTTTGTAAGTTAAGATCTATGCATCTGCTGATGTAGCTTTGGGGAAGGCACAGGAAAATGTTGCAGGAGATTTTCTGAAGAAAGTCAATGGGTGAGGTGGAGTCTGGACGGAGTGAATTGCATCAGGTCTTTGGGAGAAACCAGCTTGAGAGGCTGAACAGTACTTTTCTCATTCTATGATCCAGCATTAGACTTGGAAGGTGGGAGGGGAGAAGGGCGGTTAAGAGATTTCTTCTGTGAGCTTTGTGTAACAAAACTGTAAACCCATTAATAAAGAGGGTTTGCAATTCAGTGACTTGCAGCTGAGAGGGGTTAATGTCCCCTGGTAGAATGATCACCACGTTCATGTAACATTCTATGCTGCACTATTTCGACCCATTTAAATTAAAAGGAGTTAATGATTGTTGTTGGTGCACAAGGAATATTAAACAAGCGTGTGAACCTTGGGGCATTAAACAGCAAAGGGTCGTTGTGGAGATAAATGTAGGCGCATTTTCCAAATTCAGGTCTGTGCTGAAACAAACAATATCGTTGAGATATAGGCAACGAGGGATATTGTGAGAAGATAGTGAGGGATATAGCGAGAAGGCAACGAGGGATATAGTGAGAAGATAGTGAGGGATATAGTGAGGAGGTAATGAGGGATATAGTGAGGAGGTAATGAGGGATATAGTGAGGAGGCAATGAGGGATATAGTGAGGAGGCAATGAGGGATATAGTGAGAAGGGATTGAGGGATATAGTGAGAAGGTAATGAGAGATATAGTGAGGAGGCAATGAGGGATATAGTGAGAAGGCAATGAAGGATATAGTGAGGAGGTAATGAGGGATATAGTGAGAAGGTAATGAGGGATATGGTGAGAAGATAGTGAGGGATATAGTGAGGAGGTAGTGAGGGATATAGTGAGAAGATAGTGAGGGATAAAGTGAGGAGGTAGTGAGGGATATAGTGAGGAGGTAATGAGAGATACAGTGAGGAGGTAATGAGGGATATAGTGAGAAGGTAATGAGGGATATAGTGAGAAGGCAATGAGGGATATAGTGAGGAGGCAATGAGGGATATAGTGAAGAGGTAATGAGGGATATAGTGAGGAGGCAATGAGGGATATAGTGAGAAGGCAATGAGGGATATAGTGAGAAGGCAATGAGGGATATAGTGAGAAGGCAATGAGGGATATAGTGAGGAGGCAATGAGGGATATAGTGAGAAGGTAATGAGGGATATAGTGAGGAGGTAGTGAGCGATATAGTGAGGAGGTAATGAGGGATATAGTGAGGAGGTAGTGAGCGATATAGTGAGGAGTCAATGAGGGATATAGTGAGAAGGTAATGAGGGATATAGTGTGAAGGCAATGAGGGATATAGTGAGAAGGCAATGAGTGATATAGTGAGGAGGTAATGAGGGATATAGTGAGTAGTCAATGAGGGATATAGTGAGAAGGCAATGAGGGATATAGTGAGGAGGCAATGAGGGATATAGTGAGGAGGCAATGAGGGATATAGTGAGGAGGTAATGAGGGATATAGTGAGGAGGCAATGAGCGATATAGTGAGGAGGCAATGAGGGATATAGTGAGAAGGTAGTGAGGGATGTAGTGAGGAGGTAATGAGGGCTATAGTGAGAAGGTAGTGAGGGATATAGTGAGGAGGTAATGAGGGATATAGTGAGGAGGTAATGAGGGATATAGTGAGGAGGTAATGAGGGATCTGGTGAGAAGGCAATGAGGGATATAGTGAGAAGGCAATGAGGGATATAGTGAGGAGGTAATGAGGGATATAGTGAGGAGGTAAGGAGCGATATAGTGAGGAGTAGGGTTGTGAAGGGGTGGAAAGTTTCTGGTAAATTTCTGGAAATTTTCCACGGGAAGTTTAGCTTGGGAATTTTGCCCCAAAAAGCACATGCTAGCATTAAAATTGTTTTTTTTTGTATTTCTTTCATTTTTTTTCCACAGGTCCTCTCTTAAAATTACTAAGAGATGGAATCTTAATTATTAAGGAATTTCTTAATCAATATATGTTTATCTTCTTACTTGGCTTGTTTTAATAATTACAAGTTTTGTGTGTGACTGTGAACAAATGTGTCCTGTTTGGTTGGATGAGTGGATGAGCGATTAGCTCCCTCTATTGGTGATGTAGCGTCGTGCGTGCACAGGTCATGCTTCCATCACATGGAGCATCAGGAAAAATTTACTCACCCTTTTGCAATTGTGCTGATCGACCGCAGTTCGACACAGAGACGAATGCTCTTTATTTCTCTGCATAGAACAATGCCACGTTTACCGTCGGATGTGTGGAAGCATTTTACCCCAAGATGGAAAGACTGTGTACATGTGCAAACACTGTACAAAGCCATATGTAAAGAATGACACAAAGATGCAGCAGCATTTATCCAAATGCAACAACTTCACTCAAAGCTCACAGCAGTCAGCCCAGAGTTACTCTGCTTCCATTCAAGAAGATGATGGTTCACATTCAGCATCAGGCTCCTTATCATCAGCAACTCCTGGCCCACTTGGAAGGTTCTTTGATACAATGGATAACCATAGCCAGAAGAATGCAGATGAGTGCCTTGCTCGAGCTGTATATGCGACAGGCTCACCCCTCATGCTCACAGCCAATGTGTACTGGAAGAGATTTTTCAATGTTATTCGCCCTGCATACTGTCCTCCCACCAGACATGCTTTGTCTACTTATTTGCTGGAGGCTGAGTATAACAGAGTCCAAGGAAAGCTCAAAGAAACAATAGAGATGGCAGACTGTGTTGCAGTTATCTCAGATGGGTGGTCAAATGTACGAGGGGAGGGCATCATAAACGACATTGTCTCCACTCCTCTCCCAGTGTTCTTCAAGAGCACAGAAACGAAGGACAACAGACACACAGGCACATACATTGCTGATGAGCTGAAAGCGGTCATCAACGATCTTGGATCACAAAAGGTCTTTGCAGTAGTTACTGACAGTGCTGCGAATATGAAGGCTGCTTGGGCATATTACGTCATATTACGTCTATTGGGTGCGCAGCTCATGGGCTCAACCTGCTCCTCAAGGACATCATGGGTTTGAGAACCATGGAAACACTGTACAAGAGAGCCAAGCAAGTTGTTAAGTATGTCAGGGGAAAACAGGTAGTTGCAGCAACCTACAACTCCAAGCAAATGACAAAGAACAAGAACACCACACTGAAGCTGCCCAGCAACACTAGATGGGGTGGCGTTGTCATAATGTACAACAGCCTTCTGGAGGGTAAGGAGTCACTGCAAGAAATGGCAATATCCCAGTCTGGGGATATGGAAACCACCATCAAGAAAATACTGCTGGATGATGTGTTTTGGGAGAGAGTCAAAATCAAAATCAATCAAAATCAAATCACTTTTATTGTCATTGTTAGTGCACAAGTGCAGTACAACGAAATGTAGGTTTGCGGCTCCTGAGAGTGTACATTTAGATTAAGACATTTAAACATTCAACATACATTTGGCTTGTAATACATTAGCATAAACATAACCATAATAAAGTGCATTGGCAGATGTGCAGTCTTTAGAGTTTATTTGTGGAGTTCAGTAGGATGACAGCCCTGGGAAAGAAGCTGTTCCTAAATCTGGTCGTACGGGTGCGAATGCATCTGTAGTGTCTCCCAGATGGCAGGAGGGCGAACAGACTGTGGCTGGGGTGGGTAGGGTCTTTGATGATGGACCGTGACCTCCGTAAACAGCGTTTCTGGTATATGTGCTCTATGGTCGGTAGCCGGGTGCCGGTAATGCGTTGGGCAGTTTTGACTACCCGCTGCAGGGCTTTCCGGTCATAGTAGCTACAGCTGCCATACCAGCTGGTTAGCAGCCTTAAACTACTCTCACCAGTAGCATCTGCAATTGCTCAGATTGAAGGAGATGAGGCTGTCTTGTCAGATGTTCTCAGGCTTTTTGCTGATTTAAAAGAACAAATCAGCATTGCCCTACCCACATCCCTGCTGCTCAAAGCAGAGGAAAAGGCGATTGTTCAATTCATACAGCCGCGCCAAGAATTTTGTGTCAAGCCGATTCATGCTGCAGCATACATGCTGGAGCCAAAGCATGTTGGGAGACCAATACTTTCTGGAGAACAGATCAACAGCGCTTACAGTGTGATTTCTACCCTCTCACACCACCTCAATCGGGACGTGGGCAAAGTTCTGGGAAGTCTGGCAAAGTTCTCTACCAAGCAAGGTCTTTGGAATGGGGACGGGATATGGGAATCATGCAAGCATATCAGTGCACATGCCTGGTGGAAGGGGCTTTGTGCATCTGAGGCCCTGTCACCAATTGCATCGGTGATACTCCAAATCCCACCTTCATCAGCGGCCTCTGAACGAAACTGGTCACTTTTTGGGAATACGCATACAAAGGTGCGCAACAGGCTGACTAACAAGAGAGTGGAGAAACTGGTGGCTATCTGGGCGAACCTACAACTTATTGAGCCAGATACAGAAGTGTCCACCACACAGCTAGACAGTGACACAGAGGAGGAAATGGACACATCAGAGTCAGAGAATCAGGAGGAGCAATGATGAGTAGAAGACTCAGAAGACTCATGAGTAGAAGACTCAAAGGGACAAAATAAGGACAAATTACAGGCTAAATAAGCTGATGCTCTTTTTATTTTATTTTAGATGGGTCTTTTTTGTGGGGGTTCAATAAAGTTCAAAATTATAAGCTAAATAAAGTTTTGAAAGCCTGTTTTTATTTGTATGGAACAGTATGTGAGGAGGCAATGAGCGATATAGTGAGGAGGTAATGAGGGATGTAGTGAGGAGGCAATGAGGGATATATAGTGAGGAGGTAATGAGGGATGTAGTGAGGAGGTAATGAGCGATATAGTGAGGAGGTAATGAGCGATATAGTGAGGAGGTAATGAGCGATATAGTGAGGAGGCAATGAGGGATATAGTGAGGAGGCAATGAGGGATGTAGTGAGGAGGCAATGAGCGATATAGTGAGGAGGTAATGAGGGGTATAGTGAGGAGGCAATGAGCGATATAGTGAGGAGGCAATGAGGGATGTAGTGAGGAGGCAATGAGTGATATAGTGAGGAGGCAATGAGGGATATAGTGAGGAGGTAATGAGGGATGTAGTGAGGAGGCAATGAGGGATATAGTGAAGAGGTAATGAGCGATATAGTGAGGAGGCAATGAGGGATATAGTGAGGAGGCAATGAGCGATATAGTGAGGAGGCAATGAGGGATATAGTGAGGAGGCAATGAGGGATATAGTGAGGAGGCAATGAGGGATGTAGTGAGGAGGCAATGAGCGATATAGTGAGGAGGTAATGAGGGATATAGTGAGGAGGTAATGAGTGATATAGTGAGGAGGCAATGAGCGATATAGTGAGGAGGCAATGAGGGATGTAGTGAGGAGGCAATGAGCGATATAGTGAGGAGGTAATGAGGGGTGTAGTGAGGAGGCAATGAGCGATATAGTGAGGAGGCAATGAGCGATGTAGTGAGGAGGCAATGAGCGATATAGTGAGGAGGTAATGAGGGATGTAGTGAGGAGGCAATGAGCGATATAGTGAGGAGGCAATGAGCGATGTAGTGAGAAGGCAGCCAGCATTTGCTAAGCCTAAGAGCCTTTTCCTACTTTGAACATTCCTGTAGATAAGATCAAACGTTACCTTCATGGTCCTGAAGAGCTGGTCCAGGGCAGTGAAGCACTCGAGAGCAGAGATCGATTTCCGATAGTTATGAAGCTTTGAAAGCGCGATCCATCGGACGCCCTCCAGCACCCGCGAGGGAAGCAGCTCCTTGATAGTTAGGATCAAAACATTGCCCAGCTTGTCCTTGATTGGCTCAAAGTGCACCTGGCCCAGGTCTTGCGTTCCCAGCGAGCCCTAAAGAACAGAATGACACAACTTAAACCCACCTCCACTAGTGTTGGGTATTTGGAGCACAGAAATTGGGCTGTTTTCTGTTTTCCTTTTTCTTTGGGAGTGGGAGCTTCGGCAGATTCTCCCAATTCTGGGATCTCCACCTGTAGCCGGGAGGGTGAATGGGCGGACGGAGTCTAGGGCTTGGCTTGGTGCTCTGAGCCTGACCTCTGAACTATGAACCAGCCCCCTCCCTATGTGGTAAAACCCCAGGCCTGTTGCCATGGCTGAGATTGGAAACTTTATGACTCATAGACGCAAACCACAAACCCATTGACGTAATAAAGACTCACTACGCACTTGGTTGTTCATAAAGCAAGGCTTTAATCGACTTGTAACAAAACATGGAGATCTAGTTAGTAGCCACTAGCTTCCTGTTTCCAGACTGTCTTTGGCCAAGCTGGGCCCACGCCTGAGTATTTATACTCCTCAGGCGGCGCCCTCAGCTGGCCGTTCAGTAGTACTTCCTTGTAGAAGTTGCGATTTATGACACCCATGTCCCTTCAGGGAATGCTGCCCAAATATGCAGAGGATACTAAAATAGGAGGCACAGTAATTAATGCTGAGGATCAAAGGAGGCTGCAAGGGGCTAGTGGTAAGGTGCGGAATGGGCAGAAAAGATGGCAAATTGAGTTCAATATCCAATATGAGGTGTTACATTTTGGTTAAAAATAGTAATGATTATACTTTGAATGAGGGGCGCCTGGTTGATGTGGAAGAGCAGAAGGATTTGGGGGGTTTCAGGTTACATAAGAAATAGGAGCAGGAGTAGGCCATTGGGCCCCTCAAGCCTGCTCCACCATTCTGGCTGATCTTCGACCTCAACTCCACTTTCCTGCACTATCCCCATATCCCTTGAGTCCCTTAATATTCAAAAATCTATCGATCTCTGTCTTCAATATACTCAACGACTGAGCCTCCACAGCCCTCTGGGGTAGAGAATTCCAAAGATTCACCGCCCTCTGAATGAAGAAATTTCTCCTCATCTCAGTCCTAAATGGCCAACCCTTTATTCTGAGACTGCGATCCCTGGTTCTAGACTCCCCAGCCAGGGGAAACATCCTCCCTGCATCTACCCTGTCAAGCCCTGTAAGAATTTTTTATGTTTCAATGAGATCACCTCTCATTCTTCTAAACTCTAGAGAATATAGGCCTAGTCTACTCAATCTCTCCTCATGGGACAATCCCCCCATTCCAGGAACCAGTCTGGTGAACCTTCGTTGTACTCCCTCTATGGCAAGTATATCCTTTCTTAGGTAAGGAGACCAAAACTGTACACAATACTCCAGGTGTGGTCTCACCAGGGCCCTATATAATTGCAGTAAGACGTCTTTACGCTTATACTCAAATCCTCTTGTAATAAAGGTCAACATACCATTTGCTTTCCTAATTGCTTGCTGTACCTGCATGTTAACTTTCAGTGATTCGCGTACAAGGACACCCAGGTCCCTCTGAACACCAACATTTCCCAATCTCTCCAGACATTAAAAACAGTGCCTCAAGTGGATAAGGCCATAAAAAAGCTAATGGAATACTGGGTTAAGGGGGTCTAGAATGAGGGGATACTGATATAAGATTAACAGGAGAAATGTATTTGCACAGAGGGTTGGTTGTGGAATGCATAACCAGCTTAGTGACATAAGTACATAAGAAATAGGAGCAGGAGTCGGCCATACGGCCCCTCGAGCCTGCTCCCCCATTCAATAAGATCATGACTGATCTTCGACCTCAACTCCACTTTCCTGCCTGATCCCCATATCCCTTGATTCCCCTAGAGTCCATAAATCTATCCAGCTCAGCTGTGAATATACCAGAGACCATGTCAATATTTAGAATAGATTAGATAGGTCATAGAGTCATAGTCATAGGGGGAAAAATTCAGTATCGCCCTGTTTGGGGCGCGATTATCGGCCGTGCGCAAAGTTTAGCGCCTGGCGCTGATTAGCGCCTCCAACTGCAAACTTGGCTTCTATTGCCCCCTGGAGTTGATTGGAGCGCTAAATCAGGTGCTTCACACCTCTCTTAAGGCGCAAAGGCCGAGGAGCAAAGCGTTACCTCAGAGCGCTGGCGAAGCTCATGTGATGTCAGTCAGCAATGGAACACAGACACACTGGCACCAACCAGTTCTTAAAGGCGAGGGTTGATCTTGCTCTCCATCCACACCCTGCTCATTGCAGCCTTGAATCTCGGCCTGGAGAGACCTGTACATCAAATCTGCCGGAAAGAACAATGGAGAGGCCCAGGGAAAGAGCTCAGAGTGCAGCCCCCACAGTCTCTTCTAAATCGATGCAAGGAAGGTCAAATCAAAATGAACCTGCAAAGTGCTGCTCAGTATCCAAAACTCCTTCACACAGCGTTGAATCTCTCCAGAAGTCTCTCTCTCTCTCAGAATGCGTGGTGCAAAAATGTCACCAACAAAAAAAGGCAGGAAGCGGTCACCTTTAAATAGCGCTCCCCCAGTCCCTTCCTGACTGCAAAACGCTCCCCTCAACCTGTCATTGCTAGCGGCAGGCGGTAAGGCAGGGGGCGACACTCAATATCCGGTCCGGGGCACTACCAGGGCGTTGCACACTCGACTGACGTCACGATCTGCCGGCGCAGGAGATTGTGGCGGTAGTGTGTAGCGCCGCCGCAAAATGTCTAGTTAATTTCGCGAGCAGCGCAAACATCGCCGCTCCTGGGCGCTAGTTGTTTTGCGCACCATTAGTGCCCTCTTAAGGCACTAACGGGAGGCGCAAACCAACTGAATTTTCCCCCCATAGAGTCATACGGCACAGAAGGAGGCCATTCAGCCCATCGAGTCCATGCCGGCTCTCTGTAGAGCGATCCAGTCAGTCCCATTCCCCCGCTCTATCCCCGTAGCCCTGCAAGATTATTTCCCTCAAGTGCCTATCCAGCCTCCCCTTGAAAACATTGAGTGTCTCCACTTCCGCCACTTCCGTCGGCAGCGAGTTCCAGGTCATCACCACTCGCTGCGTAAAAAAGTTTTTCCTCACATGCCCCCCGTATCTCTTGCCCAAAACCTTAAATCTGTGTCCCCTAGTCCTTGTACCATCAACTAGTGGGAACAGCCTTTCCCCGTCTAGCCTATCCAAACCCGTCATAATCTTGTACACCTCTATCAAATCACCCCTCAACCTCCTTTGCTCTAATGAAAACAAATCCAGCTTCTCCAACCTGTCCTTGTAGCTAAGATCCTCCATCCCCAGAACCATTCTGGTAAATCTCCTCTGCACCCTCTCAAGGGCCTTCACATCCTTCCTAAAGTGTGGTGACCAGAACTGGACGCAATGCTCCAGTTGTGTCCTAACCAGGGCTTTATAAAGGTTCAGCATAACTTCTCTGCTTTTGTACTCAATACCTCTATTTATAAAGCCCAAGATCCCATATGCTTTGCTAACCATATGGTTGAAGGGGAACTGAATAAAGGGATATGGGAATAGAATGGCGACTTGGGATTAGGATACTGCCCGTGGACTGGTAATTACCACTGGCTGACACCTGGTGGCAGTATATACCAGCAATTTGACCAAATGTCGAGCAGCAATGGTTGGAAAACTATAATATGCAGACATAGATGGTTAAAATAAATTGTTTATTCAATTTGAAACAGAATTATAGACGTTTGTGCTGGCTCTTTGTTAGAGTAATCCAAAACTACTCCAAAGCCTGGCTCTCTACTCATAGGCCTGTCGACTCCTGTGTTTCAAACATTTATTCAATTTTCCCTTTAACAGTTGCAGTGGCCTCTGCCTCAACTACTCCCGGTGGCTAATCGCTCCACGCCCCGACAACCCTCCGTCTATTGAAATGTCTCCGAACCTCTCTCCTCACTCTCTGCCATCGTATTAAATCGACTGGCCCTCTTCACTGACTCCCCAAACAGAGGAAATCGGATTCTCCCTTATTCACACTTACCAAAACGCTTCATAATTAAAAAAAAATCCTTTAATAAATCTCCTCTTGCCCTTCTCTGCTTCAGCGGTCCCGGTATCTCGAGTCTCTCCTCATAACTGTAATTTCCCATCCCTGCTCTGCTCCCAAGTCGACACTATACCCTCCCTGCGTTAATAGTACTCCGACTCTAACGGCGGCCTAAACAATGTTCTGTACAAAATTATTGGCTCGGAATTTGCGGTGGGTAATGATGGTGAGCTAACAGTATTCGCCGTCATTACCCCTTTGAAACTGACTGTAACCTCAGGACGTGGCGCATGCGCATCTAAACGCGGATTTTGGGATATTACAGGAATCAAGGGATATGGGGATCGGGCGGGTCATCATCATCAAGAAACTACTCGTGAAATAACGCTGGACGTCCAGCTGGTGGCGCCGTCCAAGGAGTATAAATACTCGGGCGTGGGCCCAGCTATCCAGGGACATTTTGTAAGACGAGGAACTAGTGAAGTACAACTAGACCTTCATGTTCTGAAACAAGTTGATTAAAGCCTTGCTTTATGCTCAAACCAAATGCGTAGTGAGTTTTATAACGTCACTCTGTCTGCCCATTGCACGCTCTGTCTGCTCATTGCACGCTCTGTCTGCCCATTGCACGAACCTGTCTGCCCACTGCACGAGCCTGTCTGCACACTGCACGCGCCTGTCTGCCCACTGCACGCGCCTGTCTGTCCACTGCACGCGCCTGTCTGTCCACTGCACGCGCCTGTCTGTCCACTGCACGCTCTGTCTGTCCACTGCACGCTCTGTCTGTCCACTGCACGCTCTGTCTGTCCACTGCACGCTCTGTCTGTCCACTGCACGCTCTGTCTGTCCACTGCACGCTCTGTCTGTCCACTGCACGCTCTGTCTGTCCACTGCACGCTCTGTCTGTCCACTGCACGCTCTGTCTGTCCACTGCACGCTCTGTCTGTCCACTGCACGCTCTGTCTGTCCACTGCACGCTCTGTCTGTCCACTGCACGCTCTGTCTGTCCACTGCACGCTCTGTCTGTCCACTGCACGCTCTGTCTGTCCATTGCACGCTCTGTCTGTCCATTGCACGCTCTGTCTGTCCATTGCACGCTCTGTCTGTCCACTGCACGCTCTGTCTGTCCATTGCACGCACCTGTCTATCCATTGCACGCTCTGTCTGTCCATTGCACGCTCTGTCTGTCCATTGCACGCTCTGTCTGTCCACTGCACGCTCTGTCTGTCCATTGCACGCACCTGTCTATCCATTGCACGCTCTGTCTATCCATTGCACGCTCTGTCTGTCCACTGCACGCTCTGTCTGTCCATTGCACGCACCTGTCTGCCCACTGCACAAGCCTGTCTGCCCATTGCATGAACCTGCCTTTGTCTTCCTCAATTCTATTACAGTCCTCCTCACTGGTTCCCAATGCTCCTATTTTTCTCATGGGTAAATTTTAAGATTGTGCTCCCTTTGTCCAAGTCCAAACCCTCGACAAATACTGAGAAGAAAAGTGGGTCCAGCACTGATCCCTGGGGTCCACCTCCTCCAACCCTTTTCCAATCCGATTTACCCTTGTCACCTGTCCATCAACCCACTCTCTATGATTTCCTTATACTATATGCCTGGATTTTTCTAACGAGCCTCTAGTAAGACACTTTATCCAACACCATCTGCACACAATGCATAGATTTTTGCTGGGCAAGGGTATTAAGGGTTATGGAACGAAGGCGGGTAAATGGGAGTTAAGATGCAGATCAGCCATGATCTAACTGAATGGTGGAACAGGCTCGAGGGGCTGAATGGCCTCCTCCTATTCCCTTCATTTATCCAATCTGTCACCTCTCCAAAAAACATGTTGTTAAATTTGTCAAAGACAACTTGCTCTTAACAAATTTATTCTTGCTGCACATGATTTGTTTTTTCGTTCCTGGGATGTGGGCGTCGCTGGCAAGGCCAGCATTTATTGCCCACCCCTACTTGCCCTTGAGAAGGTGGTGGTGAGCCGTCTGCTTGAACTGCTGCAGTCCTGGTCTGAAGCCGGTGCTAGATTGATGCCGGATGGTCCGTCCGGTTTTATTCTTATTATTGTTTTTTGTAGTGGTTTGTAATAACTGAGTGGCTTGCTCGGCCATTCCAGAGGGCAGCTAACAGGGTCTGGAGTCACAAGTAGACCAGACCAGGTAAGGACGGCAGATTTCCTTCCCTAAATGACATTAGTGAACCAGATGGGTTTTTACAACAATCTGACAGTTTCACTGTCACCATTACTGATGCTAGCTATTTTTTTTTTACTGCAGATGTATTTAATTACCAGTACAGGTAGACTACCCTTTATCCGGACTTCCGAAAACCGAAACCCTCTAAAAACCGAAGGTTTTTTCGGTCAGCGTAAGTCGTGCGCACGACATGACCAGAGTGGCGCACGACTTACAGGCCTAGCCGGATAAGGAATAGTGTAGCATTTTTCCGCACTTCTGAAAACCGAAAATCGCTCAGCGTAAGTGTACCAGCCTTTATCCGCACATCCGAAACCAGAAAACCTCTGAAAGCCGAAAGTGGCGCAAAGCATGACTTCTGAAAACCGAAATCGCTCAGTGTAAGTCGTGCGCATGACCCCGACCCCCGCCGACCCCCACCCCCGACCCCCCGGCTCCCGCCCCCCACCCTTGCCGACCCCCACCCCCGACCACGACCCCCCGCCGACCCCCACCCCCGACCCCGACCCCCCCCCTTTTGGATAAGGGATAGTGCATCCTTTATCCGCACTCCCGCAAACCGAATTACTCTGAAAACCGAAGTGTTTTCGCGCACCTTCCGAAATCCGAAATTTTCCTAAAACCGAAACACGGCTGGTCCCGAGGTTTTCGGGTAAAGGATAGTCTACCTGTATTTAAATTTCCCAGTTGCTGTGGTGGGATTTGCACTCACATCTACTGAGATCATTAGGCGAGGCCTGACTGGATTACTAGTCCAGTAACATAACCACGATGCTACCGCTCCCTTCATTAACCCAAACATTTCTAAACACTCATTAATATTATCTCAAATTGTGGCTTCTAATAGTCGGTAATCAACTGATGTTGTAAAAAATATATTTTAATTTAAGATGTATAAATACAATGGTCAGAAAATTAAAGACCAAAACTTATGTCTCCGATTAGATCCTGATGCTGAGGTGAAGATGTTCTCAGCCCAATAAGCAGCTTCATACCTGGAGCTGGGACACTGCTAATAACATCTTCTGCCTGGTCTGTAGCACTGACGAGGAGGAGGACAGCGCGGAATTCATTCCCTGCCGCAGCCATTGGATGTCCTTCCACATACAGGAGAGCTGGGGAGAGGTCACAACACAAATCCTCCAATTAAATATTGGGAAGAATGAAGCCATTGCCTCTGGTCCCCACCACAAACTGCGTTCCCTAACCGCCTACTCCATCCCTCTCCCTGGCCAATGCCTGAGGCTGAACCAGACTGTTCGCAACCTCGGCGTCCTATTTGACCCTGAGCTGAGCTTCCGATCCCATGCCCTCTCCATCAGCAACACCGCCTACTTCCATTTCATTTAACATCGCCCATCTCCACCCCGCTTCAACTCATCTGCTGCTGAAACCTTCATCCATGTCTTTGTTACCTCCAGACTCATCTATTTCAATTCTCTCCTGGCTGGCCTACCACCCTCTGTTAACTTGAGCTCATCCAAAACTCTGCTGCCCATATCCTAACTTGGCCAAAGTCCCGTTCACCCATCACCCCTGTGCTCGCTGACCTACATTAGCTCCCGGTCCAGCATCACCTCAATTTTAAAATTCTCACCTTTGTGTTCAAATCCATCCATGGCCTCGCCCCTCCCTATCTCTATAACCTCCTCCAGCCCTACAACCCTCCGACCCCTCAGCGCTCCTCCAATTCTGGCCTCTTGAGCATCCCCGATTTTCATCGCTCCACCATTGGTGGCCGTACCTTCAGCTGCCTGGACCCTAAGCTCTAGACTTCCCTCCTTAAACCTCTCTGCCTTTCTACCTCTCTCTCCTCCTTTAAGACACTCCTTACAACCTACCTCTTTGAACAAGCTGTTTCATTATTGGCTAGTTCTTGTTTTTTAGCAGAATGTATTTCTCCTGAACTCTATTGATCACTTTTTAAATATTTTCCACTGCTGTTCAATCTATTTGTCAATATTTTCTTGCAGTTTATCTTCCCTAGTTCCAATCTCACCCCCTCAAAATGAGCTTTTTTCCAATCTATTATTTTGATCTTAGTGTTACTTGTGTCTTTCTCAATCATTATCTTAAACCTTATTATGTTGTGATCGCTATTGCCTAGATGTTCCCATATGCTTACTTCTCTTATCTGCTCTGGTCATTTCCCATTTCTAGATCCAGCAGTGATTCCTCTCTTGTTGGGCTTCTTGCGTATTGGGTAAGAAAGGAGTCCTGTACACACTGTTTAAAAACTCTATTCCCTTTCCCCCCCTTTCCCTACCTATTCTTGCCTGTTTATTTGGGGATGGTTGATGATCATTATTCTCTGTCTTTTACTCATTTGATAGATTTGCCTACATAATTCTTCCTCCACTTCCCTTCCACTATTAGGTGGTCTGTAGTTTACCCCTAGTAGTGTGATCGATCCCTTCTTATCATTTATCTCAATCCATATGGATTCCGTTTCTACCTTAATGCTAGTTGTGTCCCTTTTTTTACTGCCATTATGTTATCGCTAATTAATACAGCTACCCCTTCTTCCTTCCCTATGCCTTCTAAATACATTATATCCTGCAATATTTAACTGCCAATCGTGTTCATTGTGTAGCCATGTTTCAGTTCAGTTATCCCTACTACATTGGGTTCCTTGCTACCAATTAGTGCCCATAGTTGCCCCATTCTGTATCGAATGCTGTGTACATTGCTGAATAGGCAATTTAATTTGTTTTTATTACTTGTTCTTCTCATTTTATTTTTAACATTCATTTTATACTTATGCTCTATAACTTTATCTGTTCCCTGACTGTTTATGATACCCTTATTCCTTTCCTTGGTCTGACCTTTACTCTCATCTCCTATTTCTTTTACCTTCAGGCTGCTGTTATTTTCACCAGATCCCTCCTCCCACCTCACTAGTTTAAAGTCCTATCCTCGGCCCAATTTATCCTTTTTGCCAGGACTCTGGTCCCATTCCGGTTCAGGTGGACCCTGTCCCAGTGATGCAGCTCCTTCCTGCCCAGGTACTGGTGCCAGTGTCCCATGAAATGGAACCTCTCCTTCCCACACCAGTCTTTCAGCCACGTGTTCACCTTCTTGTTCTGTCTCTCCCTATGCCAATTAGCACATGGCTCGGGTAGTAATCCCGAGATTACCACCCAAAAGGTCCTATTATTTAATTTAGTTCATAGCTTCTGATATTCCTTCAGCAGGGCCTCCTCCCCTTTCTTCCCTGTGTTGTTGGTCCCAACATAGACCATGACAACTGGATCTTCCTCCTCTCTTTCCAAGTTCCTCTCCTGTTGCTCCGAGAGATCCTTTACTCTGACACCAGTTCGACAATACACCATCCTGGACTCTTGGTTATGACTGTAGAGGACACTATCTATCCCCCTAATTATTGAATATGACTAGAACCTTTCTATTCTGCACCCCCTCCCCCCTTGCACTACCACCTGCTTCACGGTGCCATGGTTATCGTTCTGGCCATCCATCCTGTAGCCTTCCTTCTTATCCTCACAGGTATCAACTACCTCATACCTCTTGGATGGGACCAATGTCTGCGGGACCTCCTTCTCTGCCTCCCCTTGGTTCCCCTACCCTGCTGACAGTCACACACTCCCTTTCCTGCACCTGTGCTTTCTTACTCCTACTGCCTACTCCTGCTCCTATCCTCTATGTTTCTATGTTATGAGGTGTGGCTGTACTCTGGAGTAAACTATTCAAAAATTCCTACCCCTCCCTTATGTGTTGGCGTGCCTCTAACTTGCACTCCAGCTAAACGACATTGAACCAGAGTGACTCAGGACAGAGGCATTTCCTACAGATATGGTCATCTGGGGCAGTCTCGCTGTCAACAACTTCCCACATTCTGCAGTCCCGACACACTGCCTGTGCTGCCATTTCTAATCTTTATATATTTGTTAGCAGTAATTTATTTCTAGAACCAATAGAGTCACTTGAGGTCTAGATTATAATTAGTAAATGGATTTAGATTGATTTCATATTAATTAATAATTAATTTTAAGTCTGACTGGTTACTTATTTAAATTTGATAGATTGGCTTATAGTTGAAATTAGAGCATAGATAAAAAGAAAGACTTGCATTTATATAGCGTCTTTTATGACCACCGGACGTCCCAAAGTGCTTTACAGCCAATGAAGTACTTTTTGAAGTGTAGTCACTGTTGTAATGTAGGAAACACAGCAGCCAATTTGCACACAGCAAGCTCCCACAAACAGCAATGTGATAATGGCCAGATAATCTGTTTTAGTGATGTTGATTGAGGGATAAATATTGGCCCCAGGACATCGGGGAGAACTCCCTGGCTCTTCTTTGAAATAGTGCCATGGGAGCTTTTACATCCACCTGAGAGAGCAGACGGAGGCTCGGTTTAACGTCTCATCCAAAAGACGGCATCTCCGACAGCACTCCAGTGGAATGACAGCCTGAATGTTTGAGTTCAATTCTCTGGATGTGGGACTTGAACCTTAACCTTCTGGACTTAGAGGCAAGGGTGCTACCAACTGAGCCATAGCTGATACCCTAGCTAAGGCCTAACCAGTGATTTATAAATGTTTAATCCATTTCCAAGGGCCAGTCTGTGGTCTGGGACCCTCCCGGAGTCCTCCAGTGCATTGATGCACTGACACAGGGAGCTGATCCCGTCTTATGTTCTAAGTAAGTGAGAGACCAACTTTGTACCTTAGAGAACCAAAGGAATTCCTGCATGTCGGAAGAGCAGGAGCTGTCAATCTCAACAATCGGGAGTTGATCCTCGTTCGTAACCAGAATGTTTTCCTTGTAGAAGAAAATGGCAGCTAAGTACACCCCCCTAAAACAAATAAAGAAAAGGAGTTAAAAATTGGGTCTTTGTCAGTTCGCGATACAAGACCAGAGGCAGGGAACCGCATGGATTAAATTCAGGTGGGCTGCTGACCTGAGATGTTCCACCATTGACACATGACCTAGAAATTCTTCGCTGCCAGGCCTTCTTTACAGGCGTAAAACGGGTGCCTAAGCATCCAATATGGCGGGATGCTTGTGCGTGCACATTCCAGACTCACGATTGAAGCAGGTGTCAGGCCTGTTGCAGGCCCCCTTCCCAAAATTGGGCTGTGTTGAACAGCCTTAAAGGGACTGTCTGAGAGTCCCAGAAAAATCGTAATATGTACCTGAATGTGGAGCTGGGAGGAGTAGGAGAGCAGGAACACTCCTCCCAGCTTCACAGCAGTCCCGGCGCCCCTCGGCTCCCTCCTGATCGTCCCCCTCCCTCCCAATCTGCCCCCCTCCCTCCCAATCTGCCCCCCACCTCCCGATCTCTCCCCTCCCTCCCGTTCTCCCCCCTCCCTCCCGATCTCCCCCACCATCAACCCCTCTCTCTTGATCTCCCCCCTCCCCCTCCCGATCTCCTGGCTCCCTCCCGATCTCCCCCCAGCATCAACCCCTCCCTCTCGATCTCAACCCAGTTCTCACTGTGAGCAAAACCCACAGACTGAAATTAGTGATAATATTAGAAGCAAATGCTCTTTTTTTTTTTGCTTATTTATTACTTTATTTTAAGAATTGACTTCAGTCGGCAACTAAAAGCCCTGTCCCACCGCGCCCGTTCATCTGAAACCTCAACCCCCCCCACACCACTACTCACCCCACCTCCCCTGACTCCTCAGCCAGTTCCCGCCCCGTTTCCCGACTCCCGGTCATTCCCCTGATGGAAGCCCTTGAGAACAGTGCATCAGACAAGGCTCAGATGGGGGGCAGCGACCACACTCACCTCTGCAGGGTCTTGACAAACTTGCTCGTGTTTTGGAAGAGGTACTTGAGACTGCGCGAGACCGAGAGCTTCTTACTAGGCGTGTGCACCTTGGACGTTTCTGGAAAAGACCACACGACAGGTCAACCGGGGCTTTATCAACAGCACTTGTACAACACGGCCCACGGCAGCTAAACACCTTCAAGAAGGAGCTGGAAGAACATTTGGTTGGGAATAGGATTTAGGCTATAGGGATTAATGTAGACCGAGATCAGGGAATCATAGACCGTTACAGCACAGAAACAATCAGCCGCCTAGTTTAATCCCACTCACGTAGTGAATGATGGGCGATGTGCTGGGGGTGTAAGGGGTGCGGGGGCAGGTGGAAGTAAAATGTTGTCTGTAATGGTGAACACCACAGGGTACAATTCTTCCTTTTAAAGAGTTTATTTTGTTCCACGTCCCACCACCAAAAAATAAAGACTTGCATTTCTATAGCACCTTTCTCGACCACTCCCAAAGCACTTTACAGCCAATGAAGTACTTTTTGATGTGTAGTCGCTGTTGTAATGTAGGAAACGCAGCAGCCAATTTATACACAGCAAGCTCCCACAAACAGCAATGTGATAATGAGCAGATAATCTGCTTTTGTTATGTTGATTAAGGGATAAATATTGGCCAGGACACCAGGGAGAACTCCCCTGCTCTTCTTCGGAATAGGATTCCATGAGATCATTTACATCCACCCGAGAGAGCAGACAAGGCCTCGGTTTAATATCTCATCTCAAAGACGGCACCTCCGACAGTGCAGCACTCCCTCAGCACTGCACGGGAGTATCAGCCTGGATTTTTATGCTCAAGTCTCTGGAGTGGGACTTGAACCCAGAACCTTCAGACTCAGAGGTGTGGGTGCTGCCCACTGAGCCATGGCTGACACCTCAAGGGTGCTGTTTATTCTCCACATGAGCCCCCTCCCACCCATCTTCATCTAACCCCATCAACATATCCTTCTCTTCCTTTCTCCCTCGTGTTTATCTAGCTTTCCCTCAAATGCATCTATGTTATTCGTCTCAACCACTCCCTGTGGTAGCAGGTTCCACATTCTAACCACTCTCTGGGTGAAGAAGTTTCTCCTGAATTCCTTATTGGATTTATTAATGTCTATTTTATATTTATGGCCTTTAGTTTTGGACTCCCCACAAGTGGAAACATCTTCTCTACATCTACCCTATCGAACCCTATTATAATTTTAAAGGCCCCTCTATCAGGTCACCCCTCAGCCTTCTCTTTTCTACAGAAAAGAGCCCCAGCCTGTTCAATCTTTCCTGATAGTTATAACCTCTCAGTTTTGGTATTATCCTTGTAAATAGACAGCCCTCTATTAGTGTCCTCTTCTGAAAGGTCTTGTCTCAGACAGCGGACAGTTTCCCGAGTGCTGATTGGCCCTCCAGAACAGAACCCTAGTGCCATTCTTCACCGACAGGCTCGGGTGTCGCCAGGCCAGTCAGCTGTGTGGGCCAGCCCCGATCAACTCGATTATGTCCTCGCCTGACCCCAAGTTTGCTGCAGGGGACCAGCGGTAACATTCCAATTGCTGGGCCGGCTGAGACCAACTAATTCGGCAGAGGCTGGAGGTCAACCCTGGGACCTTCATAGTCAGTGCCGCGCGGGACAGCATACTTCCCAAATAGGCAGGAACTAACTGTCCAATGAAGTCCAACTGTACATAGAAAGTGACCTGCTGTTGTGTAAATGTTTTACTATGTACCAATATAACATCATTCAGCCGCCTTCCAGCCAGGCCTGGTAAATGGATTGGAATAAAGCATTGTGCCTGCACCCTGGAAGCCTGCCAGAAGAAGGCCTTTTGGCTGTAAAGACAAAGGGGGGACAATTCGGTTGCTTTGTGCCTCCCGTTAGCGCAGAACAGGGGGCGCTAACGGGGCGCAAAGCACCTGGTGCCCGGGCACGGCGCCGCTAACGCTTCCCGCGAAATTCAGCGGGAGGTTAGCGGCGGCGGTAGCTGGTAGCCCCCTCGCGCCCCCGCCGCAAACATGGCTCACGCCCCGACCTACCACCGGACGATATGTGCGACGGGGTCAGGGTGCCGTGTTTGCTGCCGGGGCGGCGCAAATTAAAGGGCAGGTGCTGGGCGGCCATTTTTCTTTGGGCTGCCTGCCAGCACCTGCCCCCTCTCGCCTCCACCTGCGGTCGCTCAGCTCCTCTTGAGTGCCGGGCTCTTTTGCCGGCACCCCACTCCCCGGTGGTCCAACAGGGCCCCGGTGCGTGCTGCGCTAGGCCCCTCCTTTAATCAGGGGACGGAGGCCTTCAGTACCGCGGCTAACTTTTTCGGGGTGCCAAAGGAGGCGCCATCCAACTCTTCCCCAAAAGGAGTTATTAAAATGCAGCTGCTTTTCACACAGAAAGCAGACAGAGAAAAGGAGGAGGACAGACGAGATAAGGGATGCTATGTGCGGGTTAGCCTTGGCCTTGGTTCAGTCCAGAGGCAGTGGAAGGTGACAGAAGGAATCCAATCAAGGGAGAAGAGGCAGATTCGAGTTCAGTAAGGGGGACAAGGAACATATAAAAACAGACATTTTGAGCTTAGAAAAGCTAGTGCCGTGAAAGAATAGTGAAATGCATGTCTACATTTCTGCACTCTTACCTGTTTAATCTACTTTGCCTGCAAAGTGCTTTGCATGCTGACTGAAGAAATAAAGGTATTGAACCTGAAGCAATGACTTTAAAAAAAAATTGTTTTTATGGGATGTGGGTGCCGCTGGCAAGGCCAGCATTTATTGCCCATCCCTAATTGCCCTCGAGAAGGTGGTGGTGAGCCACCTTCTTGAACCGCTGCAGTCCGTGTGGTGAAGGTGCTCCCACAGTGCTGTTAGGGAGGGAGTTCCAGAATTTTGACCCAGCGACGATGAAGGGTCGGCGATATATTTCTAAGTCAGGATGGTGTGTGACTTGGAGGGGAACTTGGAGGTGATGGTGTTCCCATGCGCCTGCTGCCCTTGTCCTTCTAGGTGGAAGAGATCGCGGGTTTGGGAGGTGCTGTCGAAGAAGCCTTGGTGAGTTGCTGCAGTGCATCTTGTAGATGGTGCACACTGCAGCCACGGTACGCCGGTGGTGGAGGGAGTGAATGTTTAAGGTGGTGGATGGAGTGCCAATCAAGCGGGCTGCTTGGTCCTGGATGGTGTCGAGCTTCTTGAGTGTTGCTGGAACTGCACTCATCCAGGCAAGTGGAGAGTATTCCATCACACTCCTGACTTGTGGCTTGTAAATGGTAAAAGGCTTTGGGGAGTCAGGAGGTGAGACACTCGCCGCAGAATACCCAGCCTCTGACCTGCTCTTGCTGCCACAGTATTTATGTGGCTGGTCCAGTTAAATTTCTGGTTAATGGTGACCCCCAGGATGTTGATAGTGGGGATTCGGCGATGGTAATGCCGTTGAATGTCAAGTAGCCATTTTCATTACTGCTCAAGAAAAGAGATAAATGTGGGTCTCTTTACCTACAGCAATCTGTCCCAACTGACTTGATGTAAGGGGGCTAGGCCACGGCTATGAATGAAGTTTAGATTCTCGTATGCACTGACCCAAGAAGAAACTCCGATGCCGTGGACCCTTGACCTGCTCCAGAAGCTGCTGCACCGCTTGGCCTTGGTCCTTCTGCCTCAGCTTAACTTCAGCGCACTCCTTCCAACCTGCACGGGGGGGGGGGGGACAGAGCACAGACACTGCGTTTAAACATTCATGAGTCTCCTAAGTAACAAAGATTCCTGTCCCGTTTTTAGAATAGATAATTTGGGGGTAATTATGACTTTGAGCGACCGTGTGAAACGGGCGATGGCGGATCAGCCGGCATTTACACAGCTCTCCCGATTTTCATCTCCAATGACCGATGTTTAACGGGCGGCTGATCTGATGTCACCCGTTCTTCACTATTGCCCAAAGTCAAAATGACAGCCTTTACCCCTTACGTCTTTGTAAATCAATAGATTTTTTTTGGGGCTTCTTAACAGAAGTCACAATAGAAAATGTTGTATCTTTTGGCACTAGTGTCAGCATCAAGCACTCCGACATCAGGGATAGTATGGGTAGATGCTCCTCCGCCTCAACAACCTACCTCCGGTGACCATTTCCAACACAAGACACGCCTGTCGACTGCATGGGACTGACAAAGAACTGTAACTGTGTTTTGTGTTATAGATTCACAGTCTCCAGGAACTGTCCCAAACTCATTTCACACATAGTCTACAGGGAGAGAATACTTCCACCCCCATCAGTCCATCCTGGAGCCAGGACCCAGAGTCTGACAGGATAGCGTGATAACCCAAGGCCCCGTCGTGTCCTTCAACGTAAACAGCTCATAACTGACAACATCCGTAGACATTACATAGAATGTACAGCACAGAAACAGGCCATTCGGCCCAGCTGGGCCGTGCCGGTGTTTATCCTCCACACGAGCCTCCTCCCACCCCTCTTCATCTCACCTGATTAGCATATCCTTTTATTCCTTTCTCCCTCATGTACTTATCTAGCTTCCCCTTAAACATTATCTCAGAGCTAGGTAATTCTTGGATTCTTTAACGATTGTAATTAATTTCCCTAGTTGGTACGCTAATTCTGCTGCTTCTTTAGCCTGGAAGTGGGGAATCAGAGGGAGGAAAGAAATTAACTTTTATAATAAGTGACATAATGAGATAGATCTTTGGGATCTGGTTCAAATACAGCTCAGGCTGATTTTTTTAATTCATTCACGAGGTGGTGGTGTTCCCATGCGTCTGCTGCCCTTGTCCTTCTAGGTGGAAGAGGTCGCGGGTTTAGGAGGTGCTGCCGAAGAAGCCTTGGCGAGTTGCTGCAGTGCATCTTGTAGATGGTACACACTGCAGCCACGGTGCGCCGGTGGTGGAGGGAGTGAATGTTTAAGGTGGTGGATGGGGTGCCAATCAAGCGGGCTGCTTTGACCTGGATGGTGTCGCGCATCTTGAGTGTTGTTGGAGCTGCACTCATCCAGGCAAGTTGGGAGTATTCCATCACACTCCTGACTTGTGCCTTGTAGATGGTGGAAAGACTTTGGGGAGTCAGGAGGTGAGACACTCACTACAGAATACCCAGCCTTTGACCTGCTCTTGTAGCCACTGTATTTATGTGGCTGGTCTAGTTAAGTTTCTGGTCAATGGTGACCCCCAGGATATTGATTGTGGGGGATTCGGCAATGGTAATGCTGTTGAATGTCATGGGACGGTGGTTAGACTCTCTCTTGTTGGAGATAGTCATTGCCTGGCACTTGTGTGGCGCAAATGTTACTTGCCACTTACCAACCCAAGCCTGAATGTTGTCCAGGTCTTGCTGTGTTTGGGCATGGACTGCTTCATTATCTGAGGAGTTGTGAATGGAACTGAACACTGTGCAATCAGCGAATTTCCCCGCTTCTGACCTTATGATGGAGGAAAGATCATTGATGAAGCAGCTGAAGATGGTTGGGCCTAGGATACTGCCCTGAGGAACTCCTGCAGTGATGTCCTGGGGCTGAGATGATTGACCTCCAACAACTACAACCATCTTCTTTTGTGCTTGGTATGACTCCAGCCAGTGGAGCGTTTTCCACCTGATTCCCATTGACTTTAATTTTACCAGGGATCCTTGATGCCACACTTGGTCAAATGCTGACTTGATGTCAAGGGCAGTCACTCTCACCTCACCTCTGGAATTCAGCTCTTTTGTCCATGTTTGGACCAAGGCTGTAATGAGGTCAGGAGCCGAGTGGTCCTGGCGGAACCCAAACTGAGCATCGGTGAGCAGGTTATTGGTGAGTAAGTGCCGCTTGATAGCACTGTCGATGACACCTTCCATCACTTTGCTGATGATTGAGAGTAGACTGATGGGGCAGTAATTGGCCGGATTGGATTTGTCCTGCTTTTTGTGGACAGGACATACCTGGGCAGTTTTCCACACTGTCGGGTCGATGCCAGTGTTGTAGCTGTACTGGAACAGCTTGGCTAGAGGCACGGCTAGGTCTGGAGTCCAATCATTTTCTGGCTCCGAGAGCCCTACGTGGCATGAGTTTGGGCAATCTCAGTCCAATTGCTGATGGGTGAGTCTACACCACAAATTGGTCTTCATTTGCCATTGAAAATTGGCAATCTCACCGAGGAGGTGGGACCACTACAATTTACCGCTGGGTAAGTCCCTGGGGCTTGGGAGAGGAAATATCTGCCAGGATTCCCACTCCTACCCTGAGCTGGAAAGTACAATTATATGGATCTTGGGTAAGATTGGCTCTACAGTTAAATAACCAAACTCACTGCCTCGGCTCCGACATGGACAATGGCCACTGAGTGAGATACCAGAGGGCTGCTGATGTTTATGGAACCTTGTCCTTGCCTGATTCGTCAGGAGAGGAGGGGAGATAAAAAGAGAAAAATAATCTCACCTCAAAGAAGAGACAGTGGGGTAGAAATTTGTCGCGGGCGGTATCGCTTCACGCCCTGCCCCCAAACCCCCCCCACCACCGATACTGAGTTCTATTGACTGGAGGCCGATCTGATACCAGTTGCTTTGGGCTACCGCCTGAGACAAATTTCTGCTCCCATTACTTTGACCACTAAAACGCCCTCTGTGTTCACAAGACTAATATCGAATGCCACTTGAGCAATGCTGAGCTGTGGCTCAGTGGGCAGCACCCTCGCCTCTGAGTCAGAAGGTCGTGGGTTCAAGCCCCACTCCAGAGACTGCAGCACAAAAATCCAGGCTGACACTCCAGTGCAGTGCTGAGGGAGCGCTGCACTGTCGGAGGTGCCGTCTTTCGGATGAGACGTTAAACCGAGGCCCCGTCTGCTCTCTCAGGTGGACATAAAAGATCCCGCGGCACTATTTCGAAGAAGAGCAGGGGAGTTCTCCCGGTGTTGTGGCAAATATTTATCCCTCAATCGGCATCACTAAAAACAGATTATCTGGTCATTATCACATTGCTGTTTGTGGGAGCTTGCTGTGCGCAATTTGGCTGCCGCGTTTCCCACTTTACAACAGTGACTACACTTCAAAAAGTATCTCATTGGCTGCAAAGCGCTTTGGGACGTCCTGAGGTTGTGAAAGGCGCTGTAGAAATGTAAGTCTGTCTTTCTTTCTGAGGTTATATCAACAATAATCGTCATCACTTACTGGATGGAGCAGCACAGGGAGGAGTCGATACCTGGGGTGGTCCCCAACCTTTCGCGTTGTAAGCTGAAACACGCACGTAGTAGGGAGCTCCCTGAGGGCAAGAGAGAAGTCAGGGTGAAAGTTATTCGACCGCCATTCAATGTTGTTTTAATGATTTCAGCTGGAGCTGCAATCCGGGCATGACCTCCGTGCCCATGGGGTAGGGAGGGAGAATCTAATCTGCCAGGGTTCCAGATTCAATTTGCTATTCAGTGAGTCTCGCTGGGAATTGTCTTGGGGGGTGGGCATAAAGTTAGCCGAGTAAGGGGAGGAAAACTGGAGGAGGAGGCTGGGGAGAAATATTAAATGTGATTATTGTGTTTACACTGTGATTATTTCCCCAGTTTTCTGGTCCCTCTGTGCATGCGCCCCCTGTTCGGTACTGCACATGTGCACGCGATCCGGTCACGCGTGCACAGTACCAGATGGTGCGGATAGTAAGAGGAGGGGTGAGGCTGATTAGGGACCAAAATGGAGACCTATGCTTGGAGGCAGCGGGCAAAGCTGAGGTACTAAATGAGTATTTTGCATCTGTCTTCACCAAGGAAGGAGATGCTGCTAAAGTCATAGTGAAAGAAGAGGTAGTTGAGATACTGGATGGGATAAAAATTGATAAAGAGGAGGTACTAGAAAGGCTGGCTGTACTTAAAGTAGATAAGTCACCAGGACCGGATGGGATGCATCCTAGGATGCTGAGGGAAGTAAAGGTGGAAATTACAGAGGCTCTGGTCATAATCTTCCAATCCTCCTTGGATACGGGGGTGGTGCCAGAGGACTGGAGAATTGCAAATGTTACACCCTTGTTCAAAAAAGGGTGTGAAGATAAACCCAGCAACTACAGGCCAGTCAGTTTAACCGTGGTAGTGGGGAAGCTTTTCAAAACAATAATCAGGGACAAAAATTAACAGTCACTTGGACAAGTGTGGATTAATTAAGGAAAGCCAGCATGGATTTGTTAAAGGCAAATCGTGTTTAACTAACTTGATTGAGTTTTTTGATGAGGTAACAGAGAGGGTTGATGAGGGTAATGCGGTTGACGTGGTGTACATGGATTTCCAAAAGGTGTTCGACAATGTGCCACATAATAGGCTTACCAGCAAAGTTGAAGCCCATGGAATAAAAGGGATAGTGGCAGAATGGATATGAAATTGGCTAAGTGACAGGAAACAGTGAGTAGTGGTGAATGGTTGTTTTTCGGACTGGAGGAAGGTGTTCCCCAGGGGTTGGTACTTGGACCACTGCTTTTCTTTTCTGCCTCAGCCACTAACTAAACAGCTCTCTGTGTAAAGTTGCTTCTCTTGCTGTCTGCCTCTCAGACCGCAAAGATCAGGAGGGGAGATAAAGGCCTTGATATTAACTCCTCCCCCCACTACGAGCAGGAAGGGGTGGTCGGGTTGGGTGTGGGAGAGTGGGGGGAGGTAAAATTTTTTTTAATGGGGAATGCGATCCAACCCGAGCCTGCCACCATTTTTACGCCGGGTCGCGTAGCGTGCAAGTGTCCCATCTTGGAGAAGCGGGGCACTTCATTATCACATTGAACTCAGGCTCACACAGTGCAGTTAGGGGCCTGCTTTAAATTGAACAGCTGCCGACCGGGTTTCCCGAGGCTCGGGAAACCCGGCAGCAAAATGGAGGCGGGAGCTGCAGGCTCTAGAAGGTAAGTGCCTTTTGCAGCCCACCTTGTGAGTCAGGAGGAGCAGGAGTGCCACGCCCCTCCCTCCCCACACCCAGACAGCTCAAGGAAGCCTGCAGGCTTCCTTCTGCCGATTGCGGCCGCTCCTCGCTAACTTGATCAGCATTCCCCTCCCCCCCACCAAGTCAAAACCATTCCCAAAGAATGGGGTCAGAGCATCATAGAGTCATAACGGCACGGAAGGAGGCCATTCAACCCATCGAGTCCGTGCCGGCTCTCTGTAGAGCGATCCAAGGCAGCTTTTTAATGCCCATTTTCCACCATGCTCTGTTCGCCTCTCCTGAAAGCCTTTGACCGCATACTTCAGGGTTTTATTTGCCCTTTGGCACTCACTTCTGCAGTCAGAAGCCGCAACGCTGACTGATTTCCCCCTCTTGGGCCCAAGGCCACTAAGGGCCAATTGTCGCGCCCCTGCACCAAAATTCCCCAAACCGCCCAGCTGAAGCTCATACTACATCTCAAAAAAAAAAGCCCAACACTCCGGGGTTATTTCAAGGTTGCTATCTTATCTCCGGGGACTGAGAACCATTATATCTTTGAGTGACATTATCTGGACTTCCAGATGCAGCTACAGCCTTGCAACTACTCCTCGGCCTGACAGCGCTCCGTATAACAGATGTACGTGGGTGTTTTGAAAGGGGCAGTGTCAGATGGCATCACAAACCACTCAAGGAAAGCTGGCATCTTTGAACAATGTCACCGAAAGCCAGAGATATGCCGCCGCCGTAAAATTGACCAAACCAAACCGTACGAGCGACACAAAGGAAAGTGCCACCGACGACCTGCTTTTGCCACATTTTACCTGTGTGGGCGTTAACTCAGGCCCACAGGTGGCACCTTGCCTCAATGGCCACTCTTCATTTATAAAGCTGGACCGCGATTATCAGTGGGATTACACGTTACATAGAATTACATATAGGGATTACAACATGGAACCAGGCCATGGGGCCCAACCATATCCATGCTGGGGTTTACTCTCCACATGAGCAGTTGTCCCAAATCCACGTGCCCATCTCGTTCCCATCTTATCTTTCCTTCAACCAGCTGTCTACCCGACTGTATAATGTTGGCCTGGTCTGCGGTTCAGTCACTGACTCCGGTTGTGCATTCCACATTCTCACAACCCTCTGCGTAAAAATGTTTTCTCCTGCTCTCTGTCCTAAATCTCTCACATTTTAATCTTATGTCCACGTTCCCCTCGTTCGAGCCCAGTCTTGGAAAGTACGTCAGCCACACATAGCTTTTGGTCTCCTTACCTAAGAAAGGATATACTTGCCATAGAGGGAGTGCAGCGAAGGTTCACCAGACTGATTCCTGGGATGGCAGGACTGTTGTATGAGGAGAGATTGGGTCGACTAGGCCTGTATTCACTAGAGTTTAGAAGAATGAGAGGGGATCTCATTGAAACGTATAAAATTCTGACAGGGCTAGACAGACTGGATGCAGGAAGGATGTTTCCCCTGGCTGGGGGGTCTAGAATGAGGTGTCACAGTCTCAGGATACGGGGTAGGACATTTAGGACTGAGATGAGGAGACATTTCTTCACTCAGAGGGTGGTGAACCTGTGGAATTCTCTACCACAGAAGGCTGTGGAGGCCAAGTCACTGAATATATTTAAGAAGGAGATAGATAGATTTCTAGACACAAAAGGCGTTAAGGGTTATGGGGAGAGAGCGGGAATATGGTATTGAGATAGAGGATAAGCCATGATCATATTGAATGGTGGAGCAGGCTCGAAGGGCCGAATGGCCTGCTCCTGCTTCGATTTTTCTATGTTTCTATGTTTCTAAAGGGAATCCCGAGGTGGTTAGTTGCATTTGTGACTTTCAAATAAAAAAATGAGTAACCGTCACTTTTGTTGGGCGTGTGATCTCAATGTTAATACTCGCGCGGCGTGTGTGCGTGTGAACTTTAACCTTTTGTGCGTTTTGTTGGTAAAATGGGAGGTGGAAAAGCCGAGTGTGTGAGGGTTTTTCGAGCGTTGTTTGTCTGCTCTCTTATTCTTTTCAATATTGGCGGTGACCTGAACTCAATAAAACTAAAACTGAGCCATCGGGAGAGCTTGCATTAAAAAAAAACTTATCTATTCATATTAAATATCACGCATATAGCACGCATTTCTTGAAAGTGTCACGCTTCAACTCTCACGCTTCAGATATCCTAGCTCAGTGTGTCCTCTGACCATGAGTGACGCACCATTGGATTTGTGAGTAAATTTATAAATATATGCACAAACAACGAGTTGTAGGTTACATGGGAAAGGTGAAGCTCTAACTGTTCGTTAACATGATGTGAATGGGAATATCGGCCAGACAACCAGATCCGGCATTGCTGTGAGGTGAGAGTTCCCGCGAATGGATATCAGAGAACGTTCATGTTGAACCTTCAGGTAGTGTGGGGTGTGAATCTCAATTTACAGTTTCAGTATCAACTTTGCTATAGATAAAAGATAAAGACCAAGCGCAAGTCCAGAGTGTACCCGGCTGCCACTGACCGTGTCGAGGCCTTCGATCGCACACTGCAGTGTCTTCACATCCTCGACAATAGCAGCTCCTACTCTGCTTTCAAAGCTTTCAGAGTAACTCCACTCCACTGAAAGAAATGGACACATGAACACTGTCAATCTAGGGGAACTCTCCTGCTGTCACCTCCCCACTGCAGCACTGCTCGATTGACTTCATCCTCTCTCCCACTCTTGTGGCGTCCTACATGTTAGCAAGGTGATTTTCTCATTTCTAAACTGTATACACATACACACACCACACACATACACACACGTGCACACATACACACACACACATACACACACACTCAGACACACACATGCACACATACACACAGACTCAGACACATACGCACACACACTCACATGTATACATACACACACTCAAACACATGCACGCACACTCACGCGCACACTCACACACACACACTCAAACTCACATACACGCACACACTCGCACGCATACACACATTCACAGTCACATGTACGCACACTCACACAGACTCACACACACTGACTCACACTCACACAAACACATTCACTCACTCACACACTCACTCACACAGACCCTCACACACACCCTCTCACACTCACACACACACATGCACATCAATGTTCTCTTTAATTTGTTTTGGTGCACGGCCTCTTTAAGGAGCTGAGCGGCCCATTCACAATACAGCGCATGCGCGGTTTTCCCCACTGAAAAGTCGGTGAGCCGGCTGCGCGGGAGGTCCAGAGCGCTGCGCGGCCGCGCAGCTTTAAGGGAACATTGATAACATATACACTCACACTCTCATAAGCACACACGCACACTTACGCATACACTCACACGCACACACCCCGTTGCACCTTTCCACTGTGTCATATCCCGCTCCCTTTAACCAAGGGTATTAATGTTAGAGTGAAAAATTAAGAGATTGATGCACAGCCTGAACCTTTATGATTCGATAAAAGTATTCTCACCATGGAATGTCTGTAGACACCTGGGTTAAACTAATGTTGGGTCCATCACTTGGCCGTACTCAATCTGTATTCTCCTTCTAAAGGAAAAGTTTGGCCACAATCAGCAGCAAAGAAGTACCACAGGGACCACCGGAGTAGCAACCATCAGACCCTCAAGCACCACAAGCAGTAAGTCCGTCAACTCCTCGACAGACACACCAGGGAGGCAGTGGGAGATGACGAGGTTGGAGGGGAGCTGCCAGGAGCGGTTTGGTAATAGAATGAAAGACTTGCATTTCTACAGCGCCTTTCACAACTTCAGGACATCAATAAGTGCTTTACAGCCAATGAAGTACTTTTGAAGTGTAGTCACTGTTGTAATGTAGGAAACATGGCAGCCAATTTGCACACAGCAAGCTCCCACAAACAGCAATGTGATAATGACCAAATCATGATTTAGTAATGTTGATTGAGGGATAAATATATATATATTCTTCAATATAGAGCCATTGGGTCTTTTATTTCTACCTGAGAGGGCAGACGGGGCCTCGGTTTATCTGAAAGACAGCACCTCTGACAGTGCAGCACTCCCTCAGTACTGCCCTGGCGTGTCAGTCTAGATTTTTGTGCTCATGTCTCTGGAGTGGGACTTGAACCCACAACCTTCTGACACAGAGTGCGACCCACTGGGCCAGGGCTGACACCGGAGTGGAGCACCTATAATACTGTCTGCAGATATTTTCCTTAATTGTAGGGCCTCCTATCACGGCTCAATCACTTTTTCTAAGTTACATGTGATGGGATGCTCTCCTAAAAGCATTCCCTTTGTGATCCTCCTAGATGCTGCACTCCTACAAGATGGCTGGTCTGAAGGGTTTCCTGTCTCCAGAGCAACAACTTATGCACCAGCTTCGTCGACACCATTATAGCACCTCATTAATTCAAGCTCCAGCCGCTTTGGAGAGATGTAAATAAGCAAGAGATAAGGTATCTCACGGGGTGACACACACAGAACACGAGTGAGAAGGAGGAGCTGAGAGCAGAAGAGGAACGAGAGGAGGCCATTCAGCCCCTCGAGCCTGTTCCACCATTCAATGAGATCACGGCTGATCTGCACCTCAACTCCATTTACCCGCCTTTGCTCCATATCCCTTGATACCCTTACCCAACAGAAATCTGTTGATCTCAGTCTTGAAAGCAGCAATTAACCCCCCAGCATCCACAGCCTTTCAGGGGCGAGAGTTCCAGATTTCCGCTACCCTTTGTGTGAAAATGTGCTCCCTGATTTCACTCCTAAATGGCCTAGATCTAATCTTAAGATGATGTCCACTCGTTCTTGAGTCCCCCAACAGAAGAAATAGTTTCTCTGTATCTACCACATCGAATCCTTCTAACATTTTAAACACCTCGATCAGATCACCCCTCAATCGTCTGTACTCTAGGGAATACAAGCCAAGTTTATGCCAGCTGTCCTCATAATGTAACCCTCTAAGCCCTGGTATCATTCTGGCATGCATCCACAAAGCAAATTGAATGACGGAACAGGTTCAAGGGGCTGAATGGCCTACTCCTGTTCCTGTTCATGTGTTGCTATATTTACAGTGATGTTCACTGCATGGGTGCAAACCAAGGAAAATAGCAGGATCAAGCAAAGCCCTCCTGCCCATTTCCGTTTACATATGGTGAGGTGGGAGGTCTCACTTCCTCGTGGCTTCCCCCGAGGAAAGTTACGATGGGTTCTTTTGGGGACAAAGTCTCAGTGGGACAACTCACCACCATATGTTCCCTCAATTACCGCCTCCACACTGACTGTTTGTGGTTGGGTTTAGCGAGGAAAGCCTAGACCATACTCTCTCTGTGTATTGAAGAGGAAGCAGTGTAGTCACCTCATAGTTTCTTGATGCTGCCGAATCTGTTGCTTTTCCCACAGCGCCCAAGCAACAGCCATTAGCTTACATAGAATGTACAGCACAGGAACAGGCCATTCGGCCCAACAGGTCCGTGCCGGTGTTTATGCTCCACACGAGCCTCCTCCCACCCCTCTTCATCTAATACCATCAACATATCCTTCAAGGCTGAGATCGACAGATTTTTGAGCAACAGGGGAGTCGAAGGTTATGGGGAGCGGGCAGGAAAATGGAGCTGAGGCCAAGATCAGATCAGCCATGATATCATTAAATGGCGGAGCAGGCTTGAGGGGCCGAATGGCTGAATGCTCCTATTTCTTATGTTCTTATGTTCTATTTCTTTCTCCCTCACATGTTTATCTAGCTTCCTCTTAAATGCATCTATGCTATTTGCCTCAACTACTCCCTGTGGTAGCGAGTTCCACATTCTCACCACTCTCTGGGTAAAGAAGTTTCTCCTGAATTCCCTACTGGATTTATTAGTGACTGTCTTATATTTATGGCCCCTAGTTTTAGACTCCCCCACAAGTGGAAACATCTCTACCTCTACCCAATCAAACCCTTTCATAATTTTAAAGACCTCTATTAGGTCACCTCTCAGCCTTCTCTTCTCTAGAGTAAAGAGCGCCAGGATAGATCCTATTCAGTCTTTCCTGATAGTTTTAATCTCTCAGCCATCTCTTTTGTAGAGAAAAAGAGAAGGAAGCTGAGGAAGGTCCGCACAGGTCAGTGATTGCGAAATCTTATCGCTAACCTCCATGGATGGGTTGAGCTGCTGCCCAGAAATGATGGCAGCCCATCGTGTCTGTGCCGGCTGACAAAGAGCTCTCCAGCCTAATCCCACTTTCCAGCTCTTGGTCCGTAGCCCTGTGGGTTACAGCACTTCAAGTGCATATCCAAGTACTGTTTAAATGTGATGAGGGTTTCTGCCTCTACCACCCTTTCAGGCAGTGAGTTCCAGACCCCCACCACCCTCTGGGTGAAAAATTTCTCAACTCCCCTCTAATCCTTCTACCTATTCCTTTAAATCTATACCCCCTGGTTACTGACCTCTCTGCTGGGGAAAATAGGTCCTTCCTATCCACTCTATCTAGGCCCCTCATAATTTTATACACCTCAATTAAATCGCCCCCTCAGCCTCCTCTGTTCCAAAGAAAACAACCAAGGCCACTTGGCTTGCACTGCTGAACTTTCTTCTAATCAAATATTTTTTCTTTCCAATTTTCTCCCCACCTCTTTTGAAGGTGGTGCACTCTCTTGCTCTGGTACAGTTTAAAAAAAAAATTCAATCACAAGATGTGGGGGTCACTGGGAAAGTTAGCATTTATTGCCCTCGAGAAGGTGGTGGTGAGCCGCCTTCTTGACAATGGAGGGGCTCGCTAGGCCATTTCAGAGGGCAGTTAAGAGTCAACCACATTGCTGTGGGCCTGGAGTCACACATAGGCCAGACCGGGTGAGGACAGCAGATTTCCTCCCCTAAAGGGCATTAGTGAACCAGATGGGTTTTTACAACAATCCAGTAGTTTCATGGTCTATTAGTAATACTAGTTTTTTATTCCAGATTTATTTAATTCATTGAATATAAATTCCCCAGCTGCTGTGGTGGGATTTGAACTCATGTCTCCAGATCATTAGTCCAGGTCTACTGGATTACTAGTCCAGTAACATAAACACGATGTTACCATTACGCAGTCAACCTCCAGTCCCTTGCCCAAGTCGCCATTATTATTGTGTGACCCGAGACAGGGAGTGCGAGCAGGCTTTTTGGCCATTGGAGGAGGGACCACCACTGAGCACAATCTTGTCCTCACTCAGTGTCACATACAGGCGCATCCAGCAGGGGCCACTAGATAGCGATTAGGAGCTGCAACCTTAGTCGGTTTCCCCCTCCCTAAACATGGGGCACTGAGGACTGGGGTTTAGTCTGTATTATTCAGCTACTCACTGCCTTAACCAGCGCTAGAGATGTCAAAGACAATTAGACAGTTGGAAGCCCTACAATGGACAAGTCACAGCAGTCACACCTAAAGCAATGCATCGATTGTTTAAAATTACCTTTATATCGGGTGATTATCAAGGTGCTGTTCCTTGCTGGTTCCTGGAATGTGACTCGAAGGGATGTACTGCCCGTTACCGACAAATACACATTCTCCGGAGAATCAGGGACATCTGTCAAGAAAAGAGGTTAACTCAGGTCATCCTATGTTAAACTGAACCTGACTGAGACTGGCGGCATGTCCAGGGAAATGACTGTCTCCCTGGGATGGGGGGTTCATAGCGGTTTCTTTTAGCTTGCACACAGCGCCACTGAAACAAACACTAATATTACAGTGATTACAGGGAATGGAATTAAGGGAAGGGTGGCAAATTGGATTAGAAGGGAGGAAAAAGAGAGTGGGAGTTAAGGGCCGTTTCTCGGAGTAGTTGGGAGTGGGTAGTGGTGTCCCACAGGGTTCTGTTCTGGGACCACTTCGCTGCACTGTGTACATCAAGGATTTGGATTTAGGGTTAATGGGATAGTGTCGAAATTTGCAGATAATACTAAAATAGGAGGCACAGTAAATAATTCGGAGAATCAAAGGAGGCCACAAGGGGATATTGATAAGATGGTGGAATGGGCAGAAGGAATTCAATATCAATATATAAGAACATGGGAATTGCTCGATGGAAAAAGACCGAGATCCATCTAGTTCACCATCTACTGTACAGGTAGTCCCATGATACAACGATAATGGAGTTGTTGACTATTCACAGCAACCAATCTCTATTGATTATTCTACAACAGACCCAGACACGAGGCGAGGAATACCCCCAGTGGTGGAGACCATTGGGAACCATAGGTCCAAAGTCACCTGTTCCTCCCGAGCACGCTGCACTCCCCACACGTCACGTCGCAAATTACTCAGACACTGGATCCCAAAATGTAACTTTCCGAAAAAAATCTATCTGATACCAGAAACGCGAGGGTATACCTGTCAGGAAAGGATGAACAGGCTGGGTCTCTTTTCTCTTGAAAAAAGACGGCTGAGGGGTGACCTAATAGAGGTCTTTAAAATCATGAGAGGTTTTGATAGAGTGGATACAGAGAAAATGTTTCCACTTGTGGGGAAGAGCCTAACTAGAGGCCATCAATATAAGATAGTCACCAAGAAATCCAATAGGGAATTCAGAAGAAACTCCTTTACCCAGCGAGTGGTGAGAATGTGGAACTCGCTACCACAGGGAGTGGTTGAAGCGAATAGTATAGATGCATTTAAGGGGAGGCTAGACAAGCATATGAGGGAATAGAGGGTTATGCTGATAGAGTTAGATGAGGAAAGACGGGAGGAGGCTCGACTGGAGCATAAACGCCAGCATGGGCTGAATGGCCTGTATCTGTGCCATATATCCTATGTAATCCTATGCATTTGAATGAATCAATACTAACTGCTTCCTGTTCCATTGCCCACTCGCTCACTGAAATGTTCTTTCCGCAGATTAAGTTTGAACTTAACCCCCTTCAAGTGGAGTCTGTGTCGATTCTTCTCTTAACCGTATGCCAGAACATTGTGAGGTGACTCAGTAGGATTATAACCTGGGGGAGGGAGAGAGAAACAGACCCACGCTGGAGCATAGCAGAGAGGGCAGAGTGTAGAATGATCAGCTCAGGAGGAAATACTACAGCGTCGGTAACTTGGGTAAGCATCTCTTAGCTACATCGGAACTGGAGGAGGCCATTCAGCCCCTCAAGCCTGTTTCACCATTCAATGAGATCATGGCTAATCTGTGACCTAACTCCATTTGCCCGCCGTTGCCCCATATCCCTTAATCCCTCCGGTTAACAGAAATCTATCGATCTCAGATGCAAGGAAGTTTAAACATAAGTAAAAATTGGGACTGCAGCAGGGTGATCCCAGGTAGAGGTGAAAAAACTGGGACTTCTGAACAAAGTACAGCATTTGAAAGCATGGAGACCATAAACAGACTAGTGCTTTCACAACACAATAGCAAAATACTGTGGCTGCTGGAAATCTGAAGTGCTTTCATAATGCTGCCTTCATCTGTGGCCCTCAGCAAAGACACTGCACCACGTGTTCTTGGGCCTCCATCCAAAGCCTGCTTGGATGTGAGTCAGCTGTATCAACCCTCCAGGATTGGCCTGAAGTCTCCAGGAATTGAAGATTAATCTCCGTGGTTGACATGGCCCTTGACCGTGTCCATTCCATTTCCCGCACTTCTGCTCTCACCCCTTCCCCTCCCTCCCGGAACCACGATAGGGTTCCCCTGGTCCTCACCTTCCACGCCACCAGCCTCCACATTCAATGGATCATCCTCCGCCATTTCCACCACCTCCAGCGTGATCCCACCACCAAACACATCTTCCCCTCACCTCCCCTTTCAGCAATCCAAAGGGACCGTTCCTTCCACGACACCCTGGTCCACTCCTCAATCACCCCCAACATCCCCTCCCCTCCCCACGGCACATGCAAGTGCAGGAGATGCAACACCTGCCCTTTTACCTCCTCCCTTCCCACTGTCCAGGGCCCCAAACACTCCTCCCAGGTGAAACAGCGATTTACTTGTACTTCTTGCAATTTAGTATACTGTATTTGCTGCTCATGATGCGTTCTCCTCTACGTTGGGGAGACCAAACGCACATTGGGTGGCCACTTAGTCTGTAAGCGTGACCCTGAGCTTCCGGTCGCTTGTCACTTTAATTCTCCGCTCCATTCCCACTCTGATCTCTCTGTCCTCGGCCTCTTACACTGTTCCAATGAAGCTCAACCTAAGCTCAAGGAACAGCACCTCATCTTTTGATTAGGCACTTTACAGCCTTCTGGACTCAACATCGAGTTCAACAATTTCAGACCATAACCTCGGCCCCTATTTTTTCAGAGGCCAGCTGTTGATGGGTCTGCCATTCCCATTTCCAGCATTTAATCTCTCCTGCCTTCCATCCTATCACAGACTTTCCCTTTTGTTCTTTCCTCCCCTCCCTCCTTTCCCTGCCCTGCACTTGCTTAAAATCCGTTACATCTCTAACTTTTTCCAGCTCTGACGAAGGGTCACAGACCTGAACCGTTAACTCTGTTTCTCTCTCTATGGATACTGCCTGACCTGCGGAGTATTTCCAGCATTTTCTGTTTTTATTATTAACCTCCAGGACGCTGCTGTGCGCAACACTCAGGAGAAAAACCTCATTTTCTTTGAGCACTTCCACCTATTAGTTTAAAAAATATTGGCGATGGGAAAAGTGGCTGTTTGACTGGCAGTCAAGCATCATTCAATCGAGTAACAAAGAGTCTGTCCACTTCACACTTGGTGTGGGAAGGCGGGGCGTGGCGAGGATGGACGTGCTGGGCGACCAATGGTGGGAGCGTGGGGGCGGGCGGCTGGAGGCGGGAGGTCATATGGTGAAACCCCCAGGAATACGTCCAACCCGAGTTGGCAACTCCTACTGTGAGATGTTGCCAGAGCTGAAATTTAATTTGGTTTCTTTTACTTTTCTTGCTATCCAGTGCGAGAAGCAAAGGGAAGTCTAGATAAGTACATATTTAAAATCTGGAACTCACCACAGAGAGAACTACAGACTACCCATGTCCCATCACTCCATAGCACAGCGTCGGAGCACTCCAGCATGTGGCCTTGGAGCAAGATCTTGTGAGGGATTGTGGCCCTCAATGAAAGATTAACAAGTAACACTCGCCTACTCTGATAACCATATATTGACCCGAAAGTATGGACTTTGCTGATGGCCATATATTGACCTGGAAGTCTTGACTTTGCTGATGGTCATAAGTTGACTTGGAAGTATGGACTTTGCTGATGGCCATATATTGAATAAGATTTTAGTGCAGCGACTCCTCAGTCTCTGCTGCAGTGTTGCTGACTCTAAATACTTACATGCATTCTCAAAAGTGGCTTTCATCTGCTTATAGAGCTTGTGTCGGAACCTCCAGCTCCGAAGTTCCCTGGTCTTATTGTGGAAATCAGCCTCCGACACTTCGGTCCGGTGTTCCATCAGTTCTGTAATTTTCTGTCCTGCTTTGCTCACTAATGCGGTCAGGTGCATATCCCAGTTGCCTTCATTGACTGGAAGGAGAGAACGTCAGCGCGGAGAATGTGGAGATTAAGAGAAAAAGAGAGAGAGAGAGGGAATAAAGAGAACAGGGATGAGAATGTTGGTAGAGATATTCACCTAGATTTCACGCCAGCCTCAAATGAATCTGGGGGGTGGAAAATTGCTCAGAGACGCCATCCTCCTGCTGCACCCCACCCCTATTTCCCACTCCCCAGGCCCAGCATTGTATAGTAGCACAATGAAGCAACATGCAAATGAGGGTAGCAAATAAAAAGACTTGAATTTCTATAACGCCTTTCACGGCCAATGGACGTCCCAAAATGCTTTACAGCCAATTATGTACTTTTTGAAGTGTAGTCACTGTTGTAATGTAGGAAACGCAGCAGCCAATTTGCACACAGCAAGCACCCACAAATAGCGATGTGATAATGACCAGATAATCTGTTTTAATGATGTTGATTGAGGGATAAATATTGGCCCCAGGACACCGGGGAGAACTCCCCTGCTGTTCTTCAAAATAGTGCCATGGGCTCTTTAACATCCAACCGAGAGGGCAGACGGGGCCTCGGTTTAACATCTCATCCGAAAGACGGCTCCTCCGACAGTGCAGCACTCCCTCAGCACGGCACTGGAGTGTCAGCCTAGAATTTTGTGCTCGAGTCTCCTGTAAAAGGACTTGAACCCTCAACCTTCTGACTCAGAGGCAAGGTGTGCTGCCCCCTGAGCCACAGATCCTTCGACATATGTCCTTCTATTTGTGTTGTTTGGACGCTGATCGCCTGGGTCACCTGTTAAGCCCAGGTGCCCAATGTTCTAAGGTCAATGGAGGGGGGCACAGACTGGTAGGGGCTGTGCGATCGCTCTCAGAGTGATGGGGTGCACCGGGCTGCCCGCACCCAGACACTGCTGTAGTCCCCAACACCTCTCGCGGATGAACTCTATCCCGTCTGAGTGGGACTGCCCAGCAGAGGCCAAGGAGTGGGGGAGGGGGCCCCGCCACCAATATTAAAATGATGCTGAGGTTGAAAGATTGGCCGAGGTCAGGGGTGCGACTTTGTGGTGGTTGGAAGACCCGCCTCACCGGAGAGGCACCGCAACTCCATAATAGTGGCCATCGTATTACCTATGACCCACATCCTATCAGGTTTTGTATGACTGGGAAGCACCACTGCTTTATGTACAAGTCCCACTCCAGAGACTTGAGCACAAAATCTAGGCTGACACTCCAGTGCAATGCTGAGGGAGTGCTGCACTGTCGGAGGTGCCGTTTTTTGGATGAGACATTAAACTGAGGCCCCGTCTGCTCTCTCAGGTGGACGTAAAAGATCTCGTGGCACTATTTCAAAGAAGAGCAGGGGAGTTCTCCCCGGTGTCCTGGAGCCAATACTTATCCCTCAACCAACATCACTAAAAACAGATTATCTGGTCATCATCACGTTGCTGTTTGTGGGAGCTTGCTGTGCACAGACTGGTTGCTGTGTTTCCCACATTACAACACTTCAAAAAGTACTTCATTGGCTGTAAAGCGCTTTGGGACATCCTGAGGTCATGAACGGCGCTATATAAATGTATGTCTTTGTTTTTTTTACTTTATTACCAGTTTTCTATCCCCTTCTCCTGAAGGTGCTGCTTCTTAAGGCGAGATCTAGGTCAGGAGGTGGTTCTTTTCCCAGAGAATAGTGGTCCTCTGGAACAGGCTGCCGGCTCGTGGGGTGGAGGCCGACTCGCTGAATTCCTTCAAGCGAGAGCTGGACCTGTTTCTGGCTGGGGCGGAGATCACCTCTTACAGAAGGGTGGGTACTGCAGGGAATTCAGGACCAGAGTGAGCTCCTGGACTAGTTTCGATCGCCTAGATGGATCGGAAAGGAATTTCCTAAATTCTTTCCCCTAAATTGATCTGGGTTTTTACCTGGTTTTTCGCCTCTCCCAGAAGATCACATGGTTTTGGGTGGGGTGGGGAGTGTCCATATTGTGATACACAAGGTATCGCAAATTGTTTGGGACAGGATGGATGAACCAGAGGGTCTTAACCTGTCCGTCATTGTTTGTATGCTCGTATGTTCTTGCTGGCTGCTCCTCACCCAAGTCGTCAGTTTTTGTGTGTCAGCTTAGACAGTGACTGTTGGCAGGCTGGTTGACCATGGAAGGTAACATAGCCACGCTCAAACCTGTCCACAGACACACACACGGGCTTTCTCGCAGGATTCATAGAAACATAGAAGATAGGAGCAGGAGTAGGCCATTCGGCCCTTCGAGCCTGCTCCGCCATTCAACGAGATCATGGCTGATCATCCAAACCCTAGTACCTGGTCCCTACACCGACAGCCATCCCACCCAAGCCCTATCCCAGTAACCCCGCGTATTTAATCCCCCTAACACTAAGGGCCAATTTTTATCATGGCCAATCAACCTAACCCGCACATCTTTGGACTGTGGGAGGAAACCGGAGCACCCGGAGGAAACCCACGCAAACACGGGGAGAATGTGCAAACTCCACACAGACAGTCACCCGAGGCCGGATTTGAACCCGGGTCCCTGGCGCTGTGAGGCAACAGTGCTAACCACTATGCCACCGTGCTGGATAACGATCGGAAGCGGGAATCCTGGCTGATTTCTCCCCTTCTTAACACAGGCTTATTGAAGAGGCCCGACCACTGTTCCAGAAGAGACCAGCTCACTCAGCACAGGCCAAGGATCGAAAGTGGTATCTTCCTGGTCCCTGCGGAGATGCCATGTTAATTTAATTTCTAGAAATGGGATCGATCTTTCCACCTTTACCTTGTGCCCCCTGCCCCAGATGGGTTGGTGTGCAGCAATGAAACCACCACCTTCTCAAGGGCAATAAGGGATGGGCAATAAATGCTGGCCTTGCCCACATCCTGTGAATTAATTAAAAGGGGGAAAAAGTGAGTCGTGCCCCCTTTGGGGTGCTAACTTTGCCGGGACGCTACGTTTAGTGCCTCGAAAAAATTAGCACCTCCACGGCCGATATTCCCAGGTAGTGCCCCGAGAGGGAGGAGGGGTGCTACTGGAAGCGCCCCATGTCCCTCTTAGGGCGCTGTGAGTCAATAGCACGGCGCCATGCGCTGCTGCACGTCGCGCCTTCGTAAAGGGGAGGGGCCTTGCACAGCGCGACCCGGGGCCCAGCTGGGCCACCAGGCATTGGAATGCTGGCAAAAGAGCCCGACACTCAAGAGAAGTGCCAGACACAGGGAGCGCTGCCGGCAATCCGTGGGGGGGCTTCTCGGAAGGCCAGGGACGGCAATGGGGGCAGGTGGTGGCAGGCGGCCAGCAACAAATTTGCCTTTAATTAGCGCCGTCCCGGCCGCAGGTAGGCCTCCCTGACCGCGTCGGACATAGCGTCCGGCGGTAAGTCAGGGGGCGCTACTGAAGATCGCGTCCGGGGCGTGAGTGGGGCGATGACGTTATCGCCGGCGGCGCAGCGCCAAGGGGCTTTAACGGTTACCGCCACCGCTAACCTCCTGCTGAATTTCGTGGGTGGCGCTGGCGCCGCAGTGCCCGGGCACTAGTTGCTTTGCGCCCCATTAGCGCCCTCTAACGGGAGACGCAAAGCAACCGAATTTTTCCCCCTTAATCCCTTAAAAAAAAATTAAATTAAAAAAAAAACGTAATTGGCATCACTCAGCCAACAGTTGGCGCACTGGTTGAGCCAATGAGAGTTTGCCAATTCTTGATCAGGTCACTAGGTAGCCCTTCAACATTGGCATGCTTGAGCTTTGGTAAGAAAAGCGGAAGTTACCCATTTAACCCTGTCCCAGTACAGTTAGTGTCGAGCCTCGCGGTTGGTGCAGTTTATGGGCTAGCTCCACCCCAGTCAAAGAAAAGCAAGAACCCGAGAGTCACAGTGAAGCCTCACGATTCACTACTCACAGTGCTGGTTATCCCTGGCTCCAGCATTCATTAAGAGGCTCGCCATCGATATGTTGTTAGTCAGGACAGCAATATCCAGAGGTACCAGGCCATTGCTGGTAACCTCATTCAGGTCATCCTGCGTGCCAGGCTGGTCAAGTATCTGCCGAACTGCATCAATGTCTTCATGTTCCACAGCATCAAAGACCGAATCATACTGAATGTTCTAGAAATTAAAAGATAAATATCTATTAAGATTCATGATTCAAGATTCAAGATTCAAGATTATTTTATTGCCATATGTAACCGGTACAATGGAATGCTTACTCCCCACTCACTCCCACAATATAAATATAAATATAAAAAGCAAAAGTAAAAACAAGTATAAATACAGAAACAATAAGCAAACAAGCAAACGACAGTCCAAGTTGCAGAATATGATGAATAGTGCAAAAAGCCTCCATTACCATTGGAAGCAATAGTAATGCAATATGATAAGTATATGATAGTATATGTGCACACAGTCCAGTGATCAAGAATGTTCTTGTGCGCTCACGGTTCATGTGATATACAGTTCCAGGGTGGGAGGGAGAATGTGACCACGGTATGTGGGGCAGTGCGGTTAGCAGTTTAGTAGGCGCACTGCCTGTGGGTAGAAACTGTTCTTGAACCTGCTGGTCCTGGTTCGGATGCTGCGGTACCAACGACCGGACCGCAGGAGGGAGAACAGTTCGTGCCCAGGGTGATTGGGGTCCTGGATGATGGAGCGGGCCTTGTTCCGACACCTGGTCTGAAAGATCTCCTCGATGGACGGAAGTGCACACCCGATGATCTTTTCTGCTGTCCTCACAACCCTCTGGATGGCTTTCCTGTCCTGTGCAGTGGTGTTACCATACCACACATTGACACCACCCATCAGGACGCTCTCTATGGTGCCGCGGTAAAAGTTCACAAGCCACTGTGTGCTTATGCCACATTTCCTCAGGCACCGTAGAGGGTAGAGGCGCTGGTGTGCCTTCTTCAGCATGGCCTCAGTGTTGTGATTCCAGGCCAGGTCATCGGAGATCTGCAGTCCCAGGAATCGGAAGCAACTGACAACTTCCACTGGTGTCCCGTCTATGCTGATGGGGCGGTGGTTCCCTCGGTGGCTTCTGAAGTCCACGATGAGCTCCTTAGTCTTACCAATGTTCAGGGCAAGGTTGTTGTCATTGCACCATCTCATCAGCTGGACTATCTCATCTCTGTACGCCGTCTCGTCGTCGTTGCTTATCAGGGCGATTACTGTAGTGTCGTCGGCAAACTTGATGATCCGGTTGTTGCTGTGTATGGCTGTACAGTCATGTGTAAACAGAGAGTACAGCCGAGGACTAAGGCCTTGTGGCGCTCCGGTGTTGAGGACCAGAGTGGATGAGGTGTTGTTCCCTATTTTCACCACTTGAGGCCTGCCAGTCAGGAAATCCAGAATCCAATTACAGATGGGGGTGCCCAGGCCTAGGTCCCTCAGTTTCAGGACCAGCTTGAAGGGAACAATAGTATTAAATGCAGAGCTGTAGTCAATGAACAACAGTCTGACGTAGGTGTCCCTCCTGTCTAGATGTTCCAGGGCAGTGTGTAGTGTTAGGGAGATGGCGTCGTCCACAGACCTGTTCGCCCTGTATGCGAACTGGAACGGGTCCGAGGAGTCGGGGATGATGCTGTTTATGTGTGTCATGACCAACTTTTCCAGGCACTTCATGGCTACGGGTGTTAGAGCCATGGGTCGATAGTCATTGAGGCCTGTTACCTTGGTCTTCTTAGGTAATGGCACAATGGTTGTCTCCTTGAAGCACACTGGTACAACAGACTGCTGCAGTGAGATGTTAAAAATGTCCGTGAACACAGGAGCCAACTGGTCTGCGCAGGTCTTGAAGACACGGGGTGGAACCCCGTCTGGGCCGGCTGCCTTCCGTGCTTTCACCCTCCTGAAGGTTCTCCGGACCTCGGACTCAGTCAGCTGTAATGTGTAATCCTCTGGATGGCTGGGGGTTTTGATGGCCAGCTCAGTGTTCTCCCTCTCAAAGCGAGCATAAAAAGTGTTCAGCTCGTCTGGTAGGGAGGGATCGGTGTTGGTGACTCCCGCTGAGCTCCCCTTGTAGTTGGTGATGGCCCTTAGTCCCTGCCACATGCGCCTGGCATCGGAGCCCCCGCCGTACTGGGACTCCAGTTTGTTCTTATAGTCTCTTTTTGCTGTTTTGATGGCCTTTCTGAGGTCATACTTGGCCTTCTTGTAGAGTTCGGTGTCCCCTGATTTGAAAGCGGTACACCGTTCTCTTAGTTTGTTGCGGATGTCTGAGTTCATCCATGGTTTGCGGTTGGGAAATAAACGGACAGTCTTGGTAGGAATGCATTCATCCACCAGTCTGTTGATGTATCCAGTGACGTGACCTGCATACACATCCAGGTCTGGGTTCTCGAAAACACTCCAGTCCGTTATTTCCAGCCCTCCCTGCAGTTGTAGTTCTGTGTCCGCTGTCCAGCTTCGCACCGTTTTCACTGTTGTGGGTGTGCTCTTTAACCTCTGTTTGTAAACAGGAAGTAGGAGCATGGAAGCGTGGTCTGACTTGCCGAAGCCCGGCCGAGCAATGGCACGGTAGGCGTGTTTTATTGTTGTGTAACAGTGATCTAGAGTTTTTCCGTTTCTCGTCGGACAGGAGATGTGTTGAAAGTATTTCGGCAATACTTTCTTTAGGTTGCAGTGGTTAAAGTCTCCCGCAATGATGGGAACTGCCTCGGGATACCGATTCTGAAGTTTGCTAACCTCACTGTAAAGTTCGCTCAGTGCAGTGTTAGCGTCGGCTCGTGGCTGGATGTAAACTGTTGCCATGAGAATAGCAGAGATTTCCCTCGGTAAATAAAAAGGGCGACACTTGATTGTTAGTAGTTCCAGATTAGGTGAACAGTGTTGTGAAAGTACCTGGACATCGGTACACCAGTTGTTGTTGATCAGGCAGCAGACACCCCCGCCTCTGTTCTTCCCTGTTGAATCAGCTGTTCTGTCAGCCCGAAACAAAAAGAATCCCTGGGGCTGCACCGCCTCGTCAGGTATCATGGAGGTTAGCCACGACTCTGTTAGGAACATGGCACAGCACTCCCTAATGGCCCGCTGTGAGGCGATACGGCAATTCAGCTCGTCAATCTTATTTGCCAGAGACTGAACATTGGCAAGGAGAATGCTGGGCAAGGCTGGTTTCTACCCCCGTCGGCGTGATCTAACTAGCAGGCCTGCCCGCGACCCCTGCCTGCGGGCTTGTTTGCACCTACTCCCCGGGGCCTGATGGTTCTGGTCGAGGGGTGGGCTCCCCTGCCCCCGCTGCTCTCCATTGTCCCTCAGTACCTCCACAGGTAAGTCCTTTGTTAAGTTTCTTGTTGTGATGTCTGTATTTCCATAAAAGTCCACTGAAATGTTCCGTAAGTCCAAGCGTGTTTGGCGACTATATATAATAACCACTTTCGCGCTCAGGACACACATAATAATAAATAAATAAAGAATACGTAAAATATACAAAAAAAGCAGTGGCGAGGCAAACAGGCCTCGGAGCGGCGGCAGCATCAGCGGACCCGCGGGAGACGAGGCGGCGGCTGTAAGGCAGGTAACCCTCACGCTGCTTTGAGAGATGTCATTTCGTACACTAGTTTGGAGCTTATAATTACACAGGATTACAGAGGATATACGGCACCAAAACAGGCCTCTAAGCCCAACCAGCCCATAGGAACATAAGAACATAAGAAATAGGAGCAGGAGTCGGCCATTCGGCCCCTTGAGCCTGCTCTGCCATTCAATGATAGATAGACAGATTTTTGCAAGATTAGGGAGTGAAGGGTTATGGGGAGCGGGCGGGGATGTGGCTTTGAGCCCAAGATCAGCCATGATCTTATTGAATGGCGGCGCAGGCTCGAGGGGCCAAGTGGCCTATTCCTGCTCCTATTTCTTATGTTCTTATATTCTGATAAGATCATGGCTGATCTTCTACCTCAACTCCACTTTCCCGCACTATCTCCATATCCCTCGATTCCCTTAACATCCAAAAATCTGTCTTGAATATACTCAACGACTGAGCCTCCACAGCCCTCTGGGGTAGAGAATTCCAAAGATTCACCACCCTCTGAGTGAAGAAATTTCTCCTCCTCTCAGTCCTAAATGGCCGACCCCTTATCCTGAGACAGTGACCCCTTGTTCTGGACTCCCCAGCCAGGGGAAACATCCTCCCTGCATCTACCCTGTCGAGCCCTGTAAGAATTTTTTATGTTTCAATGAGATCACCTCTCATTCTTCTAAACTCGAGAGAATATACGCCTCGTCTACTCAATCTCTCCTCAGAGGGCAATCCCCCCATCCAAGGAATCAGTCTGGTGAACCTTCGTTGCACTGATAGATACTGATCCACAGAGTTCCCTCTGTACCATCACTGGTAGATACAGACCCACAGAGATCCCTCTGTACCATCACTGGTAGATACTGACCCCGGAGAGCCCTCTGTACCATCACTGGTAGATACTGAACCACAGAGTTCCCTGTGTACCATCACTGATAGATACTGACCCCGGAGAGCCCTCTGTACGTGGCTAGAGGAATGGTGCCAGGAGAAGGGATTCAAATTCCTGGGACATTGGAACCGGTTCTGGGGGAGGTGGGACCAGTTCAAACCAGACGGTTTGCACCTGGGCAGGACTGGGACCGATGTCCTAGGGGGAGTATTTGCTAGTGCTCTGGAGGAGGCTTTAAACTAAAATGGCAGGGGGTTGGGAACCTGAGCAGGGGGACAGATGAAAGGGAAACAAGGATAAAAGCAAAAGATAGGAAGGAGAAAAACAAAAGTGGCAGTCAGGGAAATCAACGGTTTAAATCAAGCATGGCCACAGTAAATAATAATTCTAATAGATTTAAGAGCGCTAAAAAAACAAGCCTGAGGGCTTTGTGTCTTAATGCGAGGAGCATTCGTAATAAGGTGGATAAATTAGCTGTGCAAATAGAGGTAAACGAATATGATTTGATTGGGATTACAGAAACATGGCTCCAGGGTGGCCAAGACTGGGAACTCAACATCCAGGGGTATTCAATATTCAGGAAAGATAGGCAAAAAGGAAAGGGAGGTGGGGTAGCATTGCTGGTAAAAGAAGGGATTAACACAATTGTAATGAAGGATATTAGCTCTGATGATGTGGAATCTGTATGGGTAGAACTGAGAAATACCAAGGGGCAGAAAACGTTAGTGGGAGTGGTATATAGACCTCCAAACAGTAATGCGGAGGTTGGGGGTGGCATTAAAAGGGAAATTAGATAAGCATGCAATAAGGGCACAACAGTCATCATGGATGACTTTAATCTACATATAGATTGGGCTAACCAAATTAGTAACAATACTGTGGAGGAGGAATTCCTGGAGTGTTTACGGGATGGTTTCCTGGACCAATATGTCAAGCAACCAACCAGAGATCAGGCCATCTTAGACTGGGTATTATGTAACGAGAAAGGATTAATTAGCAATCTTGTTGTATGAGGCCCCTTGGGTTGGAGCGATCATAATATGATCGAATTCTTCATTAAGATGGAGAATGAAGTTGTGGACTCAGAGACTAGGGTCCTAAATTTAAATAAAGGAAACTTCGATCGTCTGAGGCGCGAGTTGGGTAGGATTGATTGGGGAATGTCACTCAAAGGGTTGACGGTGGATAGGCAATGGCAAACATTCAAAGACCGCATGGATGAACTACAGAATTTGTTCATCCCAGTTTGGCATAAAAATAAAACAAAAAAGGTGACTCAACCGTGGCTAACAAGGGAAATTAGGGATAGCATAAGATCCAAGGAGAGGACATATAAATTGGCCAGAAAAAGCAGTAAACCTGAGGATTGGGAGCAGTTTAGGATTCAACAAAGGAGGACAAAGGGATTAATTAAGAAGGGGAAAATAGAATATGAGAGTAAGCTTTCAGGGAACATTAAAACTGACTGTAAAATCTTTTATAGATAAGTGAAGAGAAAAAGATTGGTGAAGTCAAGCGTAAGTCCCTTGCAGTCAGAATCAGGGGAATTTATAATGGGGAACAAAGAAGTGGCAGACCAATTAAATACATATTTTGGTTCTGTCTTCACAAAGGAGGACACAAATAACCTCCCAGAGATGTCGGGGAACATAGGGTCTGATGAAAGGGAGGAACTGAAAGAAATCAGTATTTGTAGGGAAATGGTGTTAGGGAAATTGATGGGATTGAAGGCCGATAAATCCCCAGGGCCTGATAATCTACATCCTAGGGTACGTAAAGAAGTGGCCCTAGAAATAGTAGATGCATTGCTGATCATCTTCCAACATTCGATGGAATCTGAAACAGTACCCATGGATTGGAGGGTAGCTAATGTTACCCCACTATTCAAAAAAGGTGGTAGAGAGAAAACGGGGAATTACAGACCGGTAAGCCTGACATCGGTAGTGGGGAAAATGCTAGAGTCCATTATTATAAAAGATGTAATAGTACTTGGAAAAAAGTGACCGGATTGGACAAAGTCAACATGGATTTACAAACGGTAAATTGTGCTTGACTAATCTACTGGAATTTTTTGAGGATGTAACTAGTAAAATAGATAAGGGAGAACCAGTGGATGTGGTGTATTTGGACTTTCAGAAGGCTTTCGATAAGGTCCCCCATAAGAGATTAGCGTGTAAAGTTAAGGCACATGGGATTGGGGGCAAGGTATTGACTTGGATAGAGAACTGGTTGGCAGACAGAAAGCAAAGAGTTGGAATAAACGGGTCTTTTTCCCAGTGGCAGGCAGTGACTAGCGGGATACTGCAGGGATCGGTCCTAGGACCCCAGCTATTCACAATATATATTAATGATCTAGACAAGAGAACTAGATGTAATGGCCTAGAAATTCGGTATGGCCCCGCCAGGTCTTTTGCGCCCGAAATTTTGCGCTCGCCAGGATTCCCGTAGCGCCCGCCTAAAATTCAGTTGCGACGGGCCAAGACGGCGGCGGGCGCTATTGCAGGGTTTGGCCGCCTCGCTAGGGGCGATGAATGTCACTTTCAGGCGTCCAGCTGCCGCTGCGGCACCCGATGCGGTGCGGCAGGCTGGGGTACTGCAGGCCTCCTCCTTCTCTTAAGGAGGAGCTGCCTGCAGCCGTCAGATCGCCGGTGGATTCCCCCGGCAAATGAGCCCGGCACCACGGAGAAGTGCCGGGCTCGCGGGACTCAGACATCAATGCCACGGGGGGGTGGTGCAGGAGTCCGGGGAGGGAGGTGCGGGCAGGCGGCCGCCGGGAAAGCGGCCGGCCGCCGCTCCACCTTTATGCGCCGGCCTTTTGGAGCTGCAAGACCCCGTTTCACAAACGCTGTTTGCGGCTGCCACGGGCGAGGCGGCCGCAACTGAATTTGGCCATCGGGCCGGAATAGCATTGCAACCGGGGCGCTGCGCACACCGATGACGTCATTGGTGCCGGCGCGGCGCTACCGGCTAACGCCGATGTTAGGGTCCATCTGAAGTTCGGGCGATAAAAAACTTCAGGCGCAAACCACTTTATAGCCAATAAGTGGGCGCAAACGCAACTGAATTTCTAGGCCAATATCTCCAAATTTGCAGATGACACAAAGCTGGGTGGGCGTGTGTGCTGTGAGGAGGATGCCGAGAAACTCCAGGATGATTTGGACAGGTTGGGTGATTGGGCAGAAGCATAGCAGATGCAATATAACGTGGATAAATGCGAGGTTATCCACTTTGGTGGCAAAAACAGGAAGGCAGATTATTATCTGAATGGCAATAGATTGGGAGAAGGGGAAGTGCAACGAGACCTGGGCGTCCTTGTGCACCAGTCGTTGAAGGTAAGCATGCAGATGCAGCAGGCGGTTAAGAAGGCAAATGTTATGTTGGCCTTTGTAGCGAGAGGGTTTGAGTACAGGAACAAGGATGTCTTGCTGCAGTTGTACAGGGCCTTGGTGAGACCACATCTTGAGTATTGTGTGCAGTTTTGGTCGCCTTATCTGAGGAAGGATGTTCTTGCCATGGAAGGAGTTCAGCGAAGATTCACCAGGCTGATACCTGGGATGGCAGGAATGACGTATGAGGAGAGATTGGGTCGATTGGGCTTGTACTCGCTGGAGTTTCGAAGAATGAGAGGGGATCTCATTGAAACTTATAAAATTCTGACAGGACTGGACAGACTAGATGCAGGAAGGATGTTCCCGATGGCCGGGGAGTCCAGAACCAGGGGTCACAGTCCAAGGATAAGGGGTAGGCCATTTAGGACAGAAATGAGGAGGAATTTCTTCACCCAGAGAGTGGTGAACCTGTGGAATTCTCTACCACAGAAGGCAGTAAAGGCCAATACATTAAATATATTCAAGAAGGAGTTGGATATATTTCTTAAGGCTAAAGGGATCAAGGGGTATGCGGAGAAAGCAGGGACCGGGTACTGAATTTGGATGATCAGCCATGATCACATTGAATGGCGGAGCAGGCTCGAGGGGCCGAATGGCCTACTCCTGCTCCTATCTTCTATGTTTCTATGTTTCTATGTCACTGGTAGATACTGACACACAGAGCTCCCTCTGTACCATCACTGGTAGATACTGACCCACAGATTTCCCTCTGTACCATCACTGATAGATACTGACCCACAGAGCTCCCTCTGTACCATCACTGGTAGATACTGACCCACAGAGTTCCCTCTTTGTCCATCACTGATAGATACTGACCCACAGAGCTCTCTCTGTACCATCACTGGTAGATACTGACCCACAGAGTTCCCTCTGTACCATCACTGATAGATACTGACCCACAGAGTTCTCTCTGAACCATCACTGGTAGATACTGACCCACAGAGCTCCCTCTCTACCATCACTGGTAGATACTGACCCACAGAGTTCCCTCTGTACCATCACTGGTAGATACTGACCCACAGAGCTCCCTCTGTACCATCACTGGTACATACTGACCCACAGAGTTCTCTCTGTACCATCACTGATAGATACTGACCCACAGAGTTCTCTCTGAACCATCACTGGTAGATACTGACCCACAGAGTTCCCTCTTTGTCCATCACTGATAGATACTGACCCACAGAGTTCCCTCTTTGTCCATCACTGATAGATACTGACCCACAGAGTTCCCTCTGTACCATCACTGATAGATACTGACCCACAGAGATCCCTCTGTACCATCACTGATAGATACTGACCCACAGAGTTCCCTCTTTGTCCATCACTGATAGATACTGACCCACAGAGTTCCCTCTTCATCCATCACTGATAGATACTGACCCACAGAGTTCCGTCTTTGTCCATCACTGATAGATACTAACCCACAGAGCTCCCTCTGTACCATCACTGATAGATACTGACCCACAGTGCTCCCTCTGTACCATCACTGATAGATACTGACCCACAGAGTTCCCTCTTTGTCCATCACTGGTAGATAGTGACCCACAGTGCTCCCTCTGTACCATCACTGATAGATACTGACCCACAGAGTTCCCTCTGTACCATCACTTGTAGATACCGACCCACAGTGTTCTTGCCTCCCTTCAGTTAATATTGCTTTCAATTATTTTCATTTGCAGGGCTCCCCCATGTTGCCCTGTCAACATGCAATTGATATGGAGCTGACCCAAGGAAGGACAGCAGGAAAACCTGGCTGTGACAGGTCTCTATGGTAACAGCAATGACGGATCCCATTCTGTGGAGCAGTTCGTCTGACTGGCGATAGTGCAGATTCCTTCCACTTACTGAATGACTCAGACTGCGGGGAGATTTTACCATGTGACTCATAGTTCTCTGTTATTTTACCGCATCACTTCTAAGCTGCCCTTGTGCAACCTCAGTCTTACTGTGGTCTGATGGAGATGTAGTATACTGAACATTGCAGGGTAATTACTTACCCTGGGCTTATTACAATGCAGAGTCTTCCCCACCTCAGTATCTGGCCTACTGGTGGCGATTTTAACTCTACTCGCTCAGCAGAAACCTGGCGGGCATGCAGTTAAAATCGCCCTGGCTCTTTCCTGTCCGAATGCCACCATGATCGCAACATGTGCAATTTTAACCTGCTCTCCTCAGCGGGCAGCAAGGACAGGTGCCCGGAGCCAACAGGGTCCTTCTTTACATAGGCATGTTGTGGCCCGATGACATCATTGAGACCGGACTGTAATTTGAACTCAAGCCTGAGCGGGGATTCCATCTGGAGTTAAAATGGGGGCCAATGTACACCATTGACAAGGAACGGTGAAATTGAAATCTTGGGCTGTTACTTGCTCTGAGCAAAGACTCTGAAGGCACAGTGCAGGAGGGAAATGAGGTCAACATGGTCCAGTCTGTGTTTACGATAGCAAAATACTGCAGATGCTGGAAATCCGAAATAACAACAGGAAATGCTGGAAAAACTCAGCAGGCCAGGCAACATCCGTGGAGAGAAAATAGAGTCAACGTTTCGGGTGAAAACCCTAAACGTTGACTCTATTTTCTCTCCACGGATGTTGCCTGGCCTGCTGAGTTTTTCCAGCATTTCCTGTTGTTATTTCAGCCTGTGTTTAGTTCCTTAGTTCAGTGCCACGGTCATTTCATTGACTTGAGATTGTGTCAGGGCTGACAGTGGTAGAGACTTCACATCCCTGATCAGAAATACTGCAGGATATACCAGTGTATATGCTGGTGTGGAGCATAAACACCGGCATGGACCTGTTGGGCCAAATGGCCTGTTTCTGTTCTGTAAATACTTTGTAATACTTTGTAATCCATAGAGCTCTTTCCTAGGTTACACTGAGGAAACAGGACAAATGCTATGAATAATAGTGGTATGGAGGAAATGATTGGTAAGATCCTGTACTTACTCCCAGAATTACATCCCTTCTTAAACTAGATAAATGTTGATGGTCAGACACAAGTAGTGAACTCGTACCATGGATGAGGTTTTCTTGCTTCTTTCCTTCTCCATCTTTTTGATGAGGCAGCCGTCGTCTGAGCTGGAGCCGCCCTTTAACCTGAAGGACAGGTTGCGGTAGAGTCGCTTGGCAGCATTTGGAGACATGGGCCCCAGTGACTTCCTCCTCTGGACAGGCTCCCTGATTGGCTGCGTCATTTTACTCAGCATTCACCTGGGAAGAAAGACATTTCTAAATTTACTTTGTCAAAGATTGATGCAGGAAAATTTGACTCAAAAATAGAGAAATATTTTGTCTCCCCTCCTCTCGCCTCCCACTCCTTCTCCTCTGCATCTCCCTCCCCCTCTCCCCTCCTCCCCCTCCCTCCCCTTCTCCTCTGCATCTCTCTCCCCTCTCCCCTCTTTTCCCTCCCCTCCGCCCCTCCCTCCCCTTCTCCTCTGCATCTCCCTCCCCTCTCCCCTCTTCTCCCTCCCCTTCTTCCCTCCCCCGCTCCCTTCACCCTCCCTCCCCTCTTCCTCCCCCTCCCTCCCCTCCCCTACCTCCCGCTCCCCCCTCCATCTCCTTCCTCACTCCCCCTCCCTTTCCCTCCTCTCCCTCCCTCTTCTCCCTCCTCCTCCGCCCTCTTCTCCCTCCCTCCTCTCCCCTCCCCCTCTCCCCTCCTCCCCCTCCCACTCCTTCTCCTCTGCATCTCCCTCCCCCTCTCCCCTCCTCCCCCTCCCTCCCCTTCTCCTCTGCATCTCCCTCCCCTCTCCCCTCTTCTCCCTCCACTTCTTCCCTCCCCCTCTCCCTTCACCCTCCCTTCCCTCTTCCTCCCCCTCCCCTACCTCCCGCTCCCCCCTACATCTCCTTCCTCACTCCCCCTCCCTTTCCCTCCTCTCCCTCCCTCTTCTCCCTCCTCCTCCTCCCTCTTCTCCCTCCCTCCTCTCCCCTCCCCTGCTCCTTCCCCTCCCCCCATGCACTGCAGACTGAGGTAAAGCTCCATCAGTGGCAGCAGCAGGTTCCATCTCTAGCCAAGCAGGCAGGCTAATCCTGGACCTTCACCACGGCTGCTCAGATTCCAGCCACTGGGAAGTGTGGAACTGTGAGCCATAGTGACTATCCCTGTCTGACTGTTCCTCCATCCCTGTAAGTAAGGTCTAGCCACTGGTTTGCATCGCCCCACAGTGCTGTGGCTGAGATCTAGAACTCAACGAGTGGAGAATCTCAGGCACAGGCCAGCCCATGGACTGTTGTCGCTCCCATTGGAAGCCTCCTGTCACCAGAACAGCCTTGGGGTGAGGAGACCTGAGATGCAAGGTCTCTGCTTTGGAAAGGGAGATGGCCTGGGCCAGCCGGGTTCCTGCAGGCACGCCAACCTGCAAGCTTCAGAATAGCTGACAACTCAAAAAGGAATGTACAACTGAAAAATAGCCTCGACTGAAAGCCTATATAACCAAGACACTGCCTCAAGGTGACTGAATAAGTTACACTCCTCTTTTAACTGCATTTCAGGATTTTGCTTAGTGTTTCCGGATCACATTCTGCAATTCAGTTTGTTTTTTTGAAACCCAATGGTCTCACATGACGTATAAAAAGGAATCGTTACAATGAGACTGCAGTGAGACATGAATCAGTCATGAATTAAGCTGCAGTTGCACTTAATATTCCCATCAGTTGTATTATAAAAAGATCAGTGCTGGGGCCTCAACTTTTTACAATTTATAGAAATGACTTGGATGAAGGGACCGAAGGTACGGTTGATAAATTTGCTGATGACACAAAGATAGGTAGGAAAGTAAATTGTGAAGAGGACATAAGGAGGCTACAAAGGGATAGAGATAGGTTAAGTGAGTGGACAAAGATCTGGCAAATGGAGTATAATGTGGGAAAATGTGAAATTGTCCATTTGGCAGGAAGAATAAAGAAGAAGCATATTATCTAAATGGTGAGAGATTGCAGAGCTCTGAGATGCAGAGGGGTCTGGGTGTCCTGGTGCATGAATCGCAAAAGGTTAGTATGCAGATACAGCAAGTAATTAGGAAAGCTAATAGAATGTTATTGTTTATTGTGAGGGGAATTGAATACAAAAGTAGGGAGGTTATGCTTCAGTTATACAGGGCATTGGTGAGACCACATCTGGAGTACTGTGTACAGTATTGGTCTCCTTATTTAAGGAAGGATGTAAATGCGTTGGAAGCAGTTCAGAGAAGGTTTACTAGACTAATACCTGGAATGGGCGGCTTGTCTTATGAGGAAAGGTTGGACAGGCTAGGCTTGTATCCACTGGAGTTTAGAAGAGTAAGAGGTGACTTAATTGAAACATAATATCCTGAGGGGTCTTGACAGGGTGGATGTGGAGAGGATGTTTCCTCTTGTGGGAGAATCTAGAACTAGGAGTCACTGTTTAAAAATAAGGGGTCGCCCATTTAAGACAGAGATGAGGAGAAATTTTTTCTCACAGAGTCGTGAGTCTTTGGAACTCTCTTCCTCAGAGGGCGGTGGAAGCAGAGTCTTTGAATATTTTTACGGCAGAGGTAGATAGATTCTTGATAAGCAAGGGGGTGAAAAGTTATCAAGGGTAGGCGGGAATGTGGAGTAATCGGATCAGCCATGATCTTATTGAATGGCAGAGCAGGCTCGAGGGGCCGAGTAGCCGACTCCTGCTCCTAATTCGTATGTTCGTATATATGTATGTTCGTAAAACCTGAATTACACACATAAAAGTGTAATTTTTACTGGGGTGGATTCACGAATTTTGAAAAGTGAGCTCTGATTGTACAAAGTTCGTCTCTAGCGGAGGGAGATGTTCTTCCAGAACAGAAAGCAGCAACTCACCTTAGTCTGGCCAAACGCCCATCGATCAATTTAAACTGGCTCACACAAATGGAATCTTTTGCCGTTCAATAGCCCTGCTTGGACAACACTACTTCAGAGCAGATACTAGGAGGTCACGTTCCCACGCTTGACCCTGAAAAAAACAATCGTAAATTCACGAGTGATGTCCAGCACTTTTATTGACCTGGTGGTAATCTTCCTGCCTTCGCTACTGGAGGCACGGGCAGGGCAGACAGTTCAGTTCAGCATTAACCGGAGGTTCTGGTTTGCAATTGTTTGGAAAGGGGCGGCAGGGGGGGAAGAGTCACCAAGGTTCCAACTTCCAATCACAATTCCTCTGATAGAAGCAGCGTGTGAACACCAAGAGAGGGCAAGCCCAGGTGTAGCACTCCAGTAACTCACCCAGAATGGACATTCTTCTGTGTGTGAGTCCAGACAGCAAGCTGAGCAAACCAGTTGGCTGCTGAGGCCTCTCGACCGAGGCTGATCCTGAGCTCACCCAACCTCCAGCAGAGGTCACAGGGTAAGTGGCCAGCAACAGGAACCCTGGCTGATTCCTCTGTTTACGTTGGGGCACTGAGACCGATTGTAGTTGCCATACAGTGTCAGCCGTGGCTCAGTGGGTAGCACACTCTCTCACCGCTGAGTCAGAAGGTTGTGGGTTCAAGTCCCGCTCCAGGGACTTGAGCACAAAAATCTAGGCTGACGCTCCCAGTGCAGTGCTGAGGGAGTGCTGAACTGTCGGAGGTGCCGTCTTTCAGATGAGACGTTAAACCGAGGCCTCGTCTGCTCTCTCAGGTGGACGTAAAAGATCCCATGGCACTATTTCGATAGAAGAGCAGGGGTGTTCTCCCCGGTGTCCTGGGCCAATATTTATCCCTCAACCAACATAACAAAAACAGATTATCTGGTCATTATCACATTGCTGTTTGTGGGAGCTTGCTGTGTGCAATTTGGCTGCTGCGTTTCCTACATTACAACAGCGACTACACTTCAAAAAAAAGTATTTAATTGGCTGTAAAGTGCTTTGGGATGTCCTGAGGTCATGAAGGGTGCTATATAAATGCAAGTCTTGCTTAATAGTAATTTAGTATGCTGTAATTTAATGAGCATTTAACTTAGTTCAGGTACTCAGCACAGGTATTCCGTGGTGCCACCTTGTGAGAGAGTTGTATTTTATATATAAAAGAGAGAATGGCTCACACTTATACAGGGACTTGTCCCGTCCCTTGGGAATGTCTCAAGTGCTTCACATAGAATCATAGAATGGTTACAGCACACAAGGAGGCCATTCAGCCCGTCAAGCCCGTGCCAGCTCTCTGCAAGAGCACTTCAGCTAGTCCTACTCCCCCGCCCTTTCCCCGTAGCCCTGCAAATTTTTTTCTTTCAGGTACTTATCCAACTCCATTTTGAAAGCCATGATTGAGTCTGCCTCCATCACCCTTTCAGGCAGTGCATTCCAGATCCTAACCACTCGCTGCGTAAAAAAGTTTTTCCTCATGTCGACTTTGGTTCTTCTGCCAATCACCTTAAACCTGTGTCCTCTGGTTCTTGACCTTTCCGCCAATGGGAACAGTTTCTCTCTATTTACTCTGTCTCCCTCATGATTTTGAACACCTCTATCAGATCTCCTCTCAACCATCTCTGCTCTAAGGAGAACAACCCCAGCTTCTCTAATCTATCTATATAACTGAAGTCCCTCATCCCTGAAACCATTCCCTTAAATCTTTTCTGCACCCTCTCTAAGGCAATGATGTACTTTTCAAGTGCAATGACTGTTACATAAGAACATAAGAATTAGGAGCAGGAGTCGGCCATTCGGCCTCTCGAGCCTGCTCCTCCATTCAATAAGATCATGACTGATCATCGACCTCAACTCCACTTTCCCGCCCAATCTCAATATCCCTTGATTCCCCTGGAGTCCAAACATCTATCTATCTCGCCCTTGAATATACTCAACGACTGAGCATCCACAGCCCTTTGGGGTAGAGAATTCCAAAGATTCACCACCCTCTGAATGAAGAAATTCCTCCTCATCTCAGTCCTAAATTTCCGAACCCTTATCCTGAGACTATGTCCCCTAGTTCTAGACTCTCCAGCCAGGGGAAACAACCTCTTGGCATCTACCCTGTCAATCCCCCTCAAAATCTGATGTGTTTCAATGAGCTAAAGTTACGTCGGCGAATGTGACGCAACAAAATCCTACAAATAGCATTGAGATGAACAATGGGGTTAATCTTTATTTAAAGGTTTCTGCTGTACCGCAAGCGATGACCCTGTATTTAGAAAGTTTTGGTGAACCTGCTGTTTTTCCACGGCCAGACTATAAAACGGTCAATAAAAAAAGGAAAGAAGCACTTTAGGAAGCTTTGCTTATCAGCGGGACGTCATTGTGGGAGCTAACTGAAAGGCTGGAGCCAGGCCTGGCCTCTCAGTTTGGGCGCGCACCAAATCTGGGCCCGACTATGGGTCCAGACTAATTTCTACCCGCTGATGTCTATTCATGATACGATTGGGTTCCTCCATGATCAAATAGTCTGCAAGCACTTAATGGCCTGAATTTACTAATGATTTGGAGCGAATTTGGGATGTAAATCAACCATGATACCCGTTCTTTGGGGGATTCTGGGGTGGGCCCTTTTACTGTGAGGGTGCCGGTCAGTTCCTTCAGTCACCCCTAGATGGCACCTTTACTGGTTGGTTTCCCTTTGTTAATTGTTACTAGTTTCTCCTGTGTTTATTATTTAACTGCTTTTTATCTGGTTTATTGGTTTCACCTGTTTTTGTTTGTATTTAAGTTCGGTGGTTTCTTCCCTCTGGGCTCAGTCCTGACAAGGGAGTCAGTCTTGACAAGGTGCTCTGTCTTGACTAGGTGCTCAGTTTTGACAAGCCGGTTGCCAGTGGTAGCTTGTCTTGAGCTCAGTCTTGACAAGCCGGTTGCCCTGTGGTAGCTTGCCTTGACAAGCCAGTTGCCTAGGGGTAGCTTGTCTTGGGCTAAGTCTTGACAAGCCGTTTGCCTTAGTGGTTGCTTGTCTTGAGCTCCTATGTCTATAACTGTTTATCTGTGTTATGTTTTTGCTTGTATTTAAGTTCTGTGGTTCTTCCCTTTGTTCTCGGTCTTGACAAGGTACTGACAAGTTGCTCAGTCTTGACAAGGTGCTCAGTTTGGACAAGCTGGTTGCCCTGTGGTAGCTTGCCTTGAGCTCAGTCTTGACAAGCCGGTTGCCTCATGGTAGCTTGTCTTGAGTTCCTATCTTGACAAGCCGGTTGCCCTGTGGTAGCTTGTCTTGAGCTCCGTCTTGACAAGCCGGTTGCCTCATGGTAGCTTGTCTTGAGTTCCTATCTTGACTAGCCGTTTGCCTATGTGGTAGCTTGTCTTGAGCTCCTATGTTTTGCAACTATTTACCTGTGTGATTCTAGTAACGTATTGTTATTTAAGACTGCATACCTGCTTCTCGCCTCATCTGTCGGTACTTGGGTCCAGAACCAGCCTCGCCCTGACAGCACGGCCCCGCGACAGCAACCCTGACAGTAACCACAGGGCAACCGGCTTGTCCAAACTGAGCACCTTATCAAGACTAAGCACCTTGTCAAGACTGACTCCCTTGTCAGGACTGAGCCCAGAGGGAAGAAACCACAGAACTTAAATACAAACAAAAACAGGTGAAACCAATAAACCAGATAAAAAGCAGTTAAATAATAAACACAGGAGAAACTAGTAACAATTAACAAAGGGAAACCAACCAGTAAAGGTGCCATCTAGGGGTTACTGAAGGAACTGACCGGCACCCTCACATTTACATAGAGTTCCTGCCCGACTTTTCAGCTTTGTACCAGAACAGAATTCACCCTGCCTCTGGCAGCCTCAGGGATTGTGACTCAACTGGGAAATCCTCGCCCCAACACCAAGGAAGAGGTCCAGAGTAATGGATTCCCAATGGGCACCCCCTTGTTCACTCTGATGCAGTGGCTCGGACGAGGAGCAGATGCGCGGTTAAATGTGACTTTCCAAAAGTTGGTGTTCGAGTTTAGCTTCACAAAAATGGCACCTCGCCCTTACCCTCCCCAAGGAACCTGCAGTATTTGTACATTAACGTCACAGAAAGTTCAGTCTTGTCATTACAAGCATAAGTAGCCTTTTAACGATGTAATAATTGTTAATTACTGCCAATCAATCTCTCTGGCACCAAAAATTAACTATTACAAGCGTCGTGTCTCATTCCTTCAGGTATTGAATTTTTCGGGGACATTTTTAAATTGTCAAATTTCTTTTATTTCTCTTCCTTTCTGTCACTTTGCTCTCTCTTAATCCAATCTTTTTCCCTCTTTATTTCTCTTTCTATACCTGATTTGACTTTCAATTCACCCCCTTTAATTCACCCTCCTTCTCAGCCCTTCTGCAAGTGCGTCAAGAACACGGTGAGTACCACTTAGCCTCTAAATTAACCCCTGCTCGCCCCATTCTCAGTGGGTGCAGTGGGCTAAAATTAGGCACTGCAAGGCTCAAGTGAACAAGTGTCCTGTTTCCCAGTGCCAGCATCCCTAACTAACACCCCTAACCAACATCCCTAACCAACATCCCTAACTAACATCCCTAACTAACATCCCTAACCAACATCCCTAACTAACATCCCTAACTAACATCCCTAACCAACATCCCTAACATCCCTAACCAACATCCCTAACTAACATCCCTAACCAACTTCCCTAACTAACATCCCTAACTAACATCCCTAACTAACCTCCCTAATTAGCATCCCTAACCAACATCCCTAACTAACACCCCTAACCAACTTCCCTAACATCCCTAACTAACGCCCCTAATTAGCATCCTAACCAACATCCCTAACTAACATCCCTAACCAACATCCCTAACCAACATCCCTAACCAACATCCCTAACCAACATCCCTAACTAACATCCCTAACTAACATCCCTAACTAACATCCCTAACCAACTTCCCTAACTAACATCCCTAACTAACACCCCTAATTAGCATCCTAACCAACATCCCTAGCTAACATCCCTAACATCCCTAACCAACATCCCTAACCAACATCCCTAACTAACATCCCTAACCAACATCCCTAACTAACATCCCTAACTAACATCCCTAACTAACATCCCTAACCAACTTCCCTAACTAACATCCCTAACTAACGCCCCTAATTAGCATCCTAACCAACATCCCTAACTAACATCCCTAACCAACATCCCTAACTAACATCCCTAACCAACATCCCTAACTAACATCCCTAACTAACATCCCTAACTAACATCCCTAACCAACTTCCCTAACTAACATCCCTAACTAACGCCCCTAATTAGCATCCTAACCAACATCCCTAACTAACATCCCCAACCAACATCCCTAACCAACATCCCCAACTAACATCCCTAACCAACATCCCCAACTAACATCCCTAACCAACATCCCTAACCAACATCCCTAACCAACATCCCTAACCAACATCCCTAACCAACATCCCTAACCAACATCCCTCAACTAACATCCCTAACCAACATCCCTAACCAACATCCCTAACCAACATCCCTAACCAACATCCCTAACCAACATCCCTCAACTAACATCCCTAACCAACATCCCTAACCAACATCCCCAACTAACATCCCTAACCAACATCCCCAACTAACATCCCTAACCAACATCCCTAACCAACATCCCTAACCAACATCCCTAACCAACATCCCTAACCAACATCCCTCAACTAACATCCCTAACCAACATCCCTAACCAACATCCCTAACCAACATCCCTAACCAACATCCCTAACCAACATCCCTCAACTAACATCCCTAACCAACATCCCTAACCAACATCCCCAACTAACATCCCTAACCAACATCCCTCAACTAACATCCCTAACCAACATCCCTAACCAACATCCCTAACCAACATCCCTAACCAACATCCCTCAAATAACATCCCTAACCAACATCCCTAACCAACATCCCCAACTAACATCCCTAACCAACATCCCCAACTAACATCCCTAACCAACATCCCTAACCAACATCCCTAACCAACATCCCTAACCAACATCCCTAACCAACATCCCTCAACTAACATCCCTAACCAACATCCCTAACCAACATCCCTAACCAACATCCCTAACCAACATCTCTAACCAACATCCCTAACCAACATCCCTAACCAACATCCCTAACCAATATCCCTAACCAACATCCCTCAACTAACATCCCTAACCAACATCCCTAACCAACATCCCCAACTAACATCCCTAACCAACATCCCCAACCAACATCCCTAACCAACATCCCTAACCAACATCCCTCAACTAACATCCCTAACCAACATCCCTAACCAACATCCCTAACCAACATCCCTAACCAACATCCCTAACCAACATCCCTAACCAACATCCCTAACTAACATCCCTAACCAACATCCCTAACCAACATCCCTAACCAACATCCCTAACCAACATCCCTAACTAACATCCCTAACCAACATCCCTAACCAACATCCCTCAACTAACATCCCTAATCTTGATGAGTGCAAATGATTAAAGAAACAGGCAAGTTGAAGGGAAACTGTGCCTTGGGGAGGGGAACATACAGAGAAAGCATCTGCTATTTTCATATCAGAGCGTGCCCCTTTAAAGCAACCCTGAAGCAATGTTGTTTGTGTCTTGATATACAGCTACTAAGATTCTAGATTTAGGTAAAGCTGACTTAAACGGGATGAAGCAGAGACTGTAATGGGTAAAATGACAGGAGATCAGTGGGAGATGTTCAGAAAAGAATGGAATGTGATACAGAACCAGTTTATACCCCTGAGGGGCAAGAGCTCTACTTGCCAATATAACCAGCCATGGATGACTAGAGAGGTGAGGGACTGCATAAAACTAAAAGAAAAAACATACAAAAATGCAAAAAATAGCACAGATCCTGGCGAATGGGAAAGATACAAAGAACAGCAAAGGGTCACAAAACAGATAGTAAGAGCTACAAAAAGGGTGTATGAAAAGAAACTTGCAAGGAATGTCAAAATCAATACAAAGAATTTTTACAATTACATTAGGAAAAAGAGGGTAGTCAGGAGCAATGTTGGCCCCTTAAAAACTGAAAGTGGTGATCTTGTCAATGATAATAAGGAAATGGCAGACATACTGAATATTTACTTTGCATCAGTATTTACAGTAGAAGAGGATAGCATGCCAGAAATCACAAGATAACTAATATTGAATCGAGGACAGGGACTCAATAAAATTATCATAAGTAAAATAACAGTAATGAAGAAAATAATGGCACTAAAGAGTGACAAATCCCCAGGACCAGATGGTTTCCATCTCAGGATTTTAAAGAAAGTAGGTGAGTACATTGTAGATGCCCTAACTATAATCTTCCAAAGTTCTCTCGATTCAGGAACTGTTCCTGTAGATTGGAAAATTGCGTATGTCACTCCACTATTTAAGAATGGCGAAAGAGGGAAACCAGGGAATTATAGACCAGTTAGCCTAACATCTGTTGTCGGGAAATTGCTAGAGTTTATAATTAAGGATAGGGTGACTGAACACCTCAAAAATTTTCAGCTGATCAGAGAGCACCAGCACGGATTTGTGAAAGGTAGGTCATGCCTGACAAACCTGAACGAATTTTTTGAAGAGGTGACTAAAGTAGCGGACAGGGGAATGTCTATGGATGTTATTTATATGGACTTCCAGAAGGCATTTGATAATGTCCCATGTGAGACACTATTAACTAAGGTAGGAGCCCATGGAATTGAGGGCAAATGATTGACCTGGTTAGGAAATTGGCTGAGCGGCAGGAGACAGGCAGTAGGGATAATGGGTAGGTACTCAAATTGACAGGATGTGACTTAAGTACCTACCCATTACCCGCAGGGATCTGTGTTGGGGCCTCAACTATTCACAGTATTTATTAACAACTTAGATGATGGTACAGAAAGTCATATAATCCAAATTTGCTGATGACACAAAGATATTGTAGGCAGTGTAGATGAAAGCATAAAATTACAAAGGGATATTGATAGATTAAGTGAATAGGCAAAACTGTGGCAAATGGATTTCAATGTAAGCAAATGTGAAGTCAACCACTTTAAACCTAAAAAGGATAGATCAGGGTACTTTCTTAATGGTGAAAAGCTAAAAACAGTGGGGGTCCAAAGAGACTTGGGGGTCCATGTCGATAGATCATTAAGATGTCTTGAACAGGTACAGAAAATAATCAAAAAGGCTAATGGAATGCTGGCCTTTATATCTAGAGGACTAGAACACAAGGGGGTAGAAGTTATGCTGCAGCTGTACAAAACCCTGGTTAGACCACACCTGGAGCACTGTGAGCAGTTCTGGGCACCACACCTTAGGAAGGATATATTGGCCTTGGAGGGAGTGCAGCGTAGGTTTACCAGAATGATACCCGGACTACAAAGTTTAAATTACAAGGAGAGATTACACAAACTAGGGTTGTATTCCCTAGAATTTAGAAGGTTAAGGGGTGATCTGATTGAAGTTTTCAAGATATTAAGGGGAACAGATAGGGTAGATAGAGAGAAACTATTTCCGCTGGTTGGGGATTCGAGGACTGGGGGCATAGTCTAAAAATTAGAGACAGACCTTTCAGGAGTGAAATTAGGAAACACTTCTACACACAAAGGGTGGTAGAAGTTTGGAACTCTCTTCCGCAAACAGCAGTTGATGCCAGATCAATTGTTAATTTTAAATCTGAGATTGATAGATTTTTGTTAACCAAAGGTATTCAGGGATATGGGGCAAAGGTGGGTATATGGAGTTAGGTCACAGATCAGCCATGGTCTCATTGAATGGCGGAGCAGGCTCGAGGGGCTAAATGGCCCACTCCTGTTCCTATATAGGACTGCGGCTTGGAAAGAGTTAATCATTTGTGGCAGAAGTTGTTCAATCGTTTTTTTTGCAAAGTTACGATTTCCGATAATTGGTTTCAGAAGCTGATCTGCGGCGAGCCTGTGCTTGTGGGAGTTTCATTAACACCAGATACACAGAACATGCTTGGAATAATAAATAAAACCAGGTACCCAGCATTTCGTAACAGAAAAGACCAGGGAAGGTTTAGGGTTCTGATGAGCCACCCAGTTCTGACCAAGGACCTCCATCAGCAACATTGACCTGTTGGCCCAGAATCTGCTGGAGTGAGGCATCTCGCAGCAAGCGCCGTGAATTGGACTTCCCCCCTCACCCTTCAGGCCATATTATTTTTGCGCCAGCAAATTCACCACACACGGCGAGATGGTATTTTTTTTCAGTTTTCGCGGGGCTAACGGCGGAAATTGTCCAGCAATTGGTGCCAATTGGCAACTCATGGCCTATCTCTTCCTTGGCACAAATTGCTGTTTTTTTTTTAATGCACCAATAATGGCGCGCGGCGTTACATTTCCAGCAAATTCTGGGCCAATGTTTCGCCTCGCTGAGACACGGAAGGGCTTGCGATGTGTATCGTCATATCTGTTTTTATTTCAGAGGCGTTGACATTTGCAGCTTTCGTCCTTTTGAGTCTGCGCTTGTTCTCGGTGCTCGGTGCTGCTCCAAAACAGCACAGTGTGTCCTGCTCCAGACATGGACTCCTCGACTGCGCTGGGTCACATGTATAATTAGCCCAGATTACAGAGCTACTGACACAGTGGTTAACAGTAAGATGCACATCAGCAGAGCAGTAATAGACGGTGGGGGGGGGGGGGGGGGCGCTGAGTCGCTCTCGGTATGAACTGTGTCATCTCACCACAATTTTAGCATGAATATTAATCCCTTTTCTGTTGTCACGCAGTATCAGATCATTTCTGGAATATATTAACGTGCACAGGGAACCAAATGAAAACACATTTTGTCTGTGCAAAACTAGCAGATGGAAATGTAGAAGGAGTGCATTAATTGTTTGAAGGTGAACTGGACATCCTATCCTACATTGCTGCTGATGTGTTTTTGCACACTTTAGATGGTCACAAGGGTGATTTAACAAAAACAATCAATGACCGTTTTAATTTGTAATTATTAACCTGTGAGTGGAACAGTGAGAACGTGCGGTTACTGAGACTGTGATTTTATTCATGGGCAGTTCAGTACAGGAAAGAAAAAAACTTGCATTCCTACAGCAACTTTCACCGCCTCAGGACATCCCAAAGCGCTTTACAGCCAATGAAGTCCATTTGGTTTATTTTTTTTAATTCATTCATGGGATGTGGGCGTCGCTGGCAAGGCCAGCATTAATCGGCCATCCCTAATTGCCCTTGAGAAGGTGGTGGTGAGCCACCATCTTGAACCGCCTGCAGTCCGTGTGGTGAGAGTACTCCCACAGTGCTGTTAGGGAGGAAGTTCCAGGATTTTGACCCAGCGACGATGAAGGAACGGCCGATATATTTCTAAGTCAGGATGGTGTGTGACTTGGAGGTGGTGGTGTTCCCATGCGCCTGCTGCCCTTGTCCTTCTAGGTCGAAGAGGTCGCGGGTTTGGGAGGTGCTGCCGAAGAAGCCTTGGAGAGTTGCTGCTGTGCATCTTGTAGATGGTACGCACTGCATCCACGGTACGCCGGTGGTGGAGGGAGTGAATGTTTAAGGTGGTGGATGGGGTGCCAATCAAGTGGGCTGCTTTGTCCTGGATGGTGTCGAGCTTCTTGAGTGTTGTTGGAGCTGCACTCATCCAGGCAAATGGAGAGTATTCCATCACACTCCTTAAGTTTAAGTGTAGTCACTGTTGTAATGTAGGGAAACGCAGCTGCCAATTTACACGTAAGAAGGTCCCACAAACAGCAATGAGATAAATGACCCGATAATCTGGTTTTTAGTGATGTTGGTGGAGGAATAAATATCAGCCAGGACACTGGGGAGAACTCCCCTGTTCTTCTTCAGGTAGCCCCATAGAAGCTTTTACATCCACCTTCGAACAGTTTAAAAGATGACATCTCCAACAGTGTCGAACTTTCTCAGCACTGCACTGGAGTGTCAGCCCAGATTACACATTCAAGTCTCTGGAGTGGGACTTGAACCCACAACCTTCTGACTCAGAGGCGAGAGTGCCACCCACTGAGCTGACACCGTTGCGGCTGAGGGGAGTTTAAAATAACATCAATCTTTGTTATTTATTGTGTTTCATTTTGCACCACACTTAAAATGATGACTAACACCAGATAGAAGTAGCAGACTACTGTGCCTATTTCTCAACAGTACAATAGCCACTTACGAAAGCAAATGAGCAATTCCGTGCGCCAAGAATAGTGATTCTCCCCGGTTTGTAAAAAGAGAAGTTTCAACAGCTCCTTCACACTGTACTTAAAATGAGCAACATTTACTCATCACCATTCGACAGCACCTCCCAAACCCGTGACCCCTACCATCTAGAAGGGCAGCAGGCGCATGGGAACACCATCACCTCCAAGTTCCCCTCCAAGTCACGCACCATCCTGACTTGGAAGTATGTCGCCGATCCTTCATCGTCGCTGGGTCAAAATCCTGGAACTCCCTCCCGAACAGCACTGTGGGAGTACCTTCACCGCACGGGACTGCAGCGGTTCAAGAAGGCGGCTCACCAACCACCTTCTCAAGGGGCAATTAGGGATGGGCAATAAATGCCGGCCTTGCCAGCGACGCCCACATCCCAGGAACGAACAAAAAAAAATCACCAGCACAGTGTGTCCTGCTCTCAGATACAGGCTCCTCTCATGGGCAAATGTTGTACAACTCATACAGATTACATAAGAGTCAACATTGAAACACACGTCAGTATACAGCAGGGGTTCTCAACCTTTGTGCTTCTGAGACCCCTCTCCTATGTTATAAAAATTCAATGGACCCCCTGTAACACAACACAAGTATTTTTTCCTGTATAAAAATGACTTATACAATTAAACATATATATTTATAATATATTGAGGCTCACACCACTCCCCCGCCCCCGACCTGTACAGACTCACTCTTTGTCCTGAAGGGGTTTTCCTCAGAATGGAGCCCACCACACCCCTATCTGAGATCTGAATGCTGTTCATAGACTACAGCTCAGCATTCAACACTATCGTCCCCAACAAGCTGGCCACCAAACTCCACACTCTTGGCCTGAACACTTCCCTCTGCAACTGGACCCTGGACTTCCTAACAAACAGACCCCAGTCTGTCAAATTAGGTAACCACACCTCCCCCCCCCCCGACCCTGAACACGGGGGCCCCACAAGGATGTGTGCTGAGCCCCCTCCTCTACTCCCCCTTCACCCACGACTGTGTGGCTGTTCATGGTTCCAACACCATCATCAAGTTTGCAGATGATACCACAGTAGTAGGCCAGATCACCAACAATGATGAGTCAGCCTACAGGGAGGAGGTCCAGCATCTCGTGAAGTGGTGCGCCGATAACAACCTGGCCCTTAACATCAAGAAAACCAAAGAAATCATTGTGGACTTCAGGAAGTCTAAAGGCGGAAGTCACACCCCCATCCACGTCCATGGGGCTGTGGTGGAAAGGGTGGACAGCTTTAAGTTCCTCGGAGTCCACATCATGGAAGACCTCTCCTGGTCACTCAATACCTCCTCTCTGGTGAAGAAAGCCCAGCAGCGCCTATATTTCCTAAGGAGGCTGAAGGGATGTAACCTGTCACTCCTGATCCTCTCTAACTTTTACCGTTGCACAATAAAGAGCATCCTGACGAACTGTATCACAGTATGGCATGGCAGCTGTAGCTACTATGACCGGAAAGCCCTGCAGCGGGTAGTCAAAACTGCCCAACGCATTACCGGCACCCGGCTACCGACCATAGAGCACATATATCAGAAACGCTGTTTACGGAGGTCACGGACCATCATCAAAGACCCTACCCACCCCAGCCACAGTCTGTTCGCCCTCCTGCCATCTGGGAGACGCTACAGATGCATTCGCACCCGAACGACCAGATTTAGGAACAGCTTCTTTCCCAGGGCTGTCATCCTACTGAACTCCACAAATAAACTCTAAAGCCTGCACATCTGCCAATGCACTTTATTATGGTTATGTTTATGTTAATGTATTACAAGCCAACAGTATGTTGAATGTTTAAATGTCTTAATCTAAATGTACACTCTCGGGAGCCGCAAGCCTACATTTCGTTGTACTGCACTTGTGCACTAACAATGACAATAAAGTTGATTATGATTATGATTATGATTATGAAGAAAGATCTGACATTTATACAGAACCTCTCCCACCACCAGAAGGACCCAGAGAGTTTCACAGACAATAGATTGTTTCTGAAGTACCGACACTGTTGTGTAGGAAACGCGGCAGCCACTTTACACACAGCAAAGTGCCACAAAAAGCAAATGAGATTTGACAGGGCGGGGAGTTTCTGGTCGTGTGGGTTGAGAGAGTGATGTTGGTCCAAGACACCGGGAGAACTCCCAGCTCTTCAAATAATGCCACCAGATGTTTCTTGCCCCATGTACAGGTAGACAGGGTCTCCGTGTCATCCACAACATGACACCTCCAACAGTGCAGCACTCCCCCGGTGCTGGGCTGTATGTACCGGACTGGGGCATTAACCCACAACATGTTCACTCAACTCCCAACTGAGCCAAACTGACACCCAGCTACTGGCAACTGATCATTTCACCGCTTGCCTCCTCTACTTAGTCCGTGTTCTCACCTCCCGATCTCTATGAAGGCTGCAGAATTATTCTAATTTAGAAAAATATATATTTTAAAACCATTTTGATCACATTCCCTGCCCTCATGTTATGAAAAGTTGACTCCTGTCTGGGGATCGGTTCCACGGACAACTCCAGTATCGCTCCCAATTCACCATTCTTCGTCTGTGAGACTGGACAGTGAGTGTGGGGGGAAAGGGAGTGAAGGAGCTCTCGATCCTGTCCTCACACACTTTGCAGCAGCAGCAACCATGAGTTTCCAATCTGGAGTACCTGGGCCCTGAGGCCAGTTACAGAGTCTCCCAACCGGGTCAATGCTCCGGCTGGGATCCGCCCACTCAGCACCGGCCTGTAATCTGTGCTTTTATTGGCAGTCTGTTTGGATCAGCGCCGCTCAGGTAGCCACTTAACAATCGGGGGATTTGCCTCTGGAACTGGTTTCGATTAAATTCTTCGGTCTTTTTTTACAATCTCACAATCATCTTCATTCAACCAATCACAGGTTCAAACAGGGAATGCAACAGTTTAAAAATAAAACTGTCCAAACACTGGCTGCTGAGAGATCGGAGAAATTTACCAGTGAAAGCGCCAACGTACAGCCCTGGAGGAGCAGGGCTGGGCTGAGTCAGGACCAGGAATCAAAGAACCAAGAGCAGGACATTCACCACCTTCCGTGGAGTTCCTCAGAGTCAGCGGACCTCTTGAAACCTTCTCACCGACCCCTAGGGGGTCGGGGACTCCCGCTTGAGAGCCACTGGTATACAGTACTAGACAGGAGTGAGTTCCGTCTGTGTAATCTACACACTTTAATACACTTACCCATGATTTTAACTCACACAACAATAACAATAACTTGCATTTATATAGCACCTTTAACGTAGTAAATCGTCCAAAGATGCTTCACAGGAGCATTATCAAACAAAATTTGACACATAAGGAGATATTATGACAGGTGACCAAAAGCTTGGACAAAGAGGTAGGTTTCAAGGAGTGTCTTAAAGGAAGGGAGACAGATAGAGAGGCGGAGAGGTTTAGGGAGGGAATTCCAGAGCTTAGGGCCTAGGCAGCTGTAGGCACGGCCGCCAATGGTGGAGCGATGGAAATCGGTGATGCGCAAGCAGCCAGAATTGGAGGAGCGCAGCGATCTCGGGGGTTGTGGAGCTGGAGGAGATTACAGAGATATGGAGGGTCGGGAGGCCATGGAGGGATTTGAAAACAAGTATGAGAACATTAAGATCGAGGCGTTGCTGGACGGGGAGCCAATGTAGGTCACCGAGCACAGGGGTGATGGGTGAACGGGACTTGGTGCGAGTTAGGACACGGGGCAGAGTTTTGGATGAGCTCAAGTTTACGAAGGGTGGGAGGTAGGAGGTCAGCCAGGAGAGCCTTGGAATAGTCAAGCCTGGAGGTAACTAAGGCTAAGATTAAGCATTGAGAGTGTGGGGAATCACAGATGCAAGCGCAGTGTGTTGAAGGTTTGAAGCTTTGGGTACCCGGCCTGTTCTTTAACCGTAAGCCAATGTATCTCAATAACTGCAATATATGATAATGCACTGATAATTCTTCCCATTCTGTCCTCTCCCCCCCCCCTCAATACTTGGTGTTTGCACAAAGCCCTACACAACACGCATCACATTAAATCAGGTCACTTAGCAACTGGAAGAGAAATGACAGTTTAATGCTTTAGTTTGGAGTCTTGCTCGGAACTAGTGGCAGCTCACTACTGCTGCTCAAGAAGGAAGAACAGCTTTTAACTGTCTTTCATTTTTTAATTGACCAACTGTGAATTTCCAGCATTTTCTGTTTTTATTTCAGATTTCCAACAACTTAAGGTTGATGGTTTTATGTTGCCAAATCCATCATACCAGTCACTGACTCTCACAGCTACCTTCCTCCCACCCCGCTTCCTGTAAGGAAATCAAGCCTCTCCCTATCTCTGTAATCTCCACCATCCCCACAACCCTCCGTGATCTCTGCGCTCCTCCAATTCTGGCCACATGCGCATCACCAATTTTCATCGCTCCACTCTCCTAGTTTCCCCGTCTCCGTCGCATCTGCTCTGACGATGCCACCTTTCACACCAGTGCTTCCGACATGTCTTCCTTTTTCCTCAACTGAGGATTCCCCTCCACAATGGTTGACATGGCCCTCGACCCGTGTCTGTTCCATTTCATGCACTTCTGCTCTCACCCCTTCCCCTCCCTCCCAGAACCACGATAGGGTTCCCCTGGTCCTCACCTTCCAGCCCACCAGCCTCCACATTCAACGGATCATCCTCCGCCATTTCCGCCCCCTCCAGCTGAATCTCACCACCAAACTCATCTTCTCCTCCCCCCCTTTCAGCATTGTGAAGGGGCCGCTCCCTCTGTGACACCCTGATCCACTCCTCAATCACCCCCAACACCCACTCCCCTTCCCACCACGGCACCTTCCCATGCAAGCGCAGGAGATGCAACACCTGCCCTTTTACCTCCTCCCTTCCCACCGTCCAGGGCCCCAAACACTCCTTCCAGGTGAAACAGCAATTTACTTGTACTTCTTGCAATTTAGTATACTGTATTCACTGCTCACGATGCGGTCTCCTCTACATTGGGGAGACCAAATGCAGATTGGGTGACCGCTTTGCTGAACACCTCTGTTCAACAACAACAACAACAACTTGTATTTATATAGCACCTTTAACGTAGTAAAACGTTGCCAAGGTGCTTCACAGGAGCATTATCAAACAAAATTTGACACCGAGCCACAAAGAGAAATTAGGGCAGGTGACCAAAAGCCTGGTCAAAGAGGTAGGTTTTAAGGAGCGTCTTAAAGGAGGAAAGAGAAGTAGAGAGACGGAGCCTGAGCTTCCAGTCGCCTGTCACTTTAATTCTCCGTCCCACTCCCACTCTGACCTTTGCCTCCTACACTGTTTCAATGAAGCTCAGCGGAAGCGCGAGGAACAGCACCTCATCTGTCGATGAGGCACTTTACAGCCTCCACATTGAGTTCAACAATTTCAGATTATAACCACTGCTCGTAATTTTTCGGACAGCCCGTGCTGGTAATGGTTCTGCTGTTACCATTTACTAAACCCATCTTTTGTTTCTTTACTTGTCCCATTACCACCCCCTTTCGCCTTGCACCATCATCCCTTTTGTCATTTAATCTCTCCTGCCTTCCACCCTATCACAGACCTTCCCTTTTGTTCTTTCCTCCCCTCTCCCCTTTCCCCGCCCCTGCACTTGCTTAAAAACCTGTTCCATCTCCAACTTTTTCCAGTTCTGATGAAAGGTCATCGACCTGAAACGTTAACTCTTGTTTCTCTCTCCACAGATGTTGCCTGGCCTGCTGAGTGTTTCCAGCATTTTCTGTTCTTATTATATCTATAAACATCTGCAGAATGCCAAGGGGAGAATGGAAACTTTCCTGCACAGTATCTGTGCACCGCGGTAGTCCTGGATGACCTGGCTTGTGGCCTCACGCTTTATTCAGTGTTCTGGAGCCACTGACACCTGCTCGAGCTACAGAACCAGCGGGTGATCAGCAGCTGCCCACCTGAACAGTGCAGCTTCCTCCAGCTCAGAAATGATAACATGTCCTTGAGAGTGAACTGCTGATTGCGGAGCCAGCAGGGTCCCAAAGGAGTCTGAGCGTTAATAGAATCATAGAATGGTTACAGCATGGAAGGAGGCCATTAGGCCCGTCGAGCCCATGCTGGCTCTCTGCAAGAGCACTTCAGCTAGTCCTACTCCCCCTGCCCTTTCCCCGTAGCCCTGCAATTTTTTTTCCTTAAGGTTCTTATCCAACTCCCTTTTGAAAGCCACGATTGAGTCTCCCTCCACCACCCTCTCAGGCAGTGCATTCCAGATACTAACTATTCGCTGAGTAAAAAGGTTTTCCCTCATGTCGCCTTTGTTTCTACTGCCAATCATCTTAAATCTGTGCCCTCTGGTTCTCGACCCTTCCGCCAATGGGAACAGTTTCTCTCTATCTACTCTGTCCAGACCCCTCATGATTTTGAACACCTCTATCAAATCTCCTCTCAACCTTCTCTGCTCCAAGGAGAACAACCCCAGCTTCTTCAGTCTATCCACGTAACTGAAGTCCCTCATCCCTGGAACCATTCTCGTAAATCTTTTCTGCACCCTCTCTAAGGCCTTCACATCCTTCTGAGAGTGTGGTGCCCAGAATTGGACACAATACCCCAGTTGAGGCCGAACCAATTTTTAAAATAAAGGTTCATCATAATTTCCACGCTTTTGTACCCTATAACTCTTTTCATGAAGCCCAGGATCTCGTATGCTTTTTTAACTGCTTTCTCACCTATGTTACGTTTCTGCTCAGCTTAAAAGACCACATCCGTTTTTCCACTGGCAGGAGGGTCGTTAACCAGAGGACACAGATCATTGGCAAAAGAACCAGAGGTGAGATGAGAATTGTTTTTATGTAGCGAGTTGTTATGATCTGGAATGCACTGCCTGAAAGGGCGGTGGAGGCAGATTCAATAGTAACTTTCAAAAGGAAATTGGATAAATACTTGGAGGGGAAAATTTGCAGGGCAATGGGGAAAAGGCAGGGGAGTGGGACTAATTGGATAACTCTTTCAAAGAGCTGGCACAGGGGCCGAATGGCCTCCTTCTGTGCTGATTCATTCTATGATTATCGATCCCTCCCTCTCTGTGAACAGGAGCCTAACCTTACATGCACAGTATGTGGTACTGTAGCATTGCTCATGGGTTGAAAAGAAACTCTTGTTGCTGTAATAATAATAATTCAACTTTATTGTCCAATGCACAAGTACATGAACAACAAAATGTGATCTTGCAAGCTCCCATGAGTCCAGTACAAATAACATTAAATGTAAATAGCACCGTCCTGGGAGAAGCAAAGCTGCTGCGTCTGTGCGCACCGCCATTCCATTTCCACCATTCCTCCTGTCTGACAATCTTCAGCCCAACGCCTGGGCCTGCTCACCAGCCGCCCCTCCCGGGGCTCCTATCTGTGACCTTCTCACCAACCACCCCTCCTCAGGGCTCCTTCTGTACCTGGTCTTGCCCTGATAGTCACCCCTCCAGGTACTAACCAGGCCTGGCTCTAGCTTAGCTTCCAAGCCTTGCCAGTGACCCTGTCCCTAGTCCCAGGAACAGGACAGAAAGAAGGAAAGAAAGAAGGAACAAAAGACTTGCATTTCGATAGCGCCTTTCATGACCTCAGGATGTCCAAAATCACTTTACAGCCAATGAAGTATTTCTATGTGTAGTCACTGTTGTAATGTAGAAAATGCAGCAACTATTTTGCGCACATCAAGGTCCCACAGCCATGTGATAATGACCAGATAATCTGTTTTAGTGATGTTAGTTGATGGATAGTGGCCCAGCCACTGGATATGACATGAGACATCTCATGATCTCCTAGACTTCGGAAAGAGGCAGACTGAACACTCTATCAGACCATGACTTAGGGGGTAAACTACAGGACAGATATTTTCAAAATGAACGATGAACAGCAGCAATGGACAATAAAGCAGATTAGAGCAGTTTGCAGAACTTTGCCTATAATCGCCTCAACGCAAATAACAGAAAGCAATGCAACACTTTGCTAACTTTCCCAGTTAGAATGTGGAACTCGCTACCACATGGAGTAGTTGAGACGAATAGCATAGATGCATTTAATGGTAAGCTAGATAAACACGAGGGAGAAAGGAATAGAAGGCTATGCTGATAGGGTGAGATGAAGAGGGGCGGGAGGAGGCTCGTGTGGAGCATAAACACCGGCATGGAACAGTTGGGGCGAGTGGCCTGTTTCTGTGCTGTAGACTCGATACGATCGGGATCAGTATCGGTGTGGTTTTAGTAAACCATCGCTTCTGATGGAACAATTTGAAGCTTCAGCTCGGAATCTTCCTCAGATCCGGTGCTGTCGAGGAAGGGGCTTCTATCATGATTAACCACAGAAGGACTGATAAACTCCAGCAGCCCCAGCAACGAAGGAAGTCATAATTGCACACATCTGTCAAACAGCCACAGGATCTAACATACACAGACTTTAACATAATTTAACATAACATACTGGTTGCCCAAGGCTAGACCTGTTCACCCTTTGATGTTAAGATCTGGGCTATAGGAAAATAAGAAGGTGCCTCTTGGTCTAACGGCTCAGTTGCACAAGTGGAAACAGGTTTGTCAACACAATGCTTTCCTGAACTTGCTTCAGATGTCCGACAACCACCTGTTTGCCCATGTTAAAAAGCACTTGAATCTGATCGATTTCAGGACAAAGCCAGCAGTGAGTGCTTTCTGTTTGCTACATTTTGCATAAGAATAGTGTCTCTGAAGTGACTTGTTGCATCCCGCACCATTAGGGCCAAGGCAGTCCAAGTGTTTGCGCTGGCCTTTAAGGCCCATTTTGGGGAAGGAAATGGCGGCAGATCCTGCGGTGGCTGCCATTTTCGGTAGGTCGGCAGTGCTGCCGATGCCCGTGCTCGCCGAAAGTATCGTAATTAGTCGGAGCGTGACGTCAATCGGCCATGAGGACGCTTCAAGTGACAAATGTAAGACAGCCAGGACCATTATCTCCACGTGGCAGTGTTTATATTAATCACAAGCCTAGGTCTTGATAGCTAACCCCTGAGATTTGTAGGTAAAGTTGAATTTTTTTTTCGGTGCTTTGCTTATTTGAAACTGTCCTGCCTGAGATTGTAATACTGAATGTGCAACAAATGGGAAGATGCAGAATATTGCAAGTGATTACTTCTGAGTGACTAGAAGAGTAAGCTTGAGGTTTGGATTAGGAACCACCTATGGATGTTCTGTGTTTCGATCTCTGAAATCTGAAGTGTGAATTCGAATTCTTTAAGTTATCAGATTTGAGTACTCTGTCCTCACCATGGAGTAGTAGAAAGCCCGCAGTTGTCAGACCCTCCTAAACCAGTGACTAAAGTGACCTCAGCATATCAGTGAAATTATGACGACAGTAAAATGGTTTCAAAAACTACAAACGCTGGATTTGATTATTCCTGTCCAATATCTTTTTCTTCTTGCTTCATGAAAATTTAAACAAACATTTAAAACATTTGGCTTAGTCTCTAGTCCTTTAGAATGAGTAAATGGATATTGTGCATTGAGAAAGGGTTAATTAATAACCTCGTAGTAAAGGGGCCCTTAGGGAAGAGTGACCATAATATGATAGAATTTTATATTGAGTTTGAAAGTGATTTAGTTAAATCCGAAACAAGGGTCTTAAATGTCAGCTGTGGCTCAGTGGGTAGCGCACTCTTACAGGAGACAAATTAAACTTCAGGTTTGATGTTAAAATGTGGTGGCGGAATGGCTGTGCAGAGCAGCGGAATTGATTTGTATCATACAATGAAATGATCACGATGTTGTAAATGTTCTTAATGTTCAATAAAGTATATTAATTAAAAAAAAAGTGGGTAGCACACTCGCCTTTGAGTCAGAAGGTTGTGGGTTCAAGTCCCACTCCAGAGACTTGAGCTAGGCTGACACTCCAGTGCAGCGCTGAGGGAGTGCTGCACTGTCAGAGGTACTGCCTTTTGGATGAGACGTTAAACCCTCTGCTCTCTCAGGTGGACGTAAAAGATCTCATGGCACTGTTTCGAGGAAGAGCAGGGGAGTTATCCCTGGTGTCCTGGCCAACATAACAAAAACAGATTATCTGGTCATTATTGTTATGTATTATGTGATGAGGTCTACCACGGCAGAGAAAACAATTGAGAAACTTGGTGAGATGTTCAGCCGTTATGGCTCACCGGAACAACTCGTAAGTGACAACGGTCCACAATTTGTGTCACAGGAATTTGCAACCTTCCTGCAAGTGAATGGTGTCCAACACATCAGGTCTGCGCCCTACCATCCCTCTACTAACGGCCTGACAGAAAGGTTCGTGCAAACTTTGAAGCACGCCTTGAAGGCATCGCAAGGTCAGGGCTCAATCCACCAACGTCTGAACAGCTTCCTGTTGTCCTACAGGAACGAGCCGCATGCCACAACCACCATAAACATCTTCTCTTCAAAAGGACTGGCGAAGTCCACATGTACGCACTGCCACACTTCTTCAGGCCAATCCCAGGGGTGTAGGGTTGCCAGCTGTGGAACATTCCGGACCCTTTGACACGGGGAACATGTTTTGGCTTTCTCCTCAATAATTATCACATTCCTGTTTGTGGGAGCTTGCTGTGTGCAAATTGACTGCCATGTTTCCACATTACAACAGTGACTACACTCCAAAAAAGTACTTCATTGGCTGTAAAGTGCTTTGAGATGTCCGGTGATCGTGAAAGGCGCTATATAAATGTAAGTCTTTCTAAACAAAGCAAACTATGTAGGTATGAGGGGCAACTTGGCTAAGGTATATTGGGAAACTATTAAAATGTATGACAGTAGACAAGCAATGGCAAGCATTTAAAGAATTAATACATAATTTACAACAAATATACATTCCTTTAAGGCACAAAAACCCCACAGGAAAAGTAGTCCAACCGTGGTAACAAGAGAAGTTAAAGATAGTATTAGATCAAAGGAAGAGGTTTATAATGTTGCCAAAAAGAGTAGTAAGCCTGAGGATTGGGAGGATTTTAGAATTCAGCAAAGGAGGATCAAGAAATTGATAAAGAAAGGGAAAACAGAATATGAGAGAAAACGGGGAACTACAGACCAGTTAGCCTGACCTCAGTAGTAAATGCTAGAATCCGGGCACTTTGAAAATAATAATAGGATTGGGCAGAGTCAACATGCATTTATGAAAGAGAAATCATGTTTGACGAATCTGTTAGAGTTTTTTGAGGTTGTAACTAACAGAATAGATAAGGGGGAACCAGTGGATGTGGTGTATTTGGATTTTCAGAAGGTGTGGTGTATGTGCCTTTAAGAGCCCCTGTGTACTGTAATGCGGGTAGTGGCCACTCGGGCTATATAAGCCTGTATAGTGTCTTGTATCTTTTAGTTCACCTCCAGACTTTGTACAGTAAACACCCGTTAAACCAGCTCCTGCATTCCGTGTCTCCATTAACACACAGATACAACAGTGGCGACGAATTGGAAACGGACTTACCTGCAATTCGGCAGCACCTCAAGGAGATCGATTCCTCAGACGAACGTCGAAGAAAAAAAAAAGAAAAAACTCTGGTTTCACCAGCTAGCCGGGCTGGTGGCAGGTACTGCAATAATCCTTCCTGGGCGGCGGGCTGGGGCTCGATCGGCTGGCTCTGCAGCGGGGCTGAGCAGCGAAGGCGGAGGCAAACAGAGACGGAGGGTGGAGCACTCGGGAGACGGCCAGCGCTGCAAAGCAGGTCGGCATTTGGACCAAGCAGAGGGAGGGAAAAGTCCCAGAGAGTCCGGCGGAAACGAGTCTCCAACTATTAAAAATATCTGTATAAATAAAAACCGCAGAGAACAACGTTGTCAGCAGCGGCGGGAAAGCGCGGGAGGCGCCATTTTTTTTCAGGATGCCTAAGACTGGCAATATTACTGCTTTCGATAGTGATGTAGAGGATTGGACCACATATGTGGAAAGAGTGGAGGTATATTGCACAGCGAATGAAATAGAGGATGATAAAAAGGCATCGGTACTTCTAAATCTAATGGGCGCAAGGACATACGGGCTGTTACGAAACTTAATCACTCCAGCCAAACCGATGGACAAGAATTTTAAAGAGATTGTTGATACCCTACAGGAGCACTTAAACCCAACACCGCTGCTGATAGCGGAACGATTCAAATTCTTCAGGAGGAATCAGCACAAGAATGAAAGTAACGCTGATTACCTCACCGAATTAAGAAAGCTGTCAAAGCACTGCCAATTCGGGGCAGGACTGGCAGATTCTCTTCGAGACAAATTCGTCTGCGGTCTCCTAAGTGAAGGAACACAGAAAAGGCTACTTTCTGAAAAAGATTTAACACTGGACAAGGCTTTCAGTGTGGCTGTATCATACGAAGCAGCAGCAAGAGGAGCTGCAGAGATACAGCAAAAGCCACAGGACTTCGGCACCCATGAAATGACACAGGGTTTCGAGAGATGTTATTGCTGCAGCAGATCCACCCATGACCAGAGGGACTGCTGGTTCAAGGACAAAGCATGCAGGCAATGCGGAAAGATGGGACACATTGCACGTGTATGCCGATCTGGAAACAAAAAATCCACTGACAAAAAAAAAATCAATAAGGAAAAGTACAGAAAGGTACAAATGATGACGGACAGTAGCTCCGAAGACCAGAAGAGCGATAGCGACTCCGGAAACAAGAGACTAAGCTGTCTCAAATTACATAATGTAATTGCCAAAGAAGATTACCAGACCATTTGGGTTACCCTCACGATAGCGGGGTCCCCAGTTAAAATGGAGCTAGATACAGGATCAGCTCTGACCGTCATAAGTCAACGGGATTACGAGCGGCTATTTCCGCATATACCTTTGAAAGACACATCCATTATCTTGAAAACATATACGGGGCAGAAAGTATACCTGTTCTGGACTGATGGACATTCTGGACATTTTTACATGCAATAGCACCCTCTGGTGGCGGTTATTGTGTTAACAGTTTGTAAGCTGGAAAGGTCATCTGTTCCTTTCTTCCTGTGTGAGGTCATTTGACCTTTGTTCCTTTCTTCCTGTGAGAGTTCATTTAACCTTCCTACCTTTCTTCCTGTTGACCCCAGGAAGCAGTTTTACCAGGAAGAACCTGACTTGAGTAATGGAGAATTCCATGAGGGATTTTCAATCCAGTGTAATCTGACTTCATATGTTAGGCCGAACGCAATATCTGTGAGTATCTTTAGTTCTTAGCATAATAGCAATGTTGTCAGAGTAATATTTTGATAATACTATGTTTATAAAAGGTTAATACTTAATAGTTACAGAAGTTAGTTCAAATGTTAGTTAGTTATACATTTTCTCGTGAGGGGTGGCATTGGTGGCAGTGCAGAGCAGTGACCGAATCGAGTGGAGCGCATCGGGGAGCACCTCCTGCCAGCGGGAGGTCGGAAGGCCCCTAGACTTTAAGGCTAGTAGGGCGGCCTTCCAAACTGTTGCATTCTCTCTTTCCACCTGTCCGTTCCCCCGGGGGTTGTAACTGGTGGTCCTGCTTGTGGCTATACCCCTAGCGAGCAGGTACTGGCGGAGTTCGTCGCTCATAAACGATGAGCCCCGGTCGCTATGGATATAGCTGGGGAAACCGAACAGGTTGAAGAGGCTGTTCAGACATTTAATGACTGTGGCACTGGTCATGTCCGGGCAGGGGATAGTGAACGGGAAACGGGAGTACTCGTCAATGATGTTGAGGAAGTACACATTGCGGTCGGAGGAGGGGAGAGGCCCTTTAAAATCGACGCTCAGGCGTTCGAAAGGGCGAGTGGCTTGAATGTGTAGTACTCAGTTTATGTACAAAACATACTTTGTCTTTGTTTACAGTTTCACAAATTTGTTCAAGTAAAGGCTTCAAACAGCAAACAGCTTCACGACGAATTATTTTGAATAGAATGTTTAACTTGCTGGATAACTAGATAGGAGCACGTCTAGCGCGGCCAGTACAATACCCCAGAGGGAAAATAAGGGTGCCTGTTGTATACAACGGCAAGGAAATACAGAAGTTTTATTTAGACGTTCTGCAAGATGGTGGTCCACCGCTGTTGGGACGTGAATGGATCAGGAAGATACGCTTAGACTGGCACTCCATTCAGGCACTGACGGTGACCAGTAAGAAAAAAAATGATAATGACGTCATACCTGAACGATTAAAAGACATCTTGGCCAACGCCAAAGAAGTGTTTCAACAGGAACTAGGAACCTTGAAAGGCGTCACCGCCTCAATAAAAGTGGAAGCTGCGGCAATTCCCAACTTTTTTAAGGCAAGGCCGGTGCCATACGCAATTCGTCCAGCAGTTGAGGCAGAGCTGGAGAATTTGGAAAAGGCAGGCGTGTTATCCAAGATAGATTGGAGCGAGTGGGCAACACCCATCATCCCGGTCATGAAGAAAACGTTGAATAATGATAAAGCTGAAGAACAGAGAAAAATTCGCATCTGTGGGGACTTCAAGGTGACTGTAAACCCGGTCCTTCACACGGTACAGTATCCTCTTCTGAGGATAGAAGATATTTTCGCCTCACTATCCAGAGGGAAACGTTTCACCAAAATTGACTTGGCACAGGCATATCTACAGATGGAGGTTGAGGAGGCCTCTAAAAAGTATCTCACGATAAACACACACAAAGGCCTGTACCAGTACAATCGACTGGTTTTCGGAGTAGCATCAGCTCCAGCTATCTGGCAAATAGCTATGGAGCAAGTCCTGCAAGGGATTCCGGGGACTCAATGCTACCGAGATGACATCCTTGTAACAGGAGACAACGACAACGAGCACCTTGCCAATTTGGAACAGGTACTCACTAGGCTGAGAGAACGGGGCCTATGAGCAAATCGCCCCAAGTGCGAATTTTTCCAGAAACAAATATCATATTGTGGCCACATAATTAACGAAGAAGGGTTGCATAAGTCACCTGAAAAAATTGAAGCGGTCATAAAAGCCCCAGCACCTGAAAATGTCTCACAATTAAGGTCGTTCCTGGGATTGATAAATTACTATCATAAATTTTTACCGAACTTGTCAACTGTTCTACACCCTCTTAACGAACTGCTGCAAACGGGAGTAGTTTGGAAATGGAGCGAAGACTGTAAACGTGCCTTCCATAAATGCAAAGGCTTGATCACGTCCAAGGAAGTTTTGGCTCATTACAACCCATCACTGCCAATCAGACTGGCGTGCGATGCATCCCCTTACGGCGTAGGAGCGGTATTATCGCATAGATTCCCTGATGGCTCAGAGCGACCGATAGCTTTTGCGTCACGCTCATTGAACTCAGCTGAGCGTAACTATGCCCAGATCGACAGGGAAGCACTCAGCCTTGTATGGGGAGTGAAGAAATTCAACCATTACCTACACGGACAAAAATTTACCTTGTTGACTGACCATCAACCCCTCGTCTCCATATTCAACCCTAAAAAGGGCGTTCCCATTATGACAGCGCAAAGGCTACAGAGGTGGTCCCTTTTCCTAGGGGCACACCAATATGACATAGAATACAAAGGATCAAAACAGCATGGAAATGCTGATGGTTTATCGCGTCTACCGTTGCCAACGGTAGAAGAGGCACCTACAGTGGACCCAGTGGAGATATTCCACTCAACCATAGTGGAATGTCTACCAGTAACAAATTCTACCATTGAAAAGGAAACAAGAAATGACCCGACTCTCTCACGAGTCTACGATTTAACGGTGAAGGGATGGCCAGCACATGGCGAACCACTGTTGCCAGCATTCTCGCAAAGAAGAGAACAGCCGTCAGTGTGCCGAGGAACCTTGATGTGTGGATCCAGAGTGGTGATTTCACCCAAACTCCAGGATAAAGTGCTAAAGGAGCTTCACGAGGGGCATCTGGGTGGAGTGAAAATGAAGAACCTAGCCAGAGCGTTTGTGTGGTGGCCAGGTATCAATGGAGACATCGAAGAAATGACCAAGGGCTGTCTAGGATGCCAGAAGGTCCAAAACGCCCCACCACAAGCCCCTCTACATCCATGGGAGTGGCCCTCATCTCCATGGCAAAGGGTACACATCGACTTTGCTGGTCCATTTATGGACTCAATGTTCTTAATCGCGGTTGATGCACACTCCAAGTGGCCGGAGGTAATAAAGATGTCCTCCACCACCATGGAAAAAACCATCACAGTATTAAGGACCATATTTGCCAGGAATGGGCTGCCTGAACAGATCTGTTCTGATAATGGACCGCAATTTGTGTCCGAAGAATTCAGGAAGTTCTTAAAAAACAATGGGGTTAAGCACTACACGTCCGCCCCATACCATCCCGCCACCAATGGATTGGCTGAAAGGTTTGTCCAGACCTTCAAGAAGGCCATAAAGGCCATGGGTAATGAAGACATAAATCTACAGCATAAGGTAGATAACTTCTTGTTTGCATACAGGAATGCAACACATGTGGTTACAAACCAAACTCCCGCCATGATGTTTTTCAATAGAAGACTAAGATGCCGGCTGGATTTGATCAAGCCAAACATCAGAAGGGACGTAGAGAACCGGCAATTTCAAGGCATGAATGAAAGGCCAACTAGAACCTTCCAGATAGGTCAACAAGTTTTGGCCCGGGACTACCGTACCGAGAAATGGCAGCCTGGAACTATTTGCACACGACTAGGACCGCTGATGTATACCGTGGACATTGGAGAAAGCATAATAAGGCGCCATGCTGACCAGATCATAGAGTCATCCGAAAAGGGACAACCTACACCACAACTCTATACGCCTAATGATGAAGCAGAGATACCCATAGTATCTACCTCTGATCCGGTGATACTGGAACCAGATGAACCCGACACTGGCATTCAAGCCGAATCGACCTTGCCAAAAGAACCTACTACACCACCGAAAACTACTACACCACCGAGGCGTTATCCGGACCGAGTCAGGAAGCCTCCAGAGAGACTGACTTATAATTGATTAACTGCAGCAAATGTGTAGATTATTGTTCTTGTAAACATGTTAATTAATGATTACTTAAAATGTTATGTACTGGTTGTCTAAAAGGGGAGGAATTGTGGTGTATGTGCCTTGAAGAGCCCCTGTGTACTGTAATGCCGGTAGTGGCCACTCGGGCTATATAAGCCTCCAGACTTTGTTCAGTAAACACCTGTTAAACCAGCTCCTGCATTCCGTGTCTCCATTAACACACGGATACAACAGAAGGCATTCAATAAGGTGCCACACAAGAGGTTATTAAACAAAATTAGGGCTCATGAGATTGGGGGTAATATACTAGCATAGATTGAGGATTGGTTAACGGACAGAAAACAGAGTAGGAATAAACTGGTCATTTTCGGGTTGGCAGGCTGTAGCTAGTGGGGTACCACAAGGATCAGTGCTTGGGCCTCAGTTATTGACAATCTATATCAATGATTTGGATGAGGGGACGAAATGTAATATGTCCAAGTTTGCTGATGATACAAAGCTGGGTGGGAATGTAAGTTGTGAGGAGGATGCAAGGAGGCTTCAAGGGGATCGAGACAGACTAATTGAGTGGGCAAGAACATGGCAAATGGAATATAATGTGGAGAAATGTGAAGTTATCCACTTTGGTAGGAAAAATAGAAAATCAGAGTATTTTTTAAATGGCGGGAGATTGGGAAATGTTGGGGTTCAGAGTGACCTGGGTGCCCTTGTACACGAATCAATGAAAGTTAACATGTAGGTACAGCAAGCAATTACAAAAGCAAATGGTATGTTGGCCTTTATTACAAGAGGATTTGAATATAAGAGTAAAGATGTCTTACTGCAATTATATAGGGCCCTGGTGAGACCACACCTGGAGTATTGTGTACAGTTTTGGTCTCCTTACCTAAGGAAGGATATACTCGCCATAGAGGGAGTGCAACAAAGGTTCACCAGACTGATTCCTGGGATGGGGGGATTGTCCCACGAGGAGAGATTGAGTAGACTAGGCCTATATTCTCTAGAGTTTAGAAGAATGAGAGGTGATCTCATTGAAACATACAAAATTTTTACAGGGCTTGACAGGGTAGATGCAGGGAGGATGTTTCCCCTGGCTGGGGAGTCTAGAACCAGGGGTCACAGTCTCCGAATAAGGGGTCGGCCATTTAGGACTGAGATGAGGAGACATTTCTTCATTCAGAGGGTGGTGAATCTTTGGAATTCTCTGCCCCAGAGGGCTGTGGAGGCTCAGTCATTGAGTATATTCAAGACAGAGATCGATAGATTTTTGGAGATTAAGGGAATCAAGGGATATGGGGATAGTGCAGGAAAGTGGAATTGAGGTCGACGATCAGCCATGATCTTATTGAATGGCGGAGCAGGCTGGAGGAGCCGAATGGCCTTCTCCTGCTCCTATTTCTTATGTTCTTATGAGAGCCCTTGAAAGCATTAAATGGGCCATCTTGGCTCAATGTAAAAAAAAATGAACTGGATTCCCTTTGAACAGCACTGAATGCTGCATGCCTTCTCCAGCGCAATGAGAGGTACAGACTTCCGATAATTAATTTGCCCTGTTGCACACCCACAACCTCCCCCTTCTCCTCCGATCCCATAAAACCAAAAGTCCGATCAAACAACAGACTTCCCCCTGGTGCAGTCGAAGGACTCCCAACAAACACACAAACAATTTGCCAAACCCTTTTTCCATCTGTAGAAATTTCGCGCGAGCCGGAGGCTGAGCCGATTTAAAAGATGACGTCTGGAGATAAGTTCCGGAGCTTTGCTTGTGTTACTCTAATGCGCTTTAAACAAGAGGGAGCTCTCTCCACAAGAGCTGAATGCAACGCTGTGACACTCATTGGTGAGGTAAATTGTTGCAACAAATGCGGCAACTTTTCCGCACATGGCCTGGAGGTTCACTCGTTCCTTCCTCGTTCTCCTTAACTGCAAGCGGGACACAGACGCGACTCTCGGCCTCCTGCTCAGCTTAGCGCCGAAATGAGCGCGCTGCACCACAAATTCTCCGCAATGCTGGTGTTAATTAGCAGGTGGCACTAAAATGTTCTCTCGGCGGGTGGGCGGCCGTTGGCCTTGGCCGGTGCTGTTACCGGCAGGTTTCCAGCGTGCTTGAATTTGTAGGCCAATGTGTTTTATCTGCAGCCAATGGGTTTTCTCCGGGTGCTCCGGTTTCCTCCCACAGTCCAAAGATGTGCGGGGCAGGTTGATTGGCTATGATAAAAAAAAAAATTGTCCCTTAGTGTTAGGGGGGATTAAATACGTGGGGTTACGGGGATAGGGCTTGGGTGGGATGGCTGTCGGTGTAGGGACCGGGTGCTAGGGTTTGTATGATCAGCCATGATCTCGTTGAATGGCGGAGCAGGCTCAAAGGGCCGAATGGCCTACTCCTGCTCCTAGTTTCTATGTTTCTATGTTTACAAGCTAGCAGTACCAAAAATTAAAGAGGCCAGCCACATCTCAATGATAGATACTAAAAAATATATGTAGAATTACATAAAATATACAGCACAGAAACAGGCCATTCGGCCCAACTAGTCAGTGCTGGTGTTTATATTCCACATGAGTCTCCTCCCATTCCATCTACCTCATTTCAGCCTTTCAGCATATCTTTCTATTCCCTTTACTCTCATGTACTCGTCTAGTTTCCTTTTGACAGCATTTATGCTATTTGTCTCAACTACTTCCTGTGGTAGCGAGTTCCATGTTCTCACCACTCTCTAAGAAGAAAAAAATTCTCCTTATTTTTTTTAATTCGTATATGGGATGTGGGCGTCGCTGGCAAGGCCAGCATTTATTGCCCATCCCTAATTGCCCTTGAGAAGGTGGTGGTGAGCCGCTTTCTTGAACTGCTGCAGTCCGTGTGGTGAAGACACTCCCACACGGATTCCCTACTGGATTTATCAGTGATTACCTTGTATTTATAGCCCCTAGTTTTGAATTCTCTCACAAGTGGAGACATTCTCTCCACATCTACCCTATTGAACCCATTCATAATTTTTAAAGACCTCTATCAGGTCACCTCGAAGTCTTCTCTTTTCTAAAGAAAAATGCTCCAAACTGTTCAATAATTCCCAATAGCTGTAATCTCTCAGTTCTGGCATCATCTGACAGACTTGCTGTGCGACTTAGTGAGAATTTTCTGGATTTGATTCTAGTTTCCATCGTTCAGAATCCCCCCCACACCCCCTGGGTGGGTTGTATAACGAGCGGCCGATCCATTACCACCCGTTTTGTACCCCTGCCGAAGTAAAATTTCACCCCCGATTTCTCCCTCCAATGCCCGCCTTTCTAGCTTCCCATTCCCTGCCTGCTATAACTGCAATTTGCTCAACTCTCAGTCACCTGTGTGGTGTTCCGCACTACATCCTGCTCAGCCAACATCCAACCCTCATCCTCGTCACTCCCTCGATGAGCTCACCTCACCCCACCTTGTCTTGTCTTTGGAATCTCCTCCAGTCTTATATTCCTCCATGCCCTTTTGGTCCTCAGACTCTGTCCTTCTGTGTACTTTCTGCCCACTTCACCCCACCATTGGTGACTGAGCCTTCAGCCACCTCAGCACCACTCTCTGGAACCCCCTCCCTAAACCCGAGCCCTCCCCTCCTTTAAAAGCCTTCTTACGTAAACTTGAGGTCATCCAAAACTCGGCTGCCCGTGTCCTAATTCGCACCAAATCCCGTTCACCCATCACCCCTTGTGCTCGCAGACCTACATTGGCTCCCAATTAAGCAATGCCTCGATTTTAAAATTCTCATCCTTGTTTTCAAATCCCTCCATCCCTATCTCTGTAATCTCCTCCAGCCCCATAACTACCCGAGATCTCTGCGCTCCTCCAATTCTGGTCTCTTGAGCATCCCTGATTTTAATCGCTCCACCATTGGTGGCCGTGCCTTCAGCTGCCTAGGCCCTAAGCTCTGGAATTCCCTGCCTAAACCTCTCCGTCTCTCTACCTCTCTCTCCTCCTTTAAGACGCTCCTTAAAAACTACCTCTTTGACCAAGTTTTTGGTCATCTGCCCTCATTTCACATTCGGTATTAAATTTGTTTGATAGTTGCTCCTGTGAAGCGCCTTAGGACATTTTACTACTTTAAAGGTGCTGTATAAATACAAGTTGTTGTTGTTGTTAAAGCTCACCTCTTTGACCAAGCATCACATTTGCTAACTGAGTTGGTGCATGTTCGATTTGACTTTTTCCTCTGTTAAGTGCCTTGAGATGTTTTTCTGCATTGAAGGTGCTAAGTGTGTAAAGTTGCTGTTGCACACTGGACGTACAGGTGAAATGTGCAAGGTGTGAACTGAGCCACCTAGTTACCAAATCTCATGAAACCTCGCCGGTCATTGCAGTTCAAATCAATCATAGAGTCAGACAGCACAGGAGGAGTCCATTCGGCCCATTGTGTCTGTGCCGGCTCTTTGAAAGAGCGATCCAATTAGCCCCACTTCGTCGCTCTTTCCCCGTAGCTTTGCAAATTTTACCCCTTCAAGTATTTATCCAATTCCCTTTTGAAAGTTGTAGGGGTTCGCAAAAATCCCATAAATCCCTGAAGATCGGAAAATATTGGTCCACATCGTGGATGAAGAGTTGTGTGATTTGAATTGTCTCTGGGTTGGACAATGTTTTAAAAGCATACCCAGAACTCTTGGACAACATCAGGACTTTAAGATTAAAATGGTACCTCTGAGTTTCGAACTGTGTAAATTGCAGAGGGGTCTGAAAATGGCCGTCAGAAAAGCATGGCCAAAAAGGACAAGAGAAGCAGCTCGAAGTGTCTGTGTAAGTGGGAGGATCAAGCAGTGGCAGTCAGACCTGTCAATCAAACCAGGGAGTTTCCCTTCTCTACAGACAAGAAACTGCAGGAATTTGACATAAGGGATTAAACCACTTGAGACTGACCGCAGGACAAAGGGCTTCTGTTTACACAGAAATCCAACCTCATTCAACACCACTTACACATAATGGGACACATCGAAACTACGAATAGGACTTTGATAAGGAATGAATGGGTTTTTGAATCACCCATTAAACTCCGGATGTGGGTGGGAACATTTCAGCCCCAGAATGTAGACACATTCAAACCACTCCAAGCTTTATTTGAATCAGCCAATCACAGCCTTTCTCTTGTGTATTCGAACTTTGGGCGCGAATTTTGCACACAGACCCTTTCAGCACAAAACAGCAGGAGCTGGCAGGATATAAAGATAGCTCCCGAGAAGCTATCTCTCTCTTACTTCCTTGGACCACAGGTGAGCAGGTTTCTGACTCCTCAGCAAGGCAATCTAGTAAGGAGTTAAAGGGGGGGTGGTAATTTAAGGGAAATTGCTAAGATTGTTTAATTAACATTGTAGCCATTTATCCCTCATTTTTGCCGTCTGTCTTCCCCCATTTAAGCAATTGTACAGTGATTACTAAAATCGTGTGGTGTAGTTTTCTTTAGTGTAATAAAAGTTGATTTTCTCACATCCAGACCAGTTGTCCGTTTTTAATATATCATTAATTATAAGTCCTCCAGTCCGAACTGGAAGGTGGGGTTTAGCGATTCGAAACCGCTGTTTGGGATTGGTCAGAGGTGCAGTGGCAAAAAGCTGCTTGACCAGGTAAATTACCATAAACCAGGTAAAGGAAGGTAAATTACCGTAAACCCTGAAAAAGATGCCCCCCTACAAAGTCACTATTGAATCAGCTTCCTTTCAGGCAGTACATTCCAGATCACAATAGATAGTCAGATAGTTACAACAAACACAAAAGTATTGTACAGACAGAAAGAACAAACTTAGAATCATAGTCACAGAAGGAGGCCATTTGGCCCATTGTGCCTGTGCCGGCTCTTTCGAAGAGCAATCCAGTCAGTCCCACTCCCCCGTTCTTTGTTTAGTGCCTTTCATGTCCTCAGGAAGTTCTAAAGTGCCTTACAGTCAATTAATTAGTTTTGAAGTGTAGTCACTGTTGTTTGGTAGCTTTGGCGCTGACCCAGCGGTCACGAGTTCAAATTTCACCACGGCAAATTGTAAAACTGAATTCAAAAAAATCTAGTAAATTGTGAGCTAGCACCAGAAAATGACCACGAAGGTTGCCAAACCATAGTAAAGACCCAAATAATTCACCAATGTCTTTAACGGAGGGAAATATGCCACTCCTGCCTGGTCTGGCCTACATGTGACTCCAATCCCACACTATGTGGTTGATTCTTAATACCTCTGGGGCAACAAGGGATCAGCAAGATGTATCAGCGTGCCAGTGTTGCTCACATCCCAAGAATAAATTATATTAAAAAAAAGACGTAATTATTTACATTATTTCCTACTGATTCCTGGGATGAGAGGATTGTCCTATGATGAGAGATTGAGTAGATTGGGCCTATACTCTCTGGAGTTTAGAAGAATAAGAGGTGATCTCATTGAAAGATAAAGGATTCTGAGGGAGATTGACAGGGTAGATGCCGAGAGGTTGTTTCCCCTGGCTGGAGAGTCTAGAACCAGGGGGCATAGTCTCAGGGTAAGACTGAGATGAGGAGGAATTTCTTCACTCAGAGGGTTGTGAATCTTTGGAATTCTCTACATAGAAACATAGAAGATAGGAGCAGGAGTAGGCCATTCGGCCCCTCGAGCCTGTTCCGCCATTTAATGAGATCATGGCTGATCATCCAAATTCAGTACCCTGTCCCTGCTTTCTCCCCATATCCCTTGATCCCTTTAGCCTTAAGAAATGTATCTAACTCCTTCTTGAATATATTTAATGAATTGGCCTCAACTGCCTTGTGAGGTAGAGAATTCCACAGGTTCACCATTCTCGGGGTGAAGAAATTCCTCCTCATCTCAGTCCTAAATGGCTTACCTCTTATCCTTAGACTGTGACCCCTGGTTCTGGACTCCTCCGCCATCGGGAACATCCTTCCTACATCTAGTCTGTCTAGTCCTGTTAGAATTTTATAAGTTTCAATGAGATCCCCTCTCATTCTTCTAAACTCTAGCGAATATAAGCCTAACCGACCCAATCTCTCCTCATACATCATTCCTGCCATCCCAGGTATCAGTCTGGTGAATCTTCACTGCACTCTCTCCATGGCAAGAACATCCTTCCTCAGATAAAGTGACCAAAACTGAACAGAATACTCAAGGTGTGGATGCTGAGTTGTTGAGTATATTCAAGGCTGAGATAGATAGATTTTTGGATTGTCAGGGAATCAAGGGATATGGGGATAGTGCGGGAAAGTGGAGTTGAGGTCAAACGTCAGCCATGATCTTATTGAATTGTGGAGCAGGCTCGAGGGGCCGAATGGTTTAATCCTGTTCCTAATTCTTATGTACTTATATTCTAACAATCCACGGAAGAACAAATGTCAACTTTTGGGATTGTTGACCATTTTTCCATGAAAACTATCTTGGTATGAATAATACCACTTAGCTGGGCTAATTGTCAGCCCTTCTAGCTAATCACCAGAAAGAGAGAGGGTCAGAAGTCAGCCGCTAGTTTCCTGTCTGGGAGGAAACGAAAAAACAAAGACCCACATTTCCGGTCAAGTTGTTGTAAGATCTGGTCAGGAAGCCAAGGCGTGAACTGCTTTAGGAGCGAGCAGACTAAGCTTAGCGAGAGCTGGTCATATACAGCAATAAGACTGACCAGAAAAAGTTATGTGATCTTGCTACTAGGGATAGGAATATAGCAACAGGAAGAGGCCATTCAGCCCCTTGAGCCTGTCCCATCATTCAATGAGATCATGGCTGATCTGTATCTTAACTCTATCTACCCGCCTTGGTTCTGTAACCCTTAATACTCTTGCCTAACAAAAATCTATCAATCTCAGTTTTTAAATTTACAATTGACTCCCAGCCGCAACAGTTTTTTGGGGGAGAGAGTTCCAGATTTCCGCTACCTTTTGTGTGAAGAAGTGCTTCATGGCATCACCCCTGAACGGCCTGGCTCATATTTGAAGGTTATGCCTCCTTGTTCTGGACTCCCTGCTAAAATGAATTAGATCACCCCTTAAACTTCTATAGACAAGCCTAGTCTGTGCAACCTGACCTCATAATTTAACCCTTTTAGCCCCGGTATCATTCTGGTGAATCTGCGCTGCACCCGCTCCATACTGTGACATGGTTATTGTATTTGCTGCAAGGAGTGATACAGAATCAAGTCGTGTGGTAAGAGTTACTATAAATGTTTCTCTGTTCGTCCACCTAACAATTGTAAGATTGGAGAAAGGTGCGTGAGAGCATGTGTGGAAGGCATGATATCCAGTTCAGATCACAATATTGCCACGCCCTGGGATGCACTATCGTATAATTGGATTGTGAGCAGTATGGGCACGCTCCTGGACGTAAGCTGCAGGGACTACTTTCAGAAGTGACTGTATCCGAGGCAACATCTGAGGCAGACCCAACATTTTTAACAATCAGCTGAATGGCAAATTCTGCTCCTGGAAAAGAAAACTCTGCTGAAGACAGTCCAGGGCAAAAAAGCAATGACATAGGCCCAGTTATGTGTATAGTATTGTCGACATTGTTTTCAGCACAGTGCACCCAGACTGATTTGTACTATGGGACCTGGGTTGCCAACCAATAGCTTGCTGAAGTGGCTGTTCTTCACAGGTAAGCTTAGAAAGTGGAGAGCATTGCAACCAAACTCAGTGCGTGCATGCACACACACACACACACACACATGCATGCACACGTGCACACACACACATGCACACACACACATGTGCTCACACACACACATGTTTCAGTAAGGGTCAATCAGGTGTCTAGGCAGATTTTTCTACTCCCTGCCTCAAGGATACTGAAGCCAATTGTAGGGCTTGGTGGGGGAGTTTGAGGGGGTGCCCACCTGTGGCTTGGTGGGGGAGTTTAATAACAGGTTTGCGGAGCCTTCCTGATCTCCTTAAAGAAGGTTTTGGTGTTGAACCAATTTTCGGGCTGTTCTGTTTTGGTTCCAAACTCAAAGATGATCCTGTTTCTATCTCAGGTTTGTTTGAACCTGATACTTCAGTTTCTGAAGTCTGAACTGAGTCAAACTCATGTATGTGTTCATGATCAAGGGGTTCAATATCACATCTTGTTCATCTCTAGCAGAGATCATTTGATCTATATGAACGTTTCGGATGTTGTCACCAATTTCAACCAAATATCTCTTGCTTCCACCAATCTCTACTATAGTTCCTACATCCCACTTGTGTGAATTCGACTTTCCAGGGGGACTGAGAACTCAAACACACTAGTTTTGTTTGAAACTGCGTTCTTTCTGATTGCTGTCATAATAACGTTTCTGACTCAACTGTTTCTGTTCAACTCTTGAGGCCAAATTTAGTTGAACAAGACTCAATCGTGTTCTCAATCTCCTCTTCATCAAGAGTTCTGCTGGGGTTTATCCAGTTGTGGTGTGCGGAGTAGATCTGTGCTTCAGCAAGAAATTTGCCAAACGATGCTTCATGCTGAGTCCCGAACAACCCTGCAACACTTGCTTTTTGAGAGCTTCTTTTACTATTCTGACTGACCTTTCGGCTGCTCCGTTTGAAGCTGGATGATATGGTGGAACGAGAGTGTGCTTGACACCATTCCGTTTCATGAATTCTTGGAATAGAACGGAACGGAACTGTGGGCCATTGACAGAAACAAGCTCTTCAGGTAAGCCATGACATGCAAAGATAGACCTCAACTCATCTATGGTACGTTCAGTTGTAGTATTCGAACCATGTGTTTCACTTCAATCCACTTTGAGTGACTATCTACATGTACCAGGAAATAATCATTTGCTTTCTCACAGAAGTCTACATGTACTGAAAAGGTCTACTTGGCCATGACCAGGGTTGTAATGGAGTTTTGGGTGGTTTGTTTCTGCAATTTTGGCGAACGCTGCACTTGCTGACAAGTGATTCAAGATCACTGTCCAATCCAGGCCAGTAAACAAAGCTTCTTGCGATTGATTTCATACTGACGATCCCTGGATGTTCAGTATGAAGTTCAGTCAGAATTCTATCTCTCAACGAAGTAGGTCCCACCACTCTGTTTCCCCACTTGATACAACCTTGCTCACAAGACAATTCAGTACGACGGCTATGGAATGGTTTCAATTCTATGTCCAGACACTGATCAGTCCATCCATTCAAAGTGTTTTCAGACACTCTTTTCAGTACTGAGTCCTTTTGAGTCTCATCTGCAATCTCGGTTGCATTCACGGGAAAGTCTTTGTCAGCTGCACCTAGCGTTAAAATATCACCTTCACTCCCAACACGAGTCCTCATGTGGCAACCTGGACAAGGCATCTGCGACTGCGTTTTGCTTTGAAGTATGATATTCAATCGTATGGTCATATTGTGACAACAACACTGCCCAACATTGCATTCTTGATGCGGTCATTGCAGGGATGGCAGATTTGGGCCCCAATATTGCTAGGAGCGGTTTGTGATCGGTTATCAGGGTAAACTTTCTGCTGATCAGGAACTGTTGGAATTTCTTGATTTCAAACACTATGGCGAGTGCTTCCTTTTCAATTTGACATTGTGGGAATTCAACCTTTGAAGCACTAACTCTAACACTTCTAGATTTTCTTCTTCACTGCTTGTTACGATCAGCACATCATCTTGATTGCATAAGCAATTTGGAATTCCTTGAAAAATCTTATCCATTGTAGCCTGGAAGATTTTGGGGGAGGACTTAACACCATATGGCAGCTTGGTGTATGAGGACAGTCCCTTGTGTGTGTTGATGGGAGATACTGTTGACTCTCTTTGTCAACATTCAGCTGAGCGTAAGTGTGCGACAGGTCAAGCCTGGAGAAAATCTTTGACCCAGAGAGTGCTGCATACAAATCTTGTGATGTAGGTAACGGGTACTGCTCATCGTCAGCTGCTTGGTTGATAGTAACTTTGTAGTCACCACACAAGCGTACAGTTTTGTCTGCTTTGGGCACTACCACAATCAAGGTAGCCCATTCACTTTTGAACGTTTTTACTAGCACTCCGTTCTCTCTGAGTTTCTCTAGCTCTTCCGCCACCTGACTTTTCAACGCATAGGGGACCGGCCTTGCCTTACAATAGACAGGCTTCGCGTTGGACTTGATGCGGATATGCGCGTCATTCCCAGAGATGCCCTCATAACTGTCTGAGAACGTGCTTTTGTACTTCTTCAACATTGTGTCGAGTTGCTTCTTTGAAGACCTTTTTCAGTCTAGTTTTAACTTTCTAACTTTCTCAACCAGTCTTTGCCCATGAGGGTTGGCCTGTTGTTGTAGCTCGCTACAATAATAGGCAGCTTTACTGACTGGCCATTGTGTTGAACTGTACATTCCATTTGTCCACATGTCTCTAGGATTTCTCCAGAGTAGGTTTTTAACTCTGTGGTACTCTTTGTAAGTGTTACTTGATTAAATTTACTCTCATATGTGTCCTTTCTCATGATAGAGCAGTTTGCCGCTGTGTCGATATACATATCAATATATTGCTTGTTGATCAAAAGTTTTGTGTGGAAGTCTTTCTCACAACTGCTGGTGTTGCCGCTAGTGGTATAGACACTGTAGATGCCTAATTCTTCAACATCAGGTGTGTTCACTTCAATATTGTGAACTCCTCCCTTTTGTTGTCACTGCTTTGCATTGCCAATAGAATGGTTCTTACTTCCTGCCTTCGATCTAGCTCTGCAAGCTGTTGAAATATGGCCTTGCTTCTGACAGTGAAAACACTTCGCATTTCTGTATTGGCAGGTCTGTGGTGAGTGATTTCCATTGCAATGATAACAAGTCACTGAACTGCTCTCACTGACATGCTTTTGACTCGGTCTCAGAGCTTTAGGTTTGGCGGTGGCTTTGTGACTGTAGACCTCAGCTGCACTAGTCACTTGAGCTGAACAGAGCTCCCGAGCATTCTTAGACGCCGTCTCCATAGATAGGGCAATTTTGCATTCTATGTCAAATGTTAGGTTCAGAGTGTTCAGTAACTTGGACTGTGTGGGCTCATCCACCAGCCCACACACAAACTTGTCTTGCAACGCATGGTCCAAAAATGTGCCAAAGTTACAATGCAAAGACAGGTTCTTAAGGGCTACAATGTACTCACTGATGGTTTCACTTTGTCTTTGGTTTCTGGTACCAAACTTATAGCTCTCTGCTACTTCTAACAGGTTGGGTTGAAATGGTCCTCGAGTTTCTCGACAATGTCTTCAAACAACACATCCTTCGCTTTCCCTGGTGTGAGTAGGTTTGTCAGCGTTCCATAGACACTGGCCCGATCTCCGTTAGAAAAATTTGTTTCTTCCGTTCACAAATTACTTTATGTTGAGCTTCAACATTCTCATCTGCACCTTCGGTCTCAATAATGTTATTGTGCCTAAAAAAACATCTCCATCCGCTCAGTGTAAGAACTGAATGGTTTGCGAGCTCGGTCATACATGCCGAGGCTTCCGATGAATCCCGTAGGCGCGGTCATGATTGTCAGGATCCCGTAGAACAGTGACTCAGCACGCTACCTGCGTACCTGTGAGAATCAACGCCGCTGTTGCTGTGTATACAAACACACGAAGGCGAAGCACAGACGATTCTGCATCAGCATTAACAGTAAAACATCGCAAAAATTCAGTTTAGGTGTCACAAATTCACCTTAAACTTTTCCACTTGAATGTTGAACACTGTCCTTCCATGATCCCTAAAAATGGCTTTGGGATCCCATTCTCGTCACCAAAATGTAATATATGTGGGTAGAACAAATGAAGGACAGAGACAGGATGAGTTGCTGGTCAATGTGCTTGTTTACTAGGCCAGAGCGAACTGAGCATGCTCATACTAAACCATGTGATAAACCATGTGATGATACATTACAGTGCCTTTAAGGGGAAGCTGGATAAGCACATGAGGGAGAAAGGAATAGAAGGATGTGTTGATAGGGTGAGATGAAGAGGGGTGGGAGGAGGCTGGTGTGGAGCATAAACGCCAACCCTTCCCCTGACCTATGGCAAGCCCGAGACCCCAGCTAAAGAGCAGGTAGGTCACCTGCTCCCTGGCCTCTGTTTCTGCTCCTGCGGCAGCCTGTTCTCTGCTGCTGATCTTTAAAACAAATTAATACATTCATCAAAATATATTATTTTTGGTTAAAATAAAGCCGGGAGGTAGCAGCAGTCGCAGATGATGGAAATGTGTGTTCGTCACCTACACAAAGCCTTTCTGGGTCTGACTCAGAGTTCCCCAGTTGTAGCTCACAGACCACAATGCCATAAAAGGTGAGACCAGAATGGAAATTCTTCCTCTGAACAACACGAGAGTCACAAATGTCAGGTTAAGTTCAATGGGTCCACCACAGTGGTGAGCCGAGGGGTCAAATGTTTCCACCAATTCCAGTTTCTCTTTCCCCAACATAATCACTACTTCTTGATTTACCTTGTCTTCCTGCAGTCAGGTCCGTCACCTGCAGTCAGACCCATCATCTGTGCTTCTTCATAGCAAACAGTGAGTGTGTGCTAGTGTCACGGTGAGAGTGCGCTAGTGTAAAGGTGGGTGTGTGCCAGTGTAACAGTGGGAGTGCTCTCTAGGATGCTCCCACTGTCACACTAGCACATTCAAACCATCAGAATGTTGACGACCATCCAGAGGTGGATTGTTCACACTCGCAATGGTCAATTCCCAATTATCATTCGCAATGAATGGGAAATGGTTGCCTGGGGAGGTGCAGAGCCGAGATGTTCCTTTGAAATCCCACCCATTTTCGGGCAGTTTGGAGGAGTTACAGAGAGTAAAATGGGGCCGTGCAGCTTCCTGCCACAATCCCGCCCAGAAAATTGGCCACCAAGGTTTCATTGACTGGAAATGGTCAGTCCAGATAACTGGCTGCCCTGAATCCACCTAGTCACGTGTAAGTCGAGATGGGCGACTGTGGCCAAGTTGCCCCTGTCAATGTTTCAAAAGGCTGAACTTCCCCTGAATTTACCAGCTGCTGCCTGAAGACCTGCCGCCCACTTCAATGAGAAACACAACGTTATCTGTAGCCGTGCAAGTGACCACTGCCTTAAAATGTTTGCTACTGAATCAGGCAGAAGGATTGATAACCAGAGGACACAGATTTATGATAATTGGCAAAAGAACCAGGGGAGATGAGGAGAAATAATTTTACACAGTGAGTTGTTGTGATCTGGAATGCGCTGCCTGAAAGGGCAGTGGAAGCAGATTCAATAGTAACTTTCAAAAGGGTATTGGATAAATACTTGAAAAGGAAAAATTTGCAGGGCTATGGGGGAAGGGCAGGGGGAGTGGGACTAATCGGATCGCTCTTTCAGAGAGCCAGCGCAGGCATGATGGGCCGAATGGCCTCCTTCTGTGCTGTATGATTGAGCTGTGGCTCTGTGGGTAGCACACTTGCCTCTGAGTCAAACGATTGCAGGTTCAAGTCCCACTCCAGGGACTTCAGCAAAAAAATCCAGGCTGACACTCCCAGTGTAGTGCTGAGGGAATGCTGCACTGTCGGAGGTGCCGTCTTTCAGATGAGACGTTAAACTGAGGCCCCATCTGCTCTCTCAGGTGAATGTAAATTCTCCTCGGTATCCTGGCCAATATTTACTCCTCACCCAACATCACAAAAACAGATTATCTGGTCATTACCACATTGCTGTTGTTGGGAGCTTGCTGGGAGCAAATTGTCTGCTGTGTTTTCTACATTACAACAGTGACTACACTTCAAAATGGTACTTCATTGACTATAAAGCGCTTGGGGGGACGTCTGGTGGCCGTGAAAGGCGCTATAGAAATGCAAGTCTTTTTTTCTTTGCAGTAAGTGTCAGATGACCGTTGTCACATTAGTCAGGCAGCTCACCAATGTATAAAGAAGGTCACTGATGCTCTGCTCGGGCAGGCCTTGGAGTTCGTAACCTTTTTAGTGCAACCTGCAAATGAAAGAGAGGGAGCAGTCTAGTTCATCTATGCTATTCGCCTCAACTACTCTGTGGCAGCAAGTTCCACATTCTAACCACTCTCTGGGTAAAGAGGTTTCTCCTGAATTCCCTATTGGATCCGCACAGGCGCAGGGAACGATTGACAGAACGCACGTGGTCTTGAGAGCCCCAGACGACAAAGCCGCATAATTTCATCAGTAAGAAAGGGTTTCATCTCCATCAATGTCCGGCTAATGTGTGATGTCGGTAACGTTATCCTGCATGTTAACGCATGCTACCCAGCAACCTATCATGACACCTATATCTCACGACAATCCACCATGCCAGCCCTGATGATTCCAAGCTTTGCATCAGGATGGTTGATTGGCGATTAGGATTACCACCTGCAGTCATAGCTAATGACTCCAGTACAGCATCTGCAGACAGAGGAGACAGAACAGATAATGAGGCCCTTGGGTCCACAATGAAGACTTATAACGCAGGCCATTATCTTTCAGACGTCTTGTTTCATGTACCTGGACAAATCTGGCAGAGCCCTGCAGTCCAGCCCAGCAACTGTGTCTTCCTACTAATTATAGTAGCTTGCTTGGAGCTGCACACTGTTACTATGCAGAAAGGATTATCACTTCTTGAAGCTGAAGAGGGTGATGGTGCTGATGAAGAACAGGGAGAAAACTCTCCACACCCCCACCTCAGGAGGAGGGTGCACAGGACGAGGATGAGGTGGAGCAAGCGAGCCAACAGCATGCAGCCAGAGTAAACAGGCAGCTGCTTACTGCTGATTGCTTTCAATAAAAAAAAATGTTGTGAAGAGAAATAAAAATCTTTCTTTCATGGCTGTTCCCTGCTACACTTGCCTCATTAAGCCATTCACTCTCAAAGGCATCTGTCCTTGTCTCATTAATAGAAATCTCACATTCTCACGTTACATCAACTCACTGTCCAGTGTTGATGAAGGAACGGTGATATATGTCTGAGTCAGGATGGCGCGCTGTCCCCACAACATTGCTGCTCTTGTCCTTCTTGGTGGTAGATGTTGCAGGGGAAGGAGCTGCAAGAAGTAACTCTGGTGAATTGCTGCATTGCATCCTGTAGATTGTATATGCTGCAGCCACAGTGCACCAGCGATGGATTCGGTGGATATTAAGTCCAGTGAAAGGGGGCGCCAATCAAGCAAACTACTGTGTCTTGGATGACATCAAGCTGCTTGAGTGTTGTTGGAGCTGCATCAATCCAGGTGATTGATGAGCGTTCCATCAGACTCCTGACCTGAGCAGATGGGGAGAGACTTTAAAGGGTCAGGATGTGAGCCACTTGTTGCAGATTACCTGACCTTTGCCCTCCTTTTATAGACATGGTGTTGAGCTTATGGTCAGTGATGACCTCTAAGATGTTGATGGTGAAGGACTTGGCATTGATGGTGCTGTTGAAGATCAGGGCTTTCTCTTACTCGAGATTGTTATTATCTGGATGTTAACCACATCTTTAAGTAGGCTGGTTCATTATCAAATCAAATTGTGAATAGAGTTGTGCAAGTGTCAACATCCCACTCCTGACAAAGGGAAGGTCAGTGATGAAACCCCTGAAGATGGTAGGGCCAAGGAACTCTTGCAGTGATGTCCTGGGCCTCTGACAATCACAACCATCTTCTTTTGTGTCAGGTATGACTGCAACCATTGGAGGGTCTTCCCCTTGGCCCCATTGACCTCAGTTGTTCTAGGGCTGGCTTGGTGCCATACTTAAGGCTGCCTTGATGTCAAGGGAAGGTTTGCCATTGTGCTCTTGCATTCATCTCTGGATCAAAGCTGTGATGGTATCTAGAGCTGAGATGTTCTACCAGAGATCAAACTGAACATCGGTAAAAAGAAAGACTTGAAAGAACTTACCATTTACACAGCGCCTTTCACAACCTCAGGACGTCCCAAAGTGCTTTACAACCAATGAAGTACTTTTGAAATGTAGGAAATGGGGCAGCCAATTTAGCGCACAGAAAGGTCCCACAAACAGCAATGTGATACTGACCAGATAATTGGGATGTTGGGTGAGGATATTGGCCAGGACACTGGGGAGAACACGCCAATGGCAACACTGCCCCAAACCAATATCTAGGATTTTAAAAACATTAAAAGCTTCTTTATGTTAACAATTACATGTTGCTTTGAAGTTATCATGGCTGAATCAATGCCAATTGAAATACTTTCATATTCACATTTCCCCATCTGCTATAGTTCTCCTGTGTGCCGTCTAATGAGTTACAAAGCTTCCTCCTCATGTGCACTCAAACTTCAGAAAGTGGGTGCTCCTCCTCCTGTTGTGTCAGCTGTGGCTCAGTGGGTAGCACCCTCGTCCTCTGAGTCAGAAGGTCATGGGCTCAAGTCCCACTCCAGGGACCTGAGCACAAAAGTCTAGGCTGACACTCCAGTGCAGTGCTGAGGGAGTGCTGCACTGTCGGAGCTGCCACTTTTCGGATGAGACGTTAAACCGAGGCCCCGTCTGCTCTCTCAGGTGGACGTAAAAGATCCCATGGCACTATTTTGAAGAAGAGCAAGGGGAGTTCTCCCCGGTGTCCTGGCCAATATTTATCCCTCAACCAACATCACTAAAACAGATTATCTGGTCATTATCACATTTGGGATCTTGCTGTGTGCAGATTGTCTGCTGAGTTAGATGTAAGGTCACGTGCAGAAGTTCTACCCCACTGGCTAGAGGAAAACCCAGCCCCAGGCTTTTCCTCAATCCACACCCTCTAACAGACTAATTTGTCGCCAGGTATTGCCAGAGGTCTGAAATAAGTGTCTGCCTACCCACCTGTAGAGACCTGAAAAAAGCCAACTTCCTCAACTCTCAAAGTAAAGTGGATGGCCTTCACGTTTCAAACATTAGAACTGATGCTCTCAGCTGCACTCGAAGCTGTGGCACTAACTGTACAGCGCCGTGGCAACGAGTATTTAGCTGCACCAGACAGACAGCAGAAAGTGAAAGTACCAGCCGCAGCTTACTTAGTGTCACTTACACTGAAGTGTTTACACCAATTCATTACTTCACATACAACTTAGTTGAAACTGTTGCAGACACAGTGGCCCCGATTTTACAAGTGGGGGAGGGGCGGGTACGGTGCACATCCTCCATTCGTCATAAATCTTGAAAAGAGAGGCCGAGAGGTGAACTAACAGAGGTCTTTAAAATTATGAAAGGTTTTGATAGAGTGGATACAGATTTCCACTTGTGGGGAAGAGCAAAACTAGAGGCCATCAATATAAGATAGTCACCAAGAAATCCAATGGGGAATTCAGAAGAAACTTCTTTACCCAGAGAGTGGCGAGAATGTGGAACTCGCTACCGCAGGGAGCGGTTGAAGCGAATCGTATAGATGCATTTAAGGGGAAGCTAGATGAACACATGAGGGAGAAAGGAATAGAAAGATACGCTGATAGATTTAGATGAGGAAAGACGGGAGGAGGCTCGAGTGCAGCATAAACGCCGGCATGGACTGGTTGGGCCGAATGGTGTGCTGTACATCCTATGTAAAATGTTCCTGGATTCCTGCCCGAACCCGGTGGGAACGGTGTGAGCGATCCCTGATTAAGTGGCAGCTGAAGAAAGTGAATTAGGTGTTGTCTTTATACTGCAGGGTTAGCTCCAGTGGCAGGAATGCTGCAGCCGGTAACCTCCCTGTGCAGCATAGACAACCCGAGGCAAACCTGCAGCAATAATGGATTGACTCAAATTGCTGCGGGCACCAACTATAAACGGCACTATGTGCTGGCAGCGGGTCTGCCATTTTGAGGTGGGGTTGCCAACTTTGACTGGATGCATTCCTGGAGGTATCATCACATGACCTCCTGCCATCAACTGCCCCGCCCCCGCACTCCCGCCATTGATTGTCGAGCATGTCCATCCTGACGGCGCACCACCTTCCTAAACCAATTGGATTATTCTTGACTGTCAGTCAAACAGCCCTTTTTCCCCATCTTCAATATTTTTATAACTAATAAACGAAAGTGTTCGAAGTAAATTAAAAAAATAAAACCACTTTTTTAAAATGATTTTTTCTCCTGGGTGCTGCCCGCAGCGAGCGTCCTGGAGATGAATCTTTAATTCCTGGAGACTCCAGGGCCAATCCTGGAGGGTTGGCAACCCCTATTTCGGGGTCTGGTTCTTTCTGTGCAATAAGGGAGAGTCTACAGCTGCTCGAGTGAACGTTACAGTTTATTTCCCTCAAGTGCCTATCCAGTCTCCCCTTGAAATCATTGAGTGTCTCCGCTTCCACCACTTCTGTCGGCAGCGAGTTCCAGGTCCTCACCACTCGCTGCGTAAAACAGTTTTTCCTCACGTCCCCCCTGTATCTCTTGCCCAAAACCTTAAATCTGTGTCCCCTAGTCCTTGTACCATCAACTAGTGGGAACAGCCTTTCCCCGTCTAGCCTATCCAAACCCGTCATAATCTTGTACACCTCTATCAAGTCACCCCTCAACCTCCTTTGCTCTAATGAAAACAAATCCAGCTTCTCCAACCTGTCCTTGTAGCTAAGATCCCCCATCCCCGGAACCATTCTGGTAAATCTCCTCTGCACTCTCTCAAGGGCCTTCACGTCCTTCCTAAAGTGTGGTGACCAGAACTGGACACAATACTCCAGTTGTGGCCTAACCAGCACTTTATAAAGGTTCACTCAATGGCCTAGAAATTGGGTATAGCCCCGCTTGGGGCGTTAGAATTGGCGCAGCGCAAAGTTTATAGCCAGATGCAACTTATCGCCACCTGGCGCGATATTGGGTTGCATCGCCCCTAAAGGTGATTGAGGCGCGAATTCAGGCGTTACACGGGGCTCCTAAGGCGCTAAACTTCCGGCGCAACCCAATATCGGAGCGGACGGGCGCAGCGCAGGTGCTCTCAATTACCGATGACCACGAGACTTCCAGGCGCCGGCCAGCTCTTAAAGGGGTGGGTCAGTCAGCTTCAGCATCCACACTCTGCGCCTTGTAGGCCTCAGAATCGGCGCAGGCCCTTCTCTGGCGCTAAAAACTTGGACCAGATGGAGAAGGTGAGACAGAGAGCAGAGCGCTTCACCAATGAGGCTCTGGAGCAATTGGTGGCCGCAGTGGAGCGCCGGAGAGCTGTTCTCTACCCAGACAATGGCAGGAGGCCGAATCATAAGGACTACCGACGAGCTTGGAGGGATGTATGCCAGAGGGTCAACTCCAGCAGCATGGTGACCAGGAGCCCTGTCCAATGCAGAAAGAAATTCAACGACCTCACTCGGGTCGTGAGGGTGAGTGTTGTTTCTGCAAACTTCTGCATCCCTTCATTTGCACCTGACTTTATGGCTACAGGGTGGGCTGTGCCCCATTGGCCATCTGCCAGCAAGCACCCATGGCCCTTTCTGGGCACACACATGCACATTTGACTCAAGGCGTCATGTAAGGGCTCTTGCACCATGGGGGGCATGAGATGATCACTCAGGGCATCATGTAAGGGCTCTTGCACCATGGGGGGCATGAGATGATCACTCAGGGCATCATGTAAGGGCTCTTCCACCATGGGGGGCATGAGATGATCACTCAGGGCATCATGTAACATAACTTCCCCTCCTTTCCCCTGCAGTCCAAGCTGGCGAGGATTCGCAAAGACCAGCTTCACACCGGTGGAGGACCTCCACAAGTGGTCACGCTCACGGATCGCGAGGAGAGAGTCCACCAGATTCCTGGAGGACGTCTGAGTGGTCCTGTAACCACTGCAGCTGCCGACCCCATTGTCGACAGCGATGGTAAGGTTCTCACCTTTTACAACTGTCTCCTTCCACTTGTTCCCCCCGCCAGCATGCTTTCTCACTGTGGACCCATGTCATAGCCTTGCCGCAATCTGGCATCCCTTGCTGCCAAGCTGTCCTTTTGCTAAAGCCACTCTTCCACCTCCCTGCTTTCAGATGCTGCATCACCAGCTCGGGAGCCGGGCCCTCAAGCTGCCAGTGCCAGTGCCTCCGAAGGCTCAATGAGAAAATTACTGTCCAACAGAAGGTCAGCAACTCTCTCCAGCAACGATCAGAATGGCCAGCCCAAATGCCTGCAGCTTTTATACTAGTGCTGTCCCCTTTAAAGAGCGCCCCCCGAGTCCGAGAAGGGCCTGGGAACGCTCCATCCAACTGTCACTAATAGCGCCAGGCGGAAAGGTTGTGGGCGCCACCGAATATCCGGTCTGGGGCGCCAAAAAGGCGTTGCACACTGAAATGACGTCATGATCTGCCTGCGCCCGCGGGTGCGCGCAAAGTGTTAGCGCCGGCGCTAAAAGGATACTCAATATGGGAGGTGGCACTATATTCACTGCGCCCGCCCGAAAATTGGGTAATGCCCCAATTCTCGGGCTCTTTAGGCGCTAATCGCTGGCGCTACCAACCGAATTTCTAGGCCAATATCTCTATTTATGAAGCCCAAGATCCCATATGCTTTGCTAACCACTCTCTCAATATGTCTCGCCACCTTCAGGGACCTATGCGCATTACCTCCATATTACTGGACTGCTTCCAGCTCAGTGATCTAAAGGGAGTCTGAGTGGAGGCAGATTTGGTGTTTGGGCAGTAGATACCTGATGCGAAGTAATGCATTATGTAAAGTATTGCATCCTCTGGGGCTGATCCTAACTAACATTTGTGTCACAGCGGCCCTAACAGTAAACTATAGGGTCCCAAATAGAATTTCAATCTTGACAGTGGGGCAACAACGACAACAACAACTTGCATTTATACAGCGCCTTTAACATAGTAAAACGTCCCAAGGAGCATAATAAGAAAAAATTTGACACGAGGAGATATTAGGACAGATGTAAGAGGTAGGTTTTAAGGAGCACTTTAAAGGAGAGAGAGCTAGAGAGGCAGAAAGGTTTATGTAAAGTCTGTGGGTTGTGCAGTTAATAAATACACAGACTTCAGAAGTAACAAACAAACAGGTCTTTACTATTCGAAGGTCCGGGCGAATCTGCCCCAGCAATCCTGCTACAACACTTATATACTGGTGTGGTCACTATCGGTATTACAGTATACAGAAGCCAAACAAATAGTGCCACACCTAAAGTAGTTCCCTTAAAGGTGAACGGTTACATTCAATAGTTCCCTTAAAGATAGACGGGTACATACACTACAATCCTCCCTTTTTAGCTTATTACTTACAGAGTCCCCGTTAAACATACATATCTTCAACTTTCTATAAAACAAATTACAGATATAATCTCGGTGGAGTCAATGTCATATAAAACAATTTACAAATATAATCTCGGTGGAAACAGTTCACAGGTTCAGTCTCTGCGGAAACAGTTCATAGATTCAGTCTCTGATCTTGACTCGTTCCGAACAACATTTCTTTGATGTAGCCGGTTCACCTGGCTAGCGTGACTCCTCCATAGCCTTTTTCTTGACGTAACAGCTTGAACTTTCGTCCTGTTGAACCAGCAGTGCGGACTTTTACAACCAACTGGCTGTCTTGACATTTTCCAGTTTTTCAACTAATTTAGCTCCTTTCGTAATGTCCCGCCTGGAATGGTAGAAGTGCTAATATTTTAGATAGTTATTATCTTCTGCTTCTTCTTTTTCTTTTCTGCCTTTTTGAAACTCTCGGAGCTCCTTTCTCGGCTGCCAGCTGTAGCGCCACCAACTCTCTATGTTCCTTAGACCTTAAGTGCTTCATCCGAATTTCAGCACTTTGAGAGTTTTCATCACAAGCTGGGCAGACCACATCCTCGTAATATTCAGTGTCACTCAACAGGTCATGGTAATATTCAGGTTCGTTCTGAGTTAGGCCAGCGAGAGAGACTTCTTCTTCCTCCTCACCCGTCTGGACGTTATCTGACGGTGGTTCCTTCCCTAAACATCTTTCTTGAAAAGCCTTCTTCATGCATTCATATTCATCCCGCTCTTCCTGAGTTATCTGCCATTCCTTCACGACGGACCTCATTTGTGAGTTCAATACCTTCCTTTCCATCGGTAATTGCGTTATCAGGCTATTTAACCCTTCTACTGAAGTAACGGTTTCCACATTCTTCTGTTCACCTTGACATGATTCAACGTACTTTTGGCATCCTTGTAAAATTTGTGTTGCCACCTCAGCTATCTCCGTGACTTTTGAGAGCTCCGAACTCGTTCCCCCTGAAGATTGAAGCTCGTGTTCAGATTGTTCCCCTTGCAGAGTCTTGTCCTTCAGCATATGAAGGAGTTGGCCGACCGTTAACTCTTCCCTGGGAACACGGTGGATCAGAGTCTTCTCCATTTCATCCACCTCTTTCTCCAATACTTCCACCTTACGTTCCTCTTGAACTTTGGCTTTCAGCGCTCGGAAAAGTTGCGCCCTGATGCTCTCTAGTTCATGTTCAGGGACCATTCTTACAGTGTCCTGTTCTTCCACTGAAAGGATTCCCAGTTGAATCTGTTCTTCAAGTTGTTGAACCTCGGTCATTGCCGCCTCATATTTGTCTTGGGTGTCCTTCAATGTTTTTATAAGTTCTTGGACATCCTGTCTTTCATGCTCCGCCATGATTTTCACCTCTAATTGCTCATCTGTGGATGGAGCTTCTATCGATGAGTCTGTCTTGGCCTTGAGCTCATCAAGAATTTCCTGCAGCCTTTGGACTTCTTGCTCATGTTCAACCTTTAGTTGTTCATATGCTTCTACTGAAACTAGCTTTTCGGAGGCTGCCGAGTTAACCCCCTCCAGAATTGTAGCCTGGGCCTGTTCATACTGTTCTTTCAACTTCTCACACTCTGCTTGTAAGAAGTCGTAGAGAAGAACTGGAATAAAATCCTGGCTCCCTGAAGATTCCTCTTCCTTTGGTTCATTCTGTAAATATTCTAGTTCCTGAACAGCATCAGGGGAATGTGATTGGTATTTGACCATGATGGCTCTATGGTCGCTCTCTGCTTGAGCTAGCTGTCTCTGTAGTCTTTCCAGGTTCCCCCATTCGGTGTCCCAGAACTTTTCCATATTTTTCATCTCCTGTACGAGACGGTCACTCAACTGTTCTAATTGTTGTCGTACTTTGAAATAAGTTTGCGTCCGAGCTCGGTGTTCTTCCGTCATGGATGAATCCTTTGCTTGAACAGGCTCAGAATTCTCTGTCAACCTGGAGTTCTGCTCTGCAGCTTTATTCTTCTTGGTACCATAAGTCCTTCTGCATGTCTTCATTTTCTTTCCCATCGTCGGCAAGTCCCTTTTAGCCTTGTCTTCCATTTTCGACTTGGCCTTATCATCATCCATTTCAGAATCTGAGCTAATAGCTTGCACCGAGTCCTCCCTCATTATGGCTTTTAGGTAATGCCATTCCATGTCTATTTTCTTAATCCACTCCCGTCCTAGAAGTGGTGGTCCTCCCTCAGGTAATACGTACAAGCTCATTCTTGGGTGTTCTTTACCCCTATCTCTCACCTTGACTCTTATTTTCCCCACGGGGTATACGTTATGCCCCGTGTATGTCTGTAATACGAACTTGGTATTTCTTAAAGGTATGTGAGAGAATAGCCGGTGGTAGTCCCTTCGGTTGATGACTGATAGAGCTGATCCAGTGTCCAGCTCCATTCTTACTTGGACTCCAGCTATTTTTAGTATGACCCAGATGGCCTGTAGATCCGTTTCTTTACCCACATTGTGGATTCTCAGACTACCCAGCTCCTGGTTGTTTGGGTCTGAGTCTGAATTCTGTTCGTCTGAACTCTTCTCAGCCACCTTGTGTACCTTGTTGTACTTTTCTGGTGGTGGCTTCCTTTGATTATTGGTCTTTTTCCCGGACCGGCATACCTTCGCGATGTGACCCAGTTTGCCACATTTCCTACACTCTTGGTTCTTAAACCAGCATTGATTCTGGTCATGCGTTGTCTTCCCACAACGGTAGCATTTTGTTGTGCTTGAAGTAATTTGGTCCACCCCGAGTGCCGCCGCCTTTAGTTGCATTTCCGCCGTTCCTTTCGCTGCGGCTTCGTGCGATGCAGCTATAAGGACAGCCCTGTCCAGTGTGAGGTCGTTCTCTTCCAGTAGTCGCTTCTGCGTCCCTTCTTTGGACAATCCGCATACGAACTTGTCCCGCAGCGCTTCTGTCAGATTCCCTCCGAACTGGCAGTATTTCGCTAGCCTACGCAGTTCGACCAAGTATTCCGCATTGCTTTCGTCTTTCTTCTGCGTTCTTGCGTAGAATTTGAATCGTTCAGCCAGCATCAGCGGTGTGGGGTTCAAGTGGTCCTTCAGCACAGCCACAATCTCTTCGAAGGTCTGATCCGCTGGTTTATTTGGTGCTATTAGATGCTTCAAGAGCCCGTATGTTTTTGCCCCCATCGAGTTTAGCAATGTTATCGCCTTGTCGTCTTCCTCTATTTTGTTGGCTTCGCAATAGATCTCTATGCGTTCCACGTACGTGGCCCAGTCTTCTATTTCAGAATTAAAGTCATTAATATTCCCTCGCTTAGGCATCTTTCTTCCCTTGGGAGCAGCACCAGTATTTCTTTAAGTATTCTTATTTATTTGTTTGTTTCTAAGATGGCGCTTTTCCCGCGAAATCGGCGGTTTCCCGCTCTTTCCTTCTCTCCCCGCCCACTTCAATGGCGGTATGTCAATCAAGATGGCGGTTTTCCCGCGAAAATGGCGGTTTCCCGCTCTTCCTTTCTCGCCCCGCCCACTTCAATGGCGGTTTCCCGCTTCTGGCGTCTTCTCCGCCTAATGGCGGCTTCCCGCGTTTCTTCCCGGTGGAAGGGGTACGCTTCCCCCACAGCGGACAGGTTCAGCCGCTGGCTGGCTACCGCACAGCTCCCCTTACTCGGCTATGTCTTTTCCTCCCGCCCGCACGGCTCTACCGGCGCTGGGTACACCCCGTTAACGGAGGACAGTTCAGCCGCTGGACTGGCTCTCGCGCAGTCTCTCTCTCCGTACCCGGCTCTGTCGCTCTCTCACCCGCACGTTCGGTGCTACCGGCCCTGGGTACCCCGTTGGTGGAGAACAGCTCAGCCGCTGGACTGGCTCTCGCGCAGTCTCTCACCCCGTTTTCGGCTGTGTCTCTCACCCACTCCCGCACGTTCGGTTTTGCCAGCTCTGAGTACCCCGTTGGTGGAGAACAGCTCAGCCGCTGCACTGGCTCCTCGCAGTCTCTCTCTCCGCACCCGGCTCTCACCCGCACGGTTCCCGTTCGCCTCCCCAGCCCTCTCGCAGACCGGTGTTTCCCTCCCCGGCTGCGGCTGGGTTTCTCTTCCCGCGCCTACTCGCAGGCTCAGCGCTTCGTGGCTGCGGTCGCTGTCTGGATTATTTTTTTCCCGATCGCGGTCCGGCTGTCACCCGACGCCGTTGGACCCGACTTTTGGCCGGCACAGCTCCCCCTCGACCGAGGTCGAGTGCTCTGCCCTTATCCTCCGGATACTTCTACACCTTCCCCTACTCACAGTCTCTTCGGCCGCCTTGTTTCCTGCTGGTCGGCTCACTCCGCACCGTGGCAGAAGGGTAGTCAGTGCCTGTTGCTGATACAGCTTTTGTTGTTAGTCTTCTTGCTTTCTGTTGTTGCAGCCTCGTGTTTTCTTTTGGTAGCACGACGAGGGCGGCTGTCTCTCTTCGACGCTCTTCGTTGCTTTTGGTAATCTTGCCGCAGGGTACGATCGGACTCGTCGCCACTGTAAAGTCTGTGGGTTGTGCAGTTAATAAATACACAGACTTCAGAAGTAACAAACAAACAGGTCTTTACTATTCGAAGGTCCGGGCGAATCTGCCCCAGCAATCCTGCTACAACACTTATATACTGGTGTGGTCACTATCGGTATTACAGTATACAGAAGCCAAACAAATAGTGCCACACCTAAAGTAGTTCCCTTAAAGGTGAACGGTTACATTCAATAGTTCCCTTAAAGATAGACGGGTACATACACTACAGTTTAGGGAGGGAACTCCAGAGCTTAGGAACATAAGAAATAAGAGCAGGCGTCGGCCATACGGCCCCTCGAGCCTGCTCCGCCATTCAATAAGATCACGGCTGATCATCGACCTCAACACTTTCCCACCCGATCTCCATATCCCTTGATTCCCCTAGAATCCAAAAATCGATCTATCACAGATAGGGCCTCGGCAGCTGAAGGCACTGCCACCAATGGTGGAGCGATGAAAATTGGGGATGCGCAAGAGGCCAGAACTGGAGGAGCGCAGAGATCTCGGAGGGCTGTAGGCAACTTCCCCTATTGGCCGCGTGGCCGCACAGCTCTCTGCCGGTCCCGTGCAGCCCGGGACCGGCTTTTCCATTGTCCTTAAAGGGGCCGCGCAACCAAAAAACAATTAGGGGGAACATTGGTTGTGGGGCTAGAGGAGGTTACAGAGATAGGGAGGGGCGAGGCCATGGAGGGATTTGAAAACAAAGATGGGAATTTTAAAACTGACAACCTTACATTGGTTGCAGTGCTTAAGGGGCAGAGCACAGATAGTGTGGACCAATACATTCTTATATTAAAACAGCACCTATTTGGTGTTAAAATCCAATTGCTTTGATTTTTTTCTATTAAATCCTTTGCTTAGTATCAGGTTGGGGACTTTGTGGTGCTTCCTGTAGAAGCAGGTTTTTTTTCTAATTCCGTACCATATGTGTGAAGCATCTTGCACGCTCATGGTTCCAAACCTGCAGTTGCTGGCACATGCAGCTAATATAACTGGCAGCTTCTCAATCAACCTGCTCACAGGAATTCATTGCCAAGACATGGCACACTGTAACATAACAGTATATTATCAGAATATTACCTCACACTAAGCCAAAGGACATCAATTTAAGTGAGATCTTAGGGATAGTTTTTATATTTTGAGGATGAATATCGCGCCAGGCAAGGTATTAGGACCTTGAGTGTTATTAAAATGTATTTGGATGCTGTAATGGCTGAGTCAGGTTCTACGGGGATGGGCCAAATGGCCTCTTCGTGTCCTTGATGTTTCCTATTACAAGGGAAGGGGAAAATCAGCTGGGCTTCCTGCTTATTCCCGCTGGAAAGAGCATCTGTGTGAACACTGGGCGAGGACAGGCTCAGGCTGTGCGCTGATGCCTCCTCCCACCAGGCTTCGACAACCTGTTGACAATAGGGTCGCCAACTCTGATTGGGCGTATTCCCGGAGGTTTCATCACATGACCTCCTGCCTCTAACCGCCCCGCCCCCCCACTCCCGCCATTGGTCGCCCGACACGTCCATCCTGGTGACGCCCCGCCTTCCCACACCAATTGGAAAACAAACAGACTCTTTGTTGTCACTGTTGTAATGTAGGAAACGTGGCAGCCAATTTGCGCACAGCAAGATCCCACAAACAGCAATGTGATAATGACCAGATCAGCAGAAGCAGCGATGGAGGCCACGACGACCCGCTGTAGCACGGCGGCCGGCAGCTCCTCGGCGGGAGGCTCGGAGGTCAAACCGGTCGGAGGGGAGGCGGCCAGCGGGCCGAGGGCGGGAAAAGCAGGCCCTGGAAGGTCGGACACCGCAGGAGGCTCGGAGATCAGACCGGGTGGAAGGAGAGCCAAGGAGAAGCAGGCCCCGGGACGTCGGTACCACGGCAGCTGAAGATTGTCGGGCAGGAGTGCGGGAAAGGCGGAGCGAGGCGAGAGCGACCCTATTGTGATGGCGCCGATGAAGATGGCTGCCGTCCTTGCGGGCTCCGTGCGTACCAGCAGCTAAGTGTCCTTTGCTGCTTGGTGCGCTCGGCTCGTTAAGAAAAAAGCATTTCACTGACTGAATTTCACTTGTTGTATTTGGTTATGTGACAAATAAAATTGAAAATAAAATTGAAATTGAATTACCTGATTGGATGATTCTCGGTTGTCCGTCAAACAGGCTTTTTTTCCCCAACTCAGATATTTTTATTACTTGTAAACAAAAGTGTTCAAAGACAATTTAAAGCAAAACACCATTTTTTTAAGGCCCCTCTGATTTTCCCCTCAGGTGTTTGCTCCCAGCGAGTGCCCTGGAGATTAATCTTCAATTTCTGGAGACTCCAGGGCCAATCCTGGAGTGCTGGCGACCCGAGTTGGCACTCTTATCTATTCTCACACATGAAAATTAAAAACTTGGACAAAGCACCGGGGGTGTAAAAAAAAATGCTTGTAACTCTCTCCCGCAGAAACCAGACTCAAGCAGCAAAAATGTGACCAGAATTAGTTTTGTAACTTACGGTACACTGAAGCTTACATACCAATGTGGTACTGACCACAGGCAAACCAAAACTGCAGGTCCCTGTGGTTCTTACATCAGTAAGGGATCAGTAATGTATGTGATCTTGCAACTTCAGTGTTAACCAGCATCACTTCAGACTGCTCTCTCACTTACAGCCTCCAAACTGCAGCTCAGGGGCGGCACGTAGGCAAGGCAGCTGATGGAAACACGCTCTCGAAAGCTACAAGTCACCAGAAATTGGTTTCATTAAAGCGCCGACAGGAACCGTGCAAATGGTTTTACTTGCGTGAGCCACAACAACCTGCAAAAATAGGCTTGCTGTTACATTTGGTGCAGTCCTTCTGGCACTATCATGGAATGCCCATGGACCCTGTGCTCGCTGGCCTGCATTGGCTCCCGGTTCTGGCAACGCCTCGATTTTAAAATTCTCGTCCTTGTTTTCAAATTTGACCTCGCCCCCCCTCCCTGTCTGGCTTTGACTCTTCCTAACCCAGGGTACACTGAGGCAAATGGTAGGATTTTCATTGCTCATGGGCTGGAGTGCTTCAGCTATGAGGAGAGACTGGACAGGCTGGGGTTGTTTTCCTTGGAGCAGAGAAGGCTGAGGGGGGACCTGATTGAGGTGTACAAAATTGAGGGGCATAGATAGGGTAGATAGAAAGGAACTTTTCCCCTTAGTAGAGGGGTCAATAACCAGGGGGCATAGTTTCAAGGTAAGGGGCGGGAGGTTTAGAGGGGATTTGAGGAAAAACGTTTTCACCCAGAGGGTGGTTGGAATCTGGAACTCACTGCCTGAGGGGGTGGTAGAGGCAGGAACCCTCACAACATTCAAGAAGCATTTAGATGAGCACTTGAAACACCATAGCATACAAGGCTACGGACCAAGTGCTGGAAAATGGGATTAGAATAGACGGGGCTTGATGGCCGGCGCGGACACGATGGGCCGAAGGGCCTCTTTCTGTGCTGTATAACTCACTCTAACTCAACAGAGTGGGGAGTAGCGGCCTACTCCTGCTCCTATTTCTTATGAAATATTTTTTATAAATGATCTTTTAGGGTAGAAAGGACAAAAGCAGTACCAGCGGAAGAGTAGCACCAGAGGTTCCATAGAACCATTGGTAGGATTTGGCAGATTTAGCGTGGTCCTAAAACAGGCACAGTTACAGGGTGGGGGAGTGGCGGGGTTGTCGCGTGAGATCATGTCCACATTGTGGTTTTCCTACCCGACACGAATTTTGTGTCCCACATTGCTTGTATGAAAGAGCTTCTAAAACAGCAACTTGCAATCAAACGGGAACGGTAGCATAGCGATTATGCTACTTGATTAATAATCCAAAGGTCCAGACTGAATGATCTGACTAGACGTGGGTTCAAATTCCACCACGGTCGCTGGGGAATTTAAATTCAATTAAATTTATCTGGAATAAAAAGCTAGTATCAGTAATGATGACCATGAAACTGCCAGATTGTTGTAATAAACCCATCTGATTCACTAATGTCCTTTAGGGAAGGAAATCTGCCGTCCTTACCCGGTCTGGCCTATATGTGACTCCAAACCCACAGCAATATGGTTGACTCTTAACTACCCTAGAAATGGCCTAACAAGCCACTCAATTGTGTTCAAGAAGGCAATTCGGGATGGGCAATAAATGCCAGCCTTGCCCACATCCCATGAATGAATAAAAAACAAACAAGGTAACTAACCACACCTCAGCTATTTAAGTAGTAGTACCTGGGAACTGGGAGTGACTGACTGGAGTCAGAGGGCTAAAAATTCGGTGGCGCCGCGTTTGGGGCGCCAAGCTCGCCTGGGCGCCGGAATTTGCGCTCAGCCAGAGCCGCTTGCGCCCTCCCGATATTCAGTGGGAGCGCCCCAAGAGGAACTCGGGGCGCTGCTCGAGGCTCCCCGCGTCCCGCTTGGGGCGCTCAAACTGAATATCGCCGCGCTACGTGCCACAGCGCCACATGCTGTGGCACGGCTCGCTGCTGTACTGCAGGCCTTCCTCCCCTTCTTAAGGGGGAGGGGCCTGCACCAGCGCGATCACCGATCGCGAGTGCCAGCAAAAGAGCCCGACACCGAGGAGAAGTGCCGGGCTTTTGGGACACAGCCGGCACTGCCTGGGGGGTGGATCAGGAGGCCGGGGAGGGCGGCACGAGGAGGTGCTGGCAGGCGGCCACCGGAAAAAATGGCCGCCCCGCACCTCCACCTTAATTTGCGCCACTACCGCCACAGGTAGGCCCTGTGAACCGGTCGTGATTTGCGACCGGCGTTACAGAGGCGGGCGCGACCAAATATCGCGATCGGGGCGGGAGCGGGGCGCTGCGCACACCAATGGCGTCATCGGTGGCGGCGCAGCGCTACAAGCTAACGCCGCCATTAGCGCCCCGCTAAATATCACGGGAGGCGTGGCCAGTGGCGCTAAAGCCACTGAGTGCCCTCTTTGGGCGCTAACTGGTGGCGCAGCCCACCGAATTTCTAGGCCAGGCTGTCTGGAGTTGTTGAGGGCTCTTGGGCTATGAACAATGTTGGCAAGGCTGTACTTTTATTGCCCATCCCTAGTTGCCCTGAGAATCTGGTGGCGGCCCAATTCATCATAACAATTGTTTTTACAGCTGAGGGGCTTGTTAGGCCGGTTCAGAGAGCATTAAGAGTGAATGTGTCTGACTAGAGCCACGCGTAGGCCAGACTGGGTAGGGGTGGCAAGCTTCCTTCCCTGAAGGACATTAGTGAACCAGTTGGGTTTGTATGAGAACCCTGTGGCTCTCATGGTCATTCTTACCTGGTGCCAGCCAACAAATTACCAAATTTATTGAACTAACCATGGTGGGATTTGAACACACGACCTCTAGGTTGTTAGCCCAGTACCATAACCATTACATTTGGCTGCCTTCTCTATAAAAGCATTTGAAGAGTGAGCCTCTCCGGTATCAGCACATTTTCTCACTAAAATATAACAACATTGAGTACTGGTGACAAGTTTATTTTTATCCCTTAGTATAATGCAATCAGTGCCATCTGAGTAAATGATAAGATAACCAGTAGTTCACAAACCCAGTGACTGAATCAACTCACTAAAGGAAAAAGCAACGTCAGATTTCTGTCAGTATCGCAATTAGTAAATGAATAATCCCAAACACAAAGTGTTACTGTGATAGTTTCATATTCATTACACACTCCACTGTTATTGTAAGTACAAGGTGGAAAAACAGCAATTTACTTTCTCAGTCTGTGTGGTTAAGGACCAACCAAATAACTTACCAGCCAAATGTAAGTTCACAGTTTATACAGGGGCTAAGTGATAACATGCCTTCTGTTGCCTGGACCCTAAACTCTGGAATTCCCTGCCTAAACCTCTTCGCCTCTCTTTCCTCCTTTCAGACACTCCTTAAAACCTGCCTCTTTGACCAAGCTTTTGGTCACCTGCCCTAATTTATCCTTATGTGGATCGGTGTCAAATTCTTTGTCTTAAAATACTCCAGTGGGACGTTTTACTACATTAAAGGCACTATATAAATACAAGTTGTTGTTGTGCATATTAAATAAGTACATAAAAAAGATGCGATCACACAAGGATTATATAAAACCAAAATGGTTACATTGAAAGTGATCCCATACATACTGGGGTAGATTTGCCGCTTGTATTCCCTTGAATATAGAAGATTAAAGGGCGATCTAATTAAGGTGTTCAAGATGATTAAAGGATTTGATGTGGTAGATAGAACCAATTTTAAATCGATTTTAAAATTCTCATCCTTGTTTGCAAATCCGTCCATGGCCTCACCCCTCCCTAGCTCTGTAACCTCTTCCACCCCTACAACCCTCTGAGATCTCTGCGCTCCTCCAGTTCTGGCCCCTTGCGCATCCCTTGGATGTGAAGGCCTTAGAGAGGGTGCATAAAAGATTTACAAGAATGGTTCCAGGGATGAGGGACTTCAGTTACGTGGATAGACTGGAGAAGCTGGGGTTGTTGTCCTTAGAGCAGAGAAGATTGAGAGGAGATTTGATAGAGGTGTTCAAAATCATGAGGGGCCTGGACAGAGTAGATAGAGAGAAACTGTTCCCATTGGCGGAGGAGTCGAGAACCAGAGGACACAGATTTAAGGTGATTGGCAGAAGAACCAAAGGCGACATGAGGAAAAACTATTTTACTCAGCGTACGGTTAGGATCTGGAATGCACTGCCTGAAAGGGTGATGGAGGCAGATTCAATTGTGGCTTTCAAAAGGGAGTTGGATAAGTACCTGAAGGAAAAGAATTTGCAGGGCTACGGGGAAAGGGCGGGGGAGTGGGACTAGCTGAGGTGCTCTTGCAGAGAGCCGGCACGGGCTCGACGGGCCGAATGGCCTCCTTCTGTGCTGTAACCATTCTATGATAGAAACTATTTCCTCTGGTGGGGGGGGGAGTCCAGAACAAGGGGGCATAACCTTAAAATTAGAGCCAGGCCGTTCAGGGGTGATGTCAGGAAGCACTTCTTCACACAAAGGGTGGTGGAAATCTGGAACTCCCCCCCAAAAATCTGTCAAGGAAGTGGGGGGGGGGTCAATTGAAAATTTCATAACTGAGATTGATCGATTTTTGTTAGGCAAAAGTATTAAAGGTTATGGAGCAAAGGCGAGTAGATGGAGTTAAGATACATTATCAGCCATGATCTAATTGAATGGCGGAACAGGTTCGAGGGGCTGAATGGCCTCCTCCTGTTCCTATGTTCCTATGCTTGCTGCTTGGATGTAAATCTGGTGTTGCGGATTGACTGCCCGTTATAGGAACCTCTCGATTTCAATTCCAATAAGATTAACGGAAATAAAGATCGGCCGGTTCCAACAATGGGAGGTCGATCCGCAACGTCAGAGTTGCCCCCGGGCAGCAAGTTGAAAATCTACCCAATTATTCCTGGCCTCTAAGTGAGCGATTCCACTAATTGAAGGTCACACTGCTGCTGTGGGTTAGAAGTCCAGGGCCCTCAGTTCAGAAGTTAGTGGACTGGCAGCCTGTGGAGGCTCTTGCGTATCAGAATGACTGTTTTTTTAATTTGTACACGGGGTGTGGGCGTCACTGGCAAGGCCAGCATTTATTGCCCTTTCCTAATTGCCCTTGAGAAGGTGGCGGTGAGCCACCATGAACTGCTGCAGTCTGTGTGGTGATACTTCTTGGTACAACTGAGTGTCTTGCTGGGCCATTTCAGAGGCCAGTTAAGAATCAATCACATTGCTTGTGGGCCTGGAATCACATATAGGCCAGACCAGGCAAGGGCAGCAGATTTCCTTTCCTAAAAGGCATTAGTGAAGCAGATGAGTTTTTACAACAATCCGGTAATTTCATCGTCACCATTACTGGTACTAGCTTTTTATTCCAGATTTATTTAACTGAATTTAAATTCGCCAGCGATCGTGGTGGGATTTGAACTCTTATTGCCTGGATCATTAGTGCAGGCCTCTGGATTACTAGTTCAGTAACATAACCACTATGCTACCGTTCCTGTCCATCTACTCCAAATAACGTGGAATTACATTCATTATATAAAGCATTCTGATCACAAATAAGAAATTAGCCCACTAGCTCCTACCCTTTGAAGTGGTCAGAAGGTAATGATGTGGGTAGGATGAGGGATTCCATAAACTCATGGCGTTTATTTGTGTAGCTGTGAATGGCTGACAGTGACCTTCATCAGTCCAACAGGATACCCCTTCAGGCATAAACCACTGCTGCATCATTGAGCACACATGCAAGTGAAAGTGCGCGGGGAATCTGGCTCGTGACACTTGCAGCGTAAACGGCAACAGCTCTGAACTTTGTGGGAATCTTCAAACGAACACAGAGCAGAACTCACCGCTGGCTGAAAAGAGTTGCGCTCCATCGCGTAGAATGATACAGCACAGAAGGAGGCCATTCGGCCCAACGTGCCTGTGTTGGCTCTCTGAAAGAGCGATCCAGTTCCATTCCATTCCCCCGCTCTCTCCCCAGAGCCTTGCAATTTTTTTTCCCCTTTTCAAGTATCTACTGACATGAATCAGCCATTCATGTGGAAATGACATGAAATAATACTGGGCGGCCTGCTGGTGGTGCTGTCCAGGAAGAGTATAAATACTTGGGCATGGGCCCAGCTTGCTCAGGACATTCTTTTACAGGAACTAGCGAAGGACACAACTAGATCTCCATGTTGTAAAACAGTTGATTAAAGCTTTGTTTAATGCTTAGACCAAGTGCCTAGTAGTTTTCTTACATCATCTACCCTGTCCCCTTTTTGAAAGTTACTATTGAATCTGCTTCCACCGCCCTTTCAGGCAACTGCATTCCAGATCACAACAACATGTTTACATTCAAGGGCGTTTTGCCACATAAATGTACAATGTATCCATACGCTGCCTGAAGCGAGGAGTGGACAGGAAGTGGGCAACAAGAGGCAGACAGAGTGCAGGTGAGAATGGCATTTAGGACATGCATCATCGAGGCAAAAGGAGGAAGAAGAGGAGGAAGAGGAGGAGGAGGAAGAGGAGGGGGAAGAGGCAGCTCACGTTAGGAACATAAATAATACCAACACCCTTAGGTAATATTGTAGTGAAATAAATATCCTGGTTTTTTTCTCTTTAAGCTTCTGAAATAACTTCTCAATCTGACTGGATACTCTTCTCGTGGTGAGATTGTCACAGAGGAGATTTAGCCTCTCCCACCGCACAGAATGGCTCCCACCCCCTCAATTTGGAGGCAATTTATGTTTCTTTAATTCTTTGCCTGTACTCTTGGCCAGACTGTGTTTTTTTTTGCTGTCTGAGTCACAATGTTGCTTCACAATAGGATGCTAATTCCTGCGTATCGTGAGTGTCTCATCAAAATGAGGAGCGCTCGTGTTGGGGGATGGCTCGTTTTCCTACTTTTCTCACCCACTGTCGCTATCAAGCGCTTGCAGGTCAACCACAACATAGCTGGATGAACGTTACAGCTGTTCCAATAATGAGCCTTGTACCCAACCGTGGAAAAGCATCTTCTACCACCCCAGGGTCAGATTCCCACTCCTCGGACCATCCATCACTGTGACCTGTCTGGGGGAAACAGCAAACTAACTAAATACCAATGAGCAAATTCCGGGCAAATTCTTCTAGGAACACAGGAACCAGAGGCCATTCAGCCCCTCGAGCCTGTTCCGCCATTCACGGCTGATTTGTATCTTAACTCCATCTACCCGCCTTTACTCCATAACCCTTAATACCCTTGCCTAATGAAAATCTATCAATCTCTCTTTTGAACTTTTCAATTGACCTAGTCTCAGCAACTTTTGGGGGAAGAGAGTTCCAGATTTCCACTACCCTTTGTGTGAAGAAGTGCTTTCTGTTATCACCCCAGAATGACCATGCTCAATTTTAAGGTAATGGCCCCTTGTTCTGGACACTCCCACCAGAGGAAATAGTTTATCTCTATCTACCCTATCAACTCCTTTAATCATCTTAAACACCACGATTAGATCACCCCTTAATCTTCTATACTCAAGGGAATACAAGTCCAGTCTATGCACCCTGTCCTCATAATTTAACCCTTTTAGCCCCAGTATCATTCTGGTGAATCTGCGCTGCACTCCCTCCAATGCCTGCTGTGGATTCATCCCCATCTAGGACTGAGGTGAATCTCCTAATACTCGGGTGAGTTAGCATCCTTACCGCCTCAGAGAGGGAAAGCAAGAAAGTGAAAGTGACAGCGTTGTAGCCAAGACTCCCCGCCGATGGCTGGGATTTTCCTTTCTGGTGACAGGGCTGGACTTCCTCCTGCTGCTAATGTCGTTGATATGTTCCTGGGCTCAGCCTTGCTTAAGTTATTTGGCAGGATTCCTGCCTTAGCTGGGAGTTTGCTGATCATGGTTGCGGGGCGGAGGAAGTAGCTGCTGGAGTGGTCAAACCCCTGCAGCAGCTTCAAGGGGCAAGCAGTCTGGATAGTGTAAAAACTGTTGCTGCCTTGGAGAAACAAGCCATAATGTAATGATAGAAAGTCACGAGGAACAGCACCTCATCTTTCCATTAGGCACTTTACAGTCTTCTGGACTCAACATTGAGTTTGACAATTTCAGCTCAGAACCTCGGCCCCCATTTTTTCACATGGCAGCTGTGGATGATTCTGCCATTCCCATTTACACCTCCTCTCGCCCCCATCCTTTCTTTCTTTACTTGTCCCATTCCCATCTCCTTTCGCCTTGCACCATCATCCCTTTTGTCGTTTAATCTCTCCTGCCGTCCACCCTATCACAGACCTTCCCTTTTGTTCTTTCCTCCCCTCTCCCCCTTTCCCTGCCCCTGCACTTGCTTAAAATCTGTTACAACTTTTTCCAGGGTTGTTCTCCTTAGAGCAGAGAAGGTTTAGATCAGGGAGATTTAATAGAGGTGCTCAAAATTAGGAGGGGTTTTGATATAGATAGGGAGAAACTGTTTCCACTGGCAGGAGGGTCGGTAACCAGAAGACACAGATTTAAGGTCATTGGCAAAAGAACCAGGTGGGAGATGAGTCGAATTTTTTTTACGTAGTGAGTTGTTGTGGTTTGGAATGCGCTGACTGAAAGGGCGGTGGAAGCAGACTCAATAGTAACTTTCAAAAGGGAATTAGATAAATACTTGAAAAGGAAAAAAAAATACGGCTATGGGGCAAGAGCACGGGAGAGTGGGACTAATTGGAGAGCTCTTTCAAAGAGCCGGCACAGGCACAATGGGCCGAATGGCCTCTATGTATGATTCTATGATTCGAAAAGTACTGCAATTATAAACCGCCGAGTCCCTCATGGAATTATTTTACTGTGTGCCAACTCATTTCCATAAATTAATAAGAACATTTGCTCTCCCTCATTACCGTTCTCCTACTAAAAAGCCACCCTCCCTCAATATTTTCCACCAGCCACTTCTAGTACGCAACACACTGACTTTTGCAACTCCCCCAAACATCACTGTTTGACAATAGCCCCTCACGCTGATGAGTCGGTATCTAAATCACAATGGCATGCACTTAGTTTTATTTGATTAGCAGAGCGTGCAAAAGATTCCATATACACACATATATTAATCATGGTCTATCGGGTAGTTAGGTGCACGTATAGAAAATGTATAAACATGCCTCTGACTATAATACTCTGAAATACAGTAACCGCGGTGCAGCACTCAGTATATTGTTTCTTTTCAAATACAGATAAACCACTCTCTTCCTAGCACTCTGCACATTCACACACTCCGAACAGCTTACTGAGTCGACAGAACCGAGACCATTATTATTATGGTACATAAAGAAGGCTTCACATTTTGAATTTAGTATCGGGTGCCTGTTATTCAGCTATCGTGCCCACGATACTAAAGCCCGCATTAACTTTAAAAGGCAAAAACAGAAGAAAAGACACCATCCAGAGAGCGGAGGACCTACCGAATTCTGCCATTCAGAGTTACTTCCAGCAGAGCAGTTTGCAATGTGGATCCTGACAGGTGAGCAGCACAGTCCTGAGCAGAGGCAACAGCGTCACAGTAAAGTACAGTTTTCTGCTTTCAGTCAAGCAGAGGGGGTTGAGGCAGGAAGCCTGCAAGCTTATCGCAAAAAAGTGTAGAATTACGTGGGCGGCCACACACTAAACACTGACTAAATCAGTGAGCAGGCATGTTGTGTTTGAGAGGAAGTAGGGTTTCTAATAAACAATTACCCTTGTCTCTACAAGGCTAGTAACCACATAGGAGCATCCTATTTGTAACACATTTGCCAATGAATTAAACTACATTTTTCTTTTGGCAGCCAGCAGTGATAGATCTGGTGGCAAAGCGAAGCTAAAATGACCAGTTTACCATCAATGTGAAATCATGGGACTTTCTTTTTTGATAAGCTGGTAACCGCATTGAGCGTGATAGCAGTGTAGTGTTTGCATGTGTTTTACTGTCTTCTCTTGGTGTCAGTCACCCATGCTAGAACATAAGAGCATAAGAATTAGGAGCAGGAGTCGGCCACACGGCCCCTCGAGCCTGCTCCGCCATTCAATAAGATCATGGCTGATCATCCACCTCAACTCCACTTTCCCTCCCGATCTCCATATCCCTCGATTCCCCTAGAGTCCAAAAATCTATCGATCTCAGCCTTGAATATACTCAACGACTCAGCATTCACAGCCCTCTGGGGCAGAGAATTCCAAAGATTCACCACCCTCCGAGTGAAGAAATTCCTCCTCATCTCAGTCCTAAATGGCCGACCCCTTATCCTGAGACTGTGACCCCTGGTTCTAGACTCTTCAACAACAACAACTTGTATTTATATAGCACCTTTAACGTAGTAAAACGTCCCAAGGCGCTGCATAGGAGTATTATAAGACAAAAAAATTGACACCGAGCCACCTAAGGAGAAATTAGGGCAGGTGACCAAAAGCCTGGTCAAAGAGGAAACAAGCCAGGGGAAACAAGCACTCAGCATCGACTCTGTCAAGCTCCCTCAGAATCTTATAAATTTTAATATAAGATCACCTCTTATTCTTCTAAACTCCAGACAGTATAGGATATGGTCGCATGGACACTGCTCATGCTCTGCTACTTTGCCAAGAAAGCAGTTCTTCATGTGTGCCTAAGCAGAGAGTACCGGGAGGCATCAATTCTGTTCTCACCCGACAGCTGCATACATTCCATTATTACTGGATGCAGGAGCCCAGGCTGATCTGTCTCGTTCTCTTGCTAAGAACTCTGAGGCTAACTATAATACCCCAACTGCTGACTTGCTGAAATTAGCTAACCATGCCAGGACCAAGAACTGAATCTTCCTGGTCCATATGCCTCACTGTCACAGCCAGATGAGTCACTAGGGGAACTGTGGCACCTTTACAATACAAAGTAATATTGATAGTGTTGAAGGCGCATGCTGCAATGTCCAAATTCTCATGATGCCCATGGAACACATACATCCTGATCTTTCAGATATTCCTAATCCATAAAGTAGGAAACATAGAGGATATGCTGATAACTCAGGGAGGGAGCAATGACCACTGGAAAGTTATCAGCCAGAATTTTCTGTACCGGGGTGGTTTGGGTGCGGGCGGTCGGCGTGGCGGGTCGCGACCCCGTTGCTGCTTCCATCCTGCTGCAGAAAATGACATTGCGATAATGGGGCCTATTAAGCCCGCCCTGCGCATTACCCGTCCCAATTAAATGGTGCGGATCTGATGACGTCATCCACAACGTGTTTTCAGCCCGAATATTTAAAGGGGCCATGGCCACATTGCATTTGAAGGTTCATCTAGGAGCATGCAGGCAGCACACTGGAGGTTTCCATTGTTCCAAACAGTTGGCGAGATGGCTGCACAGAGGCAGAGGGCTGCACCCAGGTTCTCCGATGACTCCCTCCATATGCTTGTGAAGGAAGTCAGAGCACGCAGGGAGGTCCTCTTCCCTTCCAACAGGCGGAAGAGACCTCCCCAGGAGACCAAGACAGCTTGGCTCCAAATAGCAGAGGAGGTCAATAGCAGGGATGCAGTCAGGAGAACCTGGGTGCAGTGCTGGAAACATTTCAATTATCTCATTAGATCTGGAAAGGTGAGTGCAAAGCCACTCACAACTTCATCCTGCTGTGCCTCTCATCACATCCCCGTCACTCTGCCTTCCCAACCCTACTCCTGCACATCCTTACTCACACCAACATACCTTGCACATCCACCCATCCCTCTCTATCTACATTATCACATCTCTTCTGACTAACCACCCCTCACACTCAGCCTCATCCTAGTGCAATCATACCAACTAACAACACTCAAGGAGCCCACTTGGCATTGCCACCCCAATCCAGCATGGTCTCCCTCTAAAGATGCAAGCCATCCATTCCTTACACTCATTCCATCACTCTCACTCAACCTTCTCGTCTTTCCCTCCTTGCAAGTGAAGAGAGCCCACAATAAGAGGGAGAGGGAGAGAACCAGAGGGAGGCCTCCATCATTTGCGATCCTCACAACAGCAGAGGAGGCTGTGTTAGAAGTCTCGGGAGTGGCCGAGCAGCTGGAGGTGGGTGATGGTGAGAGGGGGTTATCTCAGCAACCTGGTGACAGAATTACATCTCATGCAGCTACATGGCATACATCAGCACGGTGGCATAGTGGTTAGCACTGTTGCCTCACAGCGCCAGGGACCCGGGTTCAAATCCGGCCTCGGGTGACTGTCTGTGTGGAGTTTGCACATTCTCCCCGTGTTTGCGTGGGTTTCCTCCGGGTGCTCCGGTTTCCTCCCACAGTCCAAAGATGTGCGGGTTAGGTTGATTGGCCATGATAAAAAATTGGCCCTTAGTGTTAGGGGGGATTAAATACGTGGGGTTACGGGGTTACGGGGATAGGGCTTGGGTGGGATGGCTGTCGGTGTAGGGACCGGGTGCTAGGGTTTGGATGATCAGCCATGATCTCGTTGAATGGCGGCGCAGGCTCGAAGGGCCGAATGGCCTACTGCTGCTCCTAGTTTCTATGTTTCTATATCAGTCACTCATATGGGGACTGATGCTATCAGTCACTGAATGGTCATTATGTGCATAATGGTATTTGTACCCATTCTTCATATGACATATCTAACACATCCCTTTACTCTCCCACAGGTTCATCAAGAGCCCCCCCCCCACCCCACTGTCCAGGAGGAAGAGGAAGGCGACTGCTCAGAGGAGCCTCCAGCCTCTGAGGACGCAGTGTCACCAGACATAAGCGCACCCAGCACCAGCACAGATACGCACACCTCAGTGGGTCCCACGCGAGATAGAGTAGTGTTGTCACCTGGTGTCTCACAAGTCACAAGTGAGCAAGAGCAGATGGTGGAGACAGGGACAGCAGTGCAGAGTCCTCGCCGGAGGGCGCAGGACTCTCCCAGCTCTGCTCAGCTGCATGCAGACGCAGAACTTCGGGGGCCATCCAAAAAGAGGTGCAGCAAGAAGTGCAGGAGGTTCTGACAGGTTTTGCAAGCGCGATGTTTGCAAATGTTCAGAGAATGGAGGAGTCTATCTTCAACATGAGCAGGCGATGGCGACTGTAGGCTCTCCCATGGATAGGATGGCCACCTGCATGGATCTGCTAATGCGGCACTCATAGGAGCACATGGTCTCTATGGAGAATAGATGGCCATCTATGGAGCATTGATGGCAGAGGCTCATAGACCTCCTGTCTAGGAGGGATGTCAGCATAGACGTGGGTCCTCATGGCCCCACTGATGTGCAGCAAGGTGCTCTCCAGCTCCATGCTAGCAGGGAAGTGCGTGTGGCCCATGAGAGGTATGATGGTGAGAGGGGAGAGGGAAGTGTGGGTTCCTCTCAAAGTGCTTACACTTCTCCCCTGTTGCCACCCTCTCAGTCAGAGCCCCACATGCTGCCTCGGATCCCGATGGCCGAGTCTGCCCCTGCACAGTTGCAGGAGGAGCAGTCTTTGGCAAGGCCCTCATAGGCTCCAAAACCCAGAGGATGTTCACCAAAAGTGTCTAAGCAGTCGTAGCAGGGAAGTGAACAGGCTGCCTCTATCTCTGCTGAAGCCACACGGGTAGTACCTCGTAGAAGCACGCGGAAGAGAATGATGACACACAAGTAGATTCACTTGGGTGTTTTTAGTCAATGTTAATAGCAAGTGTCTGTTATTTTCACCACTTTCCCATCTTGGACACATTTGTGTGCACTTTTGGAAGTGGCTTAGTGAGATGCAGTGAATGATGAGACATAACAGAACCTCCAGCAATGGTGGTCAATGTGAAAGGAATGGCTTGGTCATTGTAGGGGTGCTTTATGGTGTTGCTGTAGGGTGGTGTCAACCTGGCGCAGCATGTGGCAGCTATATGGGTGTACTGCGTAAAGTTAAGTAAATCTGGCCATGATGAGGCCATCCCTGGCAGCAATGTGCTCGAGTGCTGATGCCCTCTGTCCTGTGCAGCATCAGGTGGTTGCGGAGAAGGTTGGTGGTGTTGTTGTTGGTGCTGCTGGTGTTGGGGCTCATCGTGGTCAGATTCTGAGGACCGCAGTGAGACAGTTTAAATGGCATCCATGCTGCTGGAATAGATGGCAGGTCAAGTAGAGTTGACAGAAGCAATCTGTCAATGGTGAGAGAGGTTTTTCCAATGAGGTGACATTGGATGGAGACTTTGCTGGAAACACTTGCAGCCTGCAGAAAGTTAAATCTGTGCTGGCAATGCAGTCAGCAACAGCTTCTGCCTGAGGAAAGTGATCAGCTGTGAGGTAGGAGCTTTTATACTACATTTGATGCTGTCAACTAATCAGCTGGAGCAATGGTCACTCAACTCCTGGCTCAGGTTGACAGACATGGTTCCCAAGCTGCGTGAATCCCGTGGCCATGCAGGGAATTTTGAAATGTAGGGGGAAAAAGGCTCTTAAGTCTGACAACAAGCTTATAATGATCTGAATTAGGTCGCCCGCTTCTGCCGGTCTAGGGTTGCTGTCGCACCGGCAAACGCGTCCGAGGGAAAGGCGCGTGGGGGCGGGATGACTGCGGGTTCCCGACCCACTCCAACATCTTTCAATTTCCCATCCGACCCACCTCCGATTGCGCCTGCACGGACCCCAGAAAATTCCAACTATCCTTTGGACAACAGGAGTGCGTAGTCTTCTGGAGAACAGTTGCACAGCATCATCCACCTTGGTGATGGAGCTGGGTGACTTAATCAGAGGTAAGTATATTATTTAATTAAGATTTTAAGTGTGACAGACAAGCATGACAGAAATAGCACTATGGAAAAAAGTGTAATGGAAAAAGCACAAGAAGTAAGTTATACTTTTCAGAAGTGCATGCTGTAGGCAAGACTATGGGCTGGATTTTGTCAATGGGGAGCTTTTGGAGGCGGGTCTGCTGCTTGCCGGCTTTCAATCCCGCCTCCAGCTTCTGGCCAACCAGCGGGATTTTCCCCTGATTGACCTGGTTAAGCCCACCCAGCAGGCTCAGCAGGCCAATTAGGGGGAAGTCAGCGACAGAGCACGTCAGATTGCCATCTGTCAAGATTTTTTGAAAGAAGAAATGTCCGCATTTGACAGCTCTGTGAAGCCGTCAAAAGCTGACATTCTGTGTAGTTTGATGAATCCTTGTGTTCAGGACTCATCAAACCTTTCAACTTTGCATCAAGGATCCAACAGCCAGTCTGTGAAATCTACAATGCAGATGTCGGGGCACCGGCTCCACAGCGGCTGAAGGCTGTAGGCAGAAACAAAGGTAAGTGAACATTTTCTAACACTTTACATTCACCTTACATACTTACCACTCCACACTTGCACCCATCACTCACCTCTACATTGCACTTTCAGATCCCTCCGACCCCCGCAGACCTCCTACTCGTCTCCTACACCCTAGCAGGGTTCCCCGAGGTCGGGAAGCCTGCACTTCGGATGTAGAAATGGGGCTAATCCTATTTTCAACCTGTTAACCACCTGTTAACAGGCAGTTTATAGGATTTAATAATCCCTTTCCCGCCTCGAAGAGACGGGACCCAGGGCAGGATGGCTTCCCACCTCCTGGCAAGAGGGTACAGAGACGGGATGGGGGCGGGTTTTCCACCTGCCCCCAAATTCTGCAACTTTACCGGCAGTCCCGCCTCCATACCCGCCTCCTCGGGGCTGACAAAATCCAGCCCTATATTACTAATTGATCTCCTCTGTCACTACAGTGCCCCAAAGCCTTTCCACCGCCTACAATGCACAAGCCAGGAGTGTGATGGAATACTCTTCACTTGCCTGGATGAGTGCAGCTCCAACAACACTCAAGAAACTCGACACCATCCAGGACAAAGCAGCCCACTTGATTGGCACCCCATCCACCACCTTCAACATTCACTCCCTCCACCACCGGCGCACCGTGGCTGCAGTGTGCACCATCTACAAGATGCACTGCAGCAACTCGCCAAGGCTTCTTTGACAGCACCTCCCAAACCCGTGACCTCTACCGCCTAGAAGGACAGTGGATGCATGGGGACACCACCACCTCAAAGTTTCCCTCCAAATCGGGAGGATTCAGGAAAGGGTAAATTCAAAAGCAGTTAGAGAAATGTCAAGGCTGTAGAGCAGAGTAGTGATCTGGGTAAAGATAAGCGAGTGAGTCAGGAAAGGACAGAAAGATTAGTAAAGGCAAAGGCAATAGGGCATTAGCGAATAAAGTGACAGCAGGGAAAAATAGAAAAACGTTAAAGCTAAAGGTACTATGGCCTAGAAATTCACTATAGCCCCGTTTGGGGTGCCAGCCGCGCCAGGGCGCTAAAAGTAGCGCCCCGGAAGCATTCGCGGCCGCCCGCCGGAAATTCAGTTGAAGCGCCCCAGAGGGAAGCGCGGTGCTACTAGAGGCGCCCCGCATCCCTCTTGGGGCGCTGCAACTGAATATCGTAGCGCAACGTGCCGCAGCACCACACGCTGCGGCACATCGCGCTGCGGTACTGCAGGCCTTCCTCCCCTACTTAAAGGGGAGGGGCCTTGTTCTGCGCGAACTGGGGCCCAGCTGGGCCCCCGAGGATCGCGAGTGCTGGCAAAAGAGCCCGGCACCGAGGAGAAGTGCCGGGCTCTTGGAACGCAGCCGGCACTCCGCAGTGGGGGGGCGGGGGGGGGGGGGAATCAGGAGGCCGGGGACGGCAGTGCGGAGAGGTGCTGGCAGGCGGCCAGCAACAAAAATGGCCGCCCCGCCCTCTCCTTTAATTTGCGTCTCTACCGCCGCAGGAAGGCCCCCCTGAACCGGTCGCACATAGCGTCCGGCGTTAAATCAGGGGGCACTTCTTAATATCATGGCCGGGGCATCAGCGGGGTGCTGCGCACACCGATGACGCCATTGGTAGCGGCGCAGCGCTAACGGCTAGCGCCACCATTAGCGTCCCGCTGAATTTAGCGGGAGGCGTGGCCAGTAGCTTCCGACCCACTTAGCGCCCTCTTAAGGCGCTAATGGGTGGCGCAGCCCACTGAATTTCTAGGCCTATATCTGAATGCACAAAGCATTCACAACAAAATCGATGAATTTATAGTGCAGATAGAAATAAATAGATTTGATTTAATAGCCATTACAGAGACGTGGTTGCAGAGTGACCAAGGTTGGGAACTATCTTCCAGGATATAGAAACATAGAAGATAGGAGCAGGAGTAGGCCATTCGGCCCCTTGAGCCTCCTCCGCCATTCAATGAGATCATGGCTGATCATCCAAATTCAGTACCTTATCCCTGCTTTCTCCCCATATCTCTTAGAAGAGACAGACAGAATGGAAAAGGAGGAGGGGTAGCCCTGATAATAAAGGAAGGAATAAAGACTGAAGAGAGAAAGGATCTTGGCTTGGAAAAACAAAATGTAGAATCAGTTTGGGTGGCTCTAAGAAACAACAAGGGGCAGAAAACACTGTCTTTAGGCCCCCTAACAGTGGTTGTAGTGTCGGATAGAGTATAAATCAGGAAATTAGAGATGCATGTAACAAGGGTAATACAGTAATCATGGGGGACTTTAACTTTCATATAGACTGGGCAAACCAAATTTGCAGAAATAGTGCAGAGGAAGAGTTCATGGAATGCATTCAAAATAGTTTTCTAGTTTGCCACCCGCCCCTAAATTCTGCAACTTTACCGGCAGTCCTGTCTCCATACCCGCCTCCTCGGGGCTGACAAATACCGGCCCAATGTGTCTGTCTTCACGGAAGAAAACGCGAAAAACCTCCAGGAAATCGTGGAGAACCAAGGGTCTAGCAAGAATGAGGAACTGAAAGAAATTAGCGTTAGTAAAAAAAAGTACTGGAGAAATTAATGGGACTGAAAGCCAATAAATCCCCTGGACCTGATGGCCTACATCCTACGGTTTTAAAAGAGGTGGCTATAGAGATAGTGGATGCACTGCTTGTCATCTTCCAAAATTCCATAGATTCTGGAACGGTTCCCGCAGATTGGAAGGTGGCAAATGTAACCTCACTATTTCAGAAAGGAGGGAGAGAGAAAATGGGGAGCTGCAGACCAGGTAGCATGACATCAGTAGTAGGGAAAATGCTAGAATCTATTATTAAGGACATGGTAACAGAGCACTTAGAAAATATGTCAACATGGATTTATGAAAGGGAAATCATGTTTGACAAATCTGTTAGAGTTTTTTGAGGTTGTAACTAACAGAATAGATGAGGGGGATCCAGTGGATGTGGTGTATTTGGATTTTCAGAAGGCATTCAATAAGGTGTCACACAAGAGGTTATAAAACAAGATTAGGGCTCATGGGATTGGGGATAATATACTAGCATGGATTGAGGATTGGTTAACGGACAGAGAACAGAGAGTAGGAATAAACGGGTCATTTGGCAGGCTATAACTAGTGGGGTACTACTGCAAGAATCAGTGCTTGGGCCTCAGCTATTCACAATCTACCTCAATGATTTGGATGAGGGGACCAAATGTAATATATCCAAGTTTGCTGATGATACAAAGCTGGGTGGGATTGTGAGTTGTGAAGGGGATGCAAAGAGGCTTCAAGGGGATGTAGACAGGTTAAGTGAGTGGGCAAGAACATGGCAAATGGAATATAATGTGGAGAAATGTGAAGTTATCCACTTTGGTAGGGAAAATAGAAAAGCAGAGTATTTTTTAAATGGCGAGAGATTGGGAAATGTTGGTGTTCAGAGGGACCTGGGTGTCCTTGTACATGAATCACTGAAAGTTAACATGCAGGTACAGCAAGCAATTAGGAAAGCAAATGGTATGTTGGCCTTTATTACAAGAGGATTTGAGTATAAGAGTAAAGACGTCTTACTGCAATTATATAGGGCCCTGGTGAGACCACACCTGGGGTATTGTGTACAGTTTTGTTCTCCTTACCTTAGGAAGGATATACTTGCCATAGAGGGAGTGCAACGAAGGTTCACCAGACTGATTCATGGGATGGGGGGATTGACCTATGAGGAGAGATTGATTAGACTAGGCCTATATTCTCTAGCGTTTAGAAGAATGAGAAGTGATCTTATTTAAACATACAAAATTCTTACAGGGCTTGACAGGGTAGATGCAAGGAGGATGTTTCCCCTGGCTGGGAAGTTTAGAACCAGGGGTCACAGTCTCAGAATATGGGGTCGGCCATTTAGGACTGAGATGAGGAGAAATTTCTTCTCTCAGAGGGTGGCGAATCTTTGGAATTCTCTACCCCAGAGCACTGTGGAGGCTCAGTCATGGAGTATATTCAAGACAAAGATCGATAGATTTTTGGATGTTAAAGGAATCAAGGGATATGGGGATAGTGCAGGCAAGTGGAGTTGAGGTAGAAGATCAGCCATGATCTTAGTGAATGGCGGAGCAGGCTCGAGGGGTCGAACTGGCTACTCCTGCTCCTAATTCTTATGTTCTTAAGTCACACACCATCCTAACTTGGAAATATATTGCCGTTCCTTCATCCGTGGGAGCACCTTCACCACAAGGACTGCAGCGGTTCAAGAAGGAGGCTCACCACCACCTTCTCAACTGCAATTAGAACATAAGAACATAAGAAATAAGAGCAGGAGTAGGCCATACGGGATTAGGGATGGGCAATAACTGCTGGCCTTGCCAGCGACGCCCACATCCCATGAATGAATAAAAACATACAGTAAGTCATAGAATGTGGTTACTCTTTTACTGCTCTCTCCTGCCTTCGTGTTGCTTTCTCTCTCTTTCTCTTATCTTCGGCTTCTTTCCCCTTTCTTCACCTCTTCATTTTGCTTCTCTATCTTTGTCTTCTTTTCTTTTGGATAGGAAGTGGTAGGTAGGATGGCATGATATAGCGGAGAGAGGAGCTATCAATGGCTACAGGCTGCATTTGATATAGGGGATTGGGGATAATATGGCCCTCAGTGGCTCCCTCCCCAATCACTCGTTTCCCCCCCCACCCCTCATTCCCATCGCATTCTCTACCCCACCACCTTCCCACAACCCATTCTCCTTCCTGCCACACCCTCACTCCCGTCACGCCGATCTCTTCCCCTCTGACTGACCTGCTCAGTATCTGTATCCTCGCCCCTTGCTCCAGTGTCACACAGGTAGCTTTTAACTACGCCACTCCCACTTTCCCCTCCAAAGAGGGGATGGCGAGAAGGCAGGTGCCTCTCCCTACTTCTTTCCCACCTCCTTCCTATCTGTTTCCCTCAAAGAGGCTTTGTTTGCTTTCAAAATTCAAATTGCATTGAATAAAAACCCACTTATAATGAGGAAAGAAACTGCCAATATGCCTGTCTCTCTATCCACGACTCTTTCTCTCCCTCCATCTCAGGTGTGTAGGATAGTGTATAATATGATCGGAAAATAGCTTAACAATGCAGAAGTTTGTATTACGAGAATGTATTCTGTATGATAGAGGCTAACACATGGTTTAGATCTGGTCACTCGGATTCCGCAGTTGAATGCTAAGTAAGCAGGGTGGTGTCAGGTTAATGCAATTTGCAAAGCATCAAAGGGTTTGTGTATGAATTACAGCTAGTTTGGAGACAACTAGTCTAGATTTCAGCTGTTATTATTCTGGTGAGGTGTGATGCAAAATGGTGTTATCTTCTATATGAATGACAGCTACATTCCATTGTGACTAGAGTGCATGTGGTGCGACATTGCCAGCTTGGGCAGAGCCCATGTGGAGATTCTCTCCGCTGGAAGTCTCCCACTCCATGGGCTCAGTTGGAGCCCAGCGCTCCTGTGGCAGCTGGAACAGAAAATAGTACATAGAATTACATATAAATACCGTCTACAAGATGCACTGCAGCAACTTGCCAAGGCTTGTTCGGCAGCACCTCCCAAACCCGCGACCTCTTCCACCTAGAAGGACAAGGGCAGCAGGCGCACGGGAACACCACCGCCTCCAAGTTCCCCTCCAAGTCACACCCCATCCTGACTTGGAAGTATATCGGCCGATCCTTCATCGTCGCTGGGTCAAAATCCTGGAACTCCCTCCCTAACAGCACTGCGGGAGCACCTTCACCACACGGACTGCAGCGGTTCAAGAAGGCGGCTCGCCACCACCTTCTCGAGGGCAACTAGGGATGGGCAATAAATGTTGGAATTGCCAGCGACGCCCACATCCCATATACGAATACATACAAAAATATATAAATTACAGCACAGAAATAGGCCATTCAGCCCAACTGGTCTAAGCCGGTGTTTATGCTTCACACAAACCTCCTCCCACCCTACTTCATCTCACTCTATCAGAATATCCTTCTATTCCTTTCTTCCTCCCATATTTATCTAGCTCCCCCTTAAATGTATCTATGCTATTCACCTCAACTACTCCATGTGGTAGCGATTCTAACCACTCTCTGGGTAAAGAAGTTTCTTTTGAATTCCTTACTGGATTTTTTAGTGACTATCTTATATTTATGACCGCTAGTTTTGGATTCCCCCCCCCTCCACCCCACAAGTGGAAACATCTCTACGTCTTATCAAACCCTTTCATACTTTTAAAGACCTCTATTAGGTCACCAATCAGCCTTCTCTGTTCTAGAGAAAGGAGCCCCAGCCTGTTCAGAGCTAGAATATCTGCAGGCTCACAACTGACTTTCTTGCAGTAGAGGACCTGCCTCCAGTTTGAAGAGCAAGCAATCATTGAATAAACTCACCCAGTGTTTGCTCAACACAAATAGACCTTGTAGCCCTCAAGGAACACACACCAACACAATGGCAGCAGAATAATTGTTATACATGGTATGATATTCCTGTTCTTCGCTAATATCTGTCCATGAAATACTGTAAAATTTGTGTAGAAAATTTTGGCCAAGATTTTGCTCACCTCGGCGGGTCCAGTGCAGCCGGTGTCGGAGGCGGGTTGCGGCCCCGCTGCTGGCTCCATCCTGCTGCCTAAAATGAATTTACCTCAATGGGGCTTGTTAAAGAAAGACTTATATAACGCCTTTCATGTCCCAAAGCGCTTTACAGCCAATGAAGTACTTTTGGAGTGTAGTCACTGTGGTAATGTGGGAAACACGGCAGCCAATTTGCGCACAGCAAGCTCCCACAAACAGCAATGTGATAATGACCAGATAATCTGTTTTTATTATGTTGATTGAGGGATAAATATTGGCCTCAGGACACCGGGGATAACTCCCCTGCTATTCTTCGAAATAGTGGCCATGGGATCTTTTCCGTCCATCTGAGAAAGCAGTCGGGGCCTCGGTTTAACGTCTCATCCGAAAGATGGCACCTCCGACAGTGCAGCACTCCCTCAGTACTGTAGTGGGAGTGTCAGCCTAGATTTTTGTGCTCAAGTCTCTGGAGTGGGGGCTTGAACCCACAACTTTCCGACTCAGAGGCGAGAGTGCTACCCACTGAGCCACAGCTGACACGCAGCACGTTTCCCGGCCCAATTAGAGGAAGCGGGGCTGGTGACTTCATTCATGACATGCCGTGAGCCGGTTTCCTTAAAGGGACCATGGCCACCTTACTTTTGATGTTTGTGCTGTCAGTGTTCTACAGCATTGAGGTGCTGCAAACACTGACAATCACTGCACAGAGGTGCAGGGCTGCACCCAGGTTCTCCCATGACTCCCTCCATATGCTTATGGAGGGAGTCACAGCATGCAGGGAGGTCCTCTTCCCTTCCGATGGGCGGAAGAGACCTCCCCAGGAGACCAAGACAGTCTGGTAGCACATTGCAGAGGAGGGCACAAGCAGGGATGTGGTCAGGAGGACCTGGCTGCAGTGGCACAAACCTTTCAATGATCTCATTAGATCAGGAAATGTGAGTACAAAGACAAACTCAGCCTCATCCTGCTGTGCCGCTCATCACATCCCCATCACCCTGCCTTCCCTACCTTACTCCTGCACATCAGACGACACAAAGCTGGGTGGGAGGGTAAGCTGTGAGGAGGATGTCGTGAAACTCCAGTACGATTTGGACAGGTTGGGTGATTGGGCAGAAACACAGCAAATGCACTATAATGTGGATAAATGTGAGGTTATCCACTTTGGTGGCAAAAACAGGAAGGCAGATTATTATTTGAATGGCAATAGATTGGGAGAAGAGGAAGTGCAAAGAGACCTGGGTGTTATTGTGCACCAGTCACTGAAGGTAAGCATGCAGGTGCAGCAGGCGGTTAAGAAGGCAAATGGTATGTTGGCCTTCGTAGCAAGAGGGTTCGAGTACAAGAACAAGGATGTCTTGCTGCAGTTGTACAGGGCCTTGGTGAGACCGCACCTTGAGTATTGTGTGCAGTTTTGGTCACCTTACCTGAGGAAGGACGTTCTTGCCATGGAGGGAGTGCAGCGAAGATTCACCAGGCTGATACCTGGGATGGCAGGAATGACGTACGAGGAGAGATTGTGTCGTTTGGGCTTATACTCACTGGAGTTTAGAAGATTGAGAGGGGATCTCATCGAAACCTATAAAATTCTGTCAGGTCTGGACAGACTAGATGCAGAAAGGATGTTTCTGATGGCCGGGGAGTCCAGAACCAGGGGTCATAGTCTAAGGATAAGGGGTAAGCCATTTAGGACTGAAATGAGGAGGAATTTCTTCACCCAGAGAGTGGTGAACCTGTGGAATTCTCTGCCACAGAGGGTGGTGGAGGTCAGTTCATTAAATATATTCAAGAAAGAGTTGGATATATTTCTTAAGGCTAAAGGGATCAAGGGATATGGGGAGAAGGCAGGGACAGGGTACTGAATTTGGATGATCAGCCATGATCTCATTGAATGGCGGAGCAGGCTCGAAGGGCCGAATGGCCTACTCCTGCTCCTATCTTCTATGTTACTCACACCAACTTACCTTGCACCTCCACCCATCCCTCTCTATCCACATTATCACATCCCCATCTCACTAGCCACCCCTCACACTCACCCTCTGATGCACTATCAATTGCTACAAAAGACTGGAGATTGAGTAAGTAATAAACAGGCTTTTATTACCAAAGAACAGAGCATGCCTCTTGGGGTTGCCTGGTATCCAAAAGGGCCGGAGGCTTCTGAGCAGCGACCTTTATACCCAGCCATGAGGGTGGAGCCAGGGGCGGAGTCAGCTGAGGCATGCACAGACAAGTACAACAATACTAACAACAGTGGTTTACCACATTCACCCCTTGTTTAGAATTGAGTCCGGCGGGGTGAAGTGCACTAAAAATTCGTGTACTGAAGTCTATCAGGAGGCCTTGTAAGCCGTCCTGAGCGTCGCAGCAGCGGCGGTGATGGTGCAGCATCCAACGGTGAACCCGGTGTCTCGTTCAGAGGAGGAGTAGCAGGTGGCGGGCCCTGGGGCTGCTGCATGCCGTCTACAGGGGTCAGAGCATGGGTAATGGGAGGTAGCGATGGTGGTCTCTCAGAGGCACCCGAAGGTGCGAGGTCTCGTGCGGGGACTGTGTCCTGGGGGTAGGCAGGAGTAGCGGTGGGTGGCGAAGAGGGTGTTTCAGGAGCACCTGCAGGTGCGAGGTCTCGAATGGAGACTGTGTCCTCCCGCCCGTCCGGGTACACCACGTAAGCATACTGCGGGTTGGCGTGGAGGAGGCTCACCCTCTCGACCAGGGGGTCCGCCTTATGGGTCCTCACGTGCTTCCGCAGTAGGACGGGACCTGGAGAAGTCAGCCATGTTGGTAGCGAAATCCCCGACGTGGACTTCCTGGGGAAGGAGAACATTCTCTCGTGAGGAGTGGCATTGGTGGGTGTACAGAGCAGCGACCGAATGGAATGGAGCGCCGCAGGGAGGACCTCCTGCCAGCGGGAGGTCGGAAGACCCTTAGATTTTAAGTTTAAAAGGACTGCCTTCCAGACTGTCGCATTCTCCCTTTCCACCTGGCCGTTACCCCGGGGGTTGTAGCTGGTGGTCCTGCTTGTAGCAATGCCTCTCGCGAGCAGGTACTGCCGAAGTTCGTTGCTCATAAAAGATGAGCCCCTGTCGCTATGGATATAGCTAGGGAAACCGAACAAGGCAAAGAGGTCATTCAGACATTTAATGACCGTGGTACTGGTCATGTCCGAGCAAGGGATGGCAAACGGGAAACGGGAGTACTCATCAATTATATTGAGGAAGTACACATTGCGGTCAGAGGAGGGGAGGGGCCCTTTAAAATCGATGCTCAGCCGCTCGAAGGGGCGCGTGGCTTTGATCAGGCTCGCTCTGTCTGGCCTATAAAAATGCGGCTTGCACTCGGCACAGATCTGGCAGTTCCTGGTCATGGTCCTGACCTCCTCGATGGAGTAGGGCAGGTTACGGGATTTGATAAAATGGAAGAACCTGGTGACCCCCGGGTGGCAGAGGTCATTGTGGAGGGTCTGTAGCCTATCAACCTGCGCGTTGGCGCACGTACCACGTGATAGGGCATCTGGGGGCTCATTGAGTTTCCCGGGCCGGTACAAGATATCGTAATTGTAGGTGGAGAGTTCGATTCTCCACCTTAAGATCTTGTCATTCTTGATTTTGCCCCGCTGCTTATTATGAAACATAAAAGCCACTGAACGCTGGTCAGTGAGCAGGGTAAATCGTTTTCCGGCCAGGTAATGCCGCCAATGTCGCACGGCTTCCACAATGGCCTGGGCCTCCTTTTCGACAGAGGAGTGTCGAATCTCGGGGCCCTGGAGGGTCCTTGAGAAAAAGGCCACGGGTCTCCCCGCCTGGTTAAGGGTTGCAGCTAGGGCAAAGTCGGATGCGTCGCTCTCCACTTGAAAAGGAAGGGACTCATCCACAGCGTGCATTGTGGCCTTCGCAATGTCTCCTTTTATGAGAGTGAAGGCTGCACAGGCCTCTGCTGTCAGGGGGAAGGAGGCGGACTTGATGAGGGGTCGGGCTTTATCCGCATAGTTGGGCACCCACTGCGCATAGTAAGAGAAAAACCCCAGGCATCTCTTCAGTGCTTTCTGGCAGTGGGGGAGGGGGAGCTCCATAAGGGGGCGCATTCTATCGGGGTCTGGGCCGATGACTCCGTTCTCCACTACGCAGCCAAGAATAGCAAGGCGCGTAGTACGAAACATACATTTGTCTTTGTTGTATGTGAGATTCAGCCGCTGGGCCGTCCGGAGGAATTTCTCTAGATTAACGTCGTGGTCCTGCTGGTCGTGGCCGCAGATGGTGACGTTGTCTAGATATGGGAAAGTGGCCTGGAGCGCGTTCTGGTCAACCATCCGGTCCATCTCCCGTTGGAAGACAGAAACTCCGTTGGTGACGCCGAAGGGAACTCTGAGAAAGTGATAGAGCCGACCGTCAGCTTCAAAAGCTGTGTACTGGCGGTCCTCAGCCCTGATGGGGAGCTGGTGGTATGCCGACTTCAGATCAATCGTCGAGAACACCCGGTATTGTGCTATCTGATTGACCATGTCAGATATGCGGGGGAGTGGATATGCATCCAGCTGGGTGTAGCGGTTGATCGTCTGGCTGTAGTCAATAACTAGGCGCTGTTTGCCGCCAGCCTTCACCACCACCACTTGTGCTCGCCATGGGCTATTGCTGCTCTCGATAATCCCTTCCTTCAGGAGTCTCGCTACCTCGGATTTAATGAAACCCCTATCCCCGGCACTGTAACGCCTACTTTTGGTAGCGATGGGCTTACAGTCGCGGGTGAGGTTAGCGAACAAGGAGGGGGGGGAGACTTTAAGGGTGGAGAGGCTGCAAATGGCGCGCGGCGGGCGATTTAAAAACTGCTGGCTGCAGACTGTGAGAGGGGGGAGGGGTCCACCATACGCTAAAGTGACACTCTTAAGGTGGCACTGAAAATCCAACCCCAGTAGGACGGCAGCGCAGAGATGGGGCAGGACCAGAAGTTTAAAATTTTTGTATTCAGTACCCCGCACTGAAAGAGTCACCATACAGTAGCCACCGACGTCCGCTGACTGGGCTTTGGAAGCCATAGAGATGCGATGACGCGTCGGCAGGACCGGGAGAGAGTAACTGCGCACCGTGTCGGGGTGTATAAAACTCTCCGTGCTCCCGCTGTCAAAAAGGCAGGTAGTGGCGCAGCCGTTTACCGTAATGTCCATCATGGACCTGGACAGTTGATGCGGGAGAGATTGATCCAGCGTCACGGAAGCCAGCGTATGTTCAAGCGTGTCGATGCGGTCGTCCGATGAGGCGGTGGTGGAGTCCGGGTCCCCCGTAACCAAAGTCGGAGGCGTCCAAGATGGCGGACAAAATGGCGGCGCCCACGGTTCCCACGCGGCTGGGGGAGCCCAAGATGGCGGACAAGATGGCTGCGCCCACGGTTCGCACGCAGCGCTGCTGGCGTTAGCGGTCTTCCCTTTGCAGGCGCTAACGTAGTGACCTTTCTTCCCGCAGCCGGAGCAGGTAGCATTCTTCGCGGGGCAGCGTGCTCTAGGGTGTTTAGCTTGGCCACAAAAATAGCATTTTTGTGCCTTGGACATCGCTGCAGCAGTTGGAGGTGGCGGTCCCATGGCCCAAGATTGCGGCGTCCACGGCGCGGGGCGATGAGGGGAGAAAGCGTCCATATTTCTGTGGGCCGCGTCGAGCGAGAGCGCGAGGGACACTGCCTTTGTCAGGTCTATTTCACCCTTCTCCAGCAGCCTCTGCCGGGAGTAGTCGGACCTTAGACCCGCAACGAAAGCGTCTCGTATCAGTCCCTCCGCATGTGCCGCGGCCGATACTTCCTTGCAGTCGCAGCCGCGTCCGAGTACCCGCAGTGCCCGTAGGAAGGCTTCCACCGATTCCCCGGGCTGCTGTCTGCGAGATCTTAAAAGGTGCCTGGCATAGACCGTGTTAACCGGGCGTGCATACTGCCCTTTCAGTAGGTCGATAGCCGCCGCGTAGGTCGTCGCATCTTGGATTAAAGTATAGACTTGGTGGCTCACCTTCGAGGCCAGGATTTTCAGTTTATTTTCATCAAGAGTCACGGTCGAGGCTTCCAGATACGCCTCAAAGCAACGCAGCCATTGTGCGAATTTAGTCGACGAACCCGCTTCTTGGGGGTCTAGGTCCAGGCATGTTGGTCTGAGGGCTCGCAGCAGCGCCTGCTGCTCAGCGTTTTGCGCCATCGGTTGATCAGCATCCGCAGCCAACATTTAACTTTGGTAATAAAATTGATGCACTATCAATTGCTACAAAAGACTGGAGATTGAGTAAGTAATAAACAGGCTTTTATTACCAAAGAACAGAGCATGCCTCTTGGGGTTGCCTGGTATCCAAAAGGGCCGGAGGCTTCTGAGCAGCGACCTTTATACCCAGCCATGAGGGTGGAGCCAGGGGCGGAGTCAGCTGAGGCATGCACAGACAAGTACAACAATACTAACAACAGTGGTTTACCACACCCTCATCCTAGTGCAATTATACCAACTAACAACACACCAGGGTAGCCACTTGAGTGTTTTATCCAATGTTTATGTAAAGTTTCTGTTAATGTGCTGTCAAACATTGAAACCATTATTTTCATTCTTGGACAGATTTGTGTGCACCTTTGGAAGTGGCTTAGTGAGTTGCAGTGAATGGTGAGACATAACGGTACCCCCTGCAATGGTGATGAGTGTGAAAGGAATGGCTTGGTCATTGTAGGGATGCTTTACTGTGTTGGTGTGGGGTGGTGCCAACCTGGTGCATCATGTGGCAGCCAGGGTATACAGCATCAAGTGAAGTAAATCTGGCCATGGTGATGCCATCCCTGGCCTCCCGGGCAGCAAGGTGCTCGGGTGCTGATGCCCTCTGTCCTGTGCAGCATCAGGTGATTGCAGAGAAGGTTGGTGTTGTTGGTGCTGCTGGTGTGGGGGCTGATCGTGGTCAGATTTGGAGGACCAAGGAAGAAAGTATAAGCGGTACCCATGCTGATGGAATAAATGGCAGGTGGAGTTGAGATGACAGAAGCGATCTGTCAATGGTGACAGAGGTTGTTCCAATGAGGTGATACTGGATGGAGAGTTTGCTCCCAACACTTGCAACCTGCATAAAGCTCAATCTGTCTTCCAAATGGAGTAAGCAACATTTCAAGCTGTCAACTAATCAGCTGATTCAATGGCCATTCAACTCCCGCCTCAGGTTAACAGACGTGGTCCACGAGCAGCGTGGACCCCGTGGATGAGCAGTTAAAGTTAAAAGGTAAGGTTAAAACCATTATTAAGGGTCTGTCAACCAGCCAATAATTGCTTTAATTGGGTCGCCCTCCTCTGCCGGTCGGGTACGATCCGAGATCACAAGGGAAAGGTGGGATGACAGCGAGTTCCTGACCTATACAGCCAATGAAGTACTTTTGAAGTGTAGTCACTGTTGTAATGTAGGAAATGCAGCAGCCAATTTGCACACAGCAAGCTCCCACAAACAGCAATGTGATAATGACCAGATATTCTGTTTTAGTCATGTTGGTTGAGGGATAACTATTGCCAGGACACCGGGGATAACTCCCCTGCTCTTCTTCAAAATAGTGCCATGGGATCATTTACATTCACCTGAGAGAGCAGGCGGGACCTCGGTTTAACGTCTCGTCCGAAAGACGGCTCCTCCGACAGTGCAGCACTCCCTCAGCACTGCACTGAAGTGTCAGCCTAGCTTTATGCGCTCAAGTCCCTGGAGTGGGACTTTGAACCCACGACCTTCTGACTCAGAGGCGAGGGTGCTGCCCACTGAGCCACAGCTGACGATGTGGAAGAGAGCTTGTCAATGTAGTGGAATATTTGATCAAATCCAACAAACCAGATTATTGAAAGCTGTTAATACTTTGGTCGGGCATCTCGGGATAAAAAAAAGTTTAAAAAATAGCTGCAACATCCAGATCATAAACGGCCACATCCACTTACAGAAAGTGTTGAGAGAGAAGATGGCTCTTTATAAATTTTTATGACTGAGTCTGCCATTGAGTCATCGGCCGCGTCTCGGTTGTTGTGGGTGCGCCGATGGGAGAGCAGCCCCGATCATGGACTCACATCTACGGCCGCACATAACGCAATGTGAGCCAGGTGAGGCGGGCAGATGAGTCGCCTAGCGTGCCAGGCACTTGACTGCCAGGTCTCTCAACCTCGCAGCCTCAAACCGACCCGGCAGGTGTGAGGCCTTCGTGGTCTGTCGCTGGCTTTGTCTTCCAAGGTATCCAAATTTTAACACACGAGTTAAAAGAAAGATTGCATTTCTATCGCGCCTTTCACGACCACCGGACATCTCAAAGCGCTTTACAGCCAATGAGGTACTTTTGGAGTGTAGTCACTGTTGTAATGATCTATGGGAGGCCAAAGCTGAGAGCGTGGGACTGTCAGGACAGACCTGGATGGAAGAGTGGCAGTGGGCAGTCAGTTGCTGGAGCTGCTGGAACATGAAGCTCATGGCCCAGTGAAGGACGATTTACCACTGGATTAAACTGTTTTCCCACCATGACTACAGCCTGTCGAAGAGGGGGAACTGGGTGGGAGGCCATAATGCTAGCTCCCCGCGGCCACTTCCGGGCTAGCTTGGCAGAGGTCATGTCAGGCAGTCAATACGGCAGCCCAAACCCTGTCATTAACACCACAGCAATACTGGGTGTCAGGAAAGCCACTACTGTGTCTCTACAATACTACAGTGGGGGGAGAGGGATTCAAAATTCTCCTCCACCCAGTGGGGTGTTAATTCACTCCTGTAGCCTGGGATTGTCCAACATAAATATTGTTTGGTTGCACTGTCTGCAGCGGTGATTGTCCAACCACCCCCCCAGCCTGAGGCATGAACCTTGTTGGGAGCTCCTCAAAATTGTTTAAACAAGAATGATCCCACTAGGGTCATCCCACGACCAGACGGGAGGGCGCAAAGCACAACCCACTGCAGAAATGGCATGACACTGTCACATTTAAAATTCCACCCCTTGTATCTGTGCCGGATTCTGACCACTGATTGAGTAATAGATGCAACAGGGTGTGTAATAAAAAAAAATTAAATCATTTAGCACTTGCACTGACATGGCACCTCATCATGTGAGGGGGCACTGCTGCCTCTGGATGCACCAGGACACTTCCAGAGGTGGCACAAGCTTGCAACTTCTCTGGTTGGGGCTGGACTGAGGGCTCAGCCCGCCTGTAAAACTCAGTGATGCACCATGCATCTCACACATTGAATTCATGTGCAGCGCGTTCGTGGCTGAGATGGCATCTTGATACATTTGCGTGCACGTCTTCACACAAAGGGTAGTGGAAATCTGGAAATCTCTCCCCCAAAAAGCTCTTGAGGCTGGGGGGGTCAATTGAAAATTTCAAAACTGAGATTGATAAATTATTTATATATGATATACCTATCAATTCATCCAATGAAAAGCGACGAGTTAAGAAAGTAACTATAGGTTTTTATTGGCTAAATAACAGAGCCCACCCTCGTGGGTGATCGGATACAACAAGGAGGAATGCCAGCCAGTCGACTACCTTTATACCTGGGCAGGTAGGTGGAGTCATGGGCGGAGTCAGCAGTGGTCAGCCCAGGTATAACAGCGTGACAAGAGGCGACCTCGTATAGTGATACAACAGTGTGAACAGTGATAACCATAGAGTAACGATATAACAGTGATAACTATAGTGTAACGATAGTGAACGATAAAAGTGGTTTACCACATTCACCCCTTGTTTAGATTTGAGTCCGGCGGGGTGAAGTGTACTACCAGTTCTGGTATGTCAGTCTGTCCGGAGGCCTCGTAAGCCTTTCTGATCGTCGCAGCGGCGGTGTTGCATTATCCGGTGTTAATGCTGGTGTCTGCGTGGTCGGCGAAGGCTCGTGGGGTTCCGGCATGCCGTCTACCTTGGCTGGAATTGGGGGGGTGGTGGGGGGGGGGTGAAGGTGGTGTCTCCGGAGTGCCCGAGGGTGCGAGGTCTCGTAAGGAGACTGTGTCCTCCCGCCCGTCTGGGTATGCCACATAGGCGTACTGGGGGTTGGCGTGCAGGAGGTCCACCCTCTCGACCAGGGGGTCCGTTTTATGGGCCCTCACGTGCTTTCGCAGCAAGACGGGCCCCGGAGAGGTCAGCCAGGTTGGTAGCGTGGTTCCCGTAGTCGACTTCCTGGGGAAAACAAACATTCGTTCGTGGGGGGTGGCGTTGATGGCAGTGCAAAGTAGTGACCGGGTGGAATGCAGCGCTGCCGGGAGGACTTCCTGCCAGCGGGAGGTTGGGAGGCCCTTAGACTTTAAGGCTAAGAGGACGGCCTTCCATACCGTCGCGTTCTCTCTTTCCACCTGGCCGTTCCCTCGGGGGTTGTAGCTGGTGGTCCTGCTTGCAGCAATACCTCTCGCTAGTAGGAACTGACGGAGTTCCTCGCTCATGAAGGAGGAGCCCCGGTCACTATGTATATAGTTTGGGAACCCGAACAAGGCGAAGAGGTCGTTCAGGCATTTAATGACCGTGGTACTGGTCATGTCTGGGCAGGGGAAGGCAAAGGGGAAACGGGAGTACTCATCAAAAATGTTGAGGAAGTACACATTACGGTCAGAGGACGGGAGGGGCCCCTTAAAGTCGATGCTCAGGCGCTCGAAGGGGCGGGTGGCCTTGATCAGGCTTGCTCTGTCCGGCCTAAAGAAGTGCGGTTTGCACTCGGCACAGGTCTGGCAGTTCCTGGTCATGGTCCTGACCTCCTCGATGGAGTAGGGCAGGTTGCGGGCCTTAATGAAGTAGTAAAGTCTGGTGACCCCGGGGTGGCAGAGGTCGTTGTGGAGGGTCTGAAGTCTATCACTTTGCGCGCTGGCGCATGTAATTCGTGACAGAGCATCGGGGGGTTCGTTCAGCTTACCTGGCCGGTACAAGATATCATAATCATAGGTGGAGAGCTCGATTCTCCACCTCAAGATCTTGTCATTCTTGATTTTGCCCCTCAGCTTGTTATTAAACATAAAAGCGACCGAACGTTGGTCGGTGAGGAGGGTAAATCGTTTGCCTGCCAGGTAGTGCCTCCAGCGTCGTACCGCCTCCACAATCGCCTGGGCCTCCTTCTCGACCGACGAGTGTCGGATCTCAGGGCCCTGTAGGGTCCTTGAGAAGAAGGCCACCGGTCTCCCCTCCTGGTTAAGGGTGGCGGCTAGGGCGAAGTCGGATGCATCGCTCTCGACTTGGAAGGGGATGGACTCATCCACCGCGTGCATTGTGGCCTTAGCAATGTCTCCCTTAATGAGGGAGAAGGCTGCGCACGTTTCCTCCGTAAGGGGGAAGGATGTGGACTTCATGAGGGGTCTGGCTTTGTCCGCATAATTGGGCACCCATTGGGCATAGTAGGCGAAGAGCCCCAGGGTTCTCTTCAGTGCCTTTGGACAGTGGGGGAGGGGTAGCTCCATGAGGGGGCGCATTCTTTCGGGGTCGGGGCCGATGACTCCGTTCTCTACTACACAGCCGAGGATGGCAAGGCGCGAGGTGTTAAACACACATTTATCCTTATTGTAGGTGAGGTTCAGCCGTTGGGCCGTACGGAGGAATCTCTCCAGATTAACATCGTGGTCCTGCCGGTCGCGGCCGCAGATGGTGACGTTATCTAGATAGGGGAACGTGGCGTGCAGCCCGTTCTGGTCAACCATCCGGTCCATCTCCCTTTGGAAGACCGAAACCCCGTTGGTGATGCCGAAGGGAACCCTAAGGAAGTGGTAGAGGCGGCCGTTCGCCTCGAAGGCTGTATACTGGCGGTCCTCAGGGCGGATAGGGAGTTGGTGATAGGCCGACTTAAGGTCGATGGTGGAGAATACCCGGTACTGCGCAATCTGATTGACCATATCAGATATGCGGGGAAGGGGGTATGCGTCCAGCTGGGTGTACCTGTTTATGGTCTGGCTGTAGTCGATGACCAGGCGGTTTTTATTGCCGGTCTTAACGACCACGACCTGGGCACGCCAGGGGCTGGTGCTCCCCTTGATGATGCCCTCCTTCAGGAGACGCTGCACCTCAGAGCTAATGAAAGCTCTGTCCCCGGCGCTGTACCGCCTGCTCTTGGTAGCGACGGGTTTGCAGTCGGGGGTGAGGTTAGCGAACAGGGAAGGTGGCGGGACCTTGAGGGTGGATAGGCCGCAGGTGTTACGCGGTGGGCAGTTTAAAATCTGCTGGTTGTCGACTGTGAGTGGGGGGAGGGGTCCGCCGTATGCTAGCGTGACGCTTTGGAGGTGGGATTGGAAGTCTAGGCCTAGTAGGATGGCAGCGCATAGCTGGGGCAGGACGAGGAGTTTAAAATTTTTATACTCCGTACCCTTAACCGACAGGGTCACAACACAGTAGCCGCTGGTGTCTGTGGCGTGTGACCTCGATGCCATCGAGATCCGGTTGCGCGTTGGCAGGACAGGGAGGGAGTAGTGGCTCACCGTGTCTGGGTGGATGAAGCTCTCCGTGCTTCCGCTGTCGAACAGGCAGGTCGTGGCGTGGCCGTTTACTTTGATGTCCATCATCGACTTGGACAGGTGATGCGGGCGGGCCTGGTCCAGTGTGACGGAGGCTAGTGTATAGCTGAGCGAGTTGTTGTAGTCTGCGGTTGAGGCGGTAGTCGGGTCTAGAGGCACGGTGGCGGTCGGGCGTGGTGGGTAAAATGGCGTCTCCCACGAGGTTGGACAAAATGGCGGAGAAGATGGCTGCCCCCATAACTCACATGAGGCACTGCTGGTGTCGGTTGCCTGGATCAAAGATGGCCGCCCCCATGACTCACGTGTGGGGATGCTGGCCTCTGTGGCCTTGATGGAAGATGGCCGCCCCCACAGCTCGCATGAGGCACTGCTGGCCTCTGATGATCCACCTCTGCAGGCCTTGGCGAAGTGGCCTTTCTTCATGCAGTTTGAGCAGGTAGAGTTCCTGGCTGGGCAGCGCGCCCTCGGGTGTTTCGCCTGGCTGCAGAAGAAGCAGCCGGCGGCCCGATCGCGGGGGTCAGAGGTCGCAGCCGGTACCGGGGGTGGCGGTCCCGATCGGGTCCGGGACGCCGACGCTGAGGTAGGTCCCGAGGGGGGTGCTGCGGGGGGTATTGGGGTCGGTCCCGAGTCCCAGGGTCGCAGGTTACAGTACCTTGAGTATGCCTCGAGGTCCCGATGGGCCACTTCTAGGGAGCGAGCGAGGGCTGCAGCTTTGTCCAGGTCGAGGTCCTTTGCTTCCAGTAGTCTTTGCCGTGAGTAGTCGGACCGCAGGCCTTTCACGAAGGCATCGCGGACATTGTCTTCAGTATTTTCTGCCGCCGTTACCGCTTTAAAGTTACAGTCTCTGCCGAGTGCTTGCAGCACCTGTAAAAATTCATCCACGGTCTCTCCTGGCTGTTGCGGGCGGGATCTTAGGAGGTGTCTGGCATACATGGAATTTACCGGGCTCAGGTATTGTCTTTTCAGCCGGTTGATGGCGTCCTCGTATGTTTTAAGGTCCCGGATGAGTGCGAATACTTTAGGGCTCAGTTGGGCGGTCAGAACTCTTAGCTTGGATCTCTGAGGCACGCCGGATTCTCCCAGGTAGGACTCAAAACAGCTCAGCCAGTGTTCGAAGTCGAGGGCTGAGTTTGCTGCCTGTGGGTTTAGATCCAGGTACGGTGGTCTGAGGGCTCGCAGCCAAGCTGGCTGCTGTGGCTGTTGTAGCTCGGCGTCTGGCTGGTCGTTTTGCTGCTCGCTTTGCTGCTCAGGGAACGACATTTTAAAATTTAGCCAATAAAATTGATATACCTATCAATTCATCCAATGAAAGGCGACGAGTTAAGAAAGTAACTATAGGTTTTTATTGGCTAAATAACAGAGCCCACCCTCGTGGGTGATCGGATACAACAAGGAGGAATGCCAGCCAGTCGACTACCTTTATACCTGGGCAGGTAGGTGGAGTCATGGGCGGAGTCAGCAGTGGTCAGCCCAGGTATAACAGCGTGACAAGAGGCGACCTCGTATAGTGATACAACAGTGTGAACAGTGATAACCATAGAGTAACGATATAACAGTGATAACTGTAGTGTAACGATAGTGAACGATAAAAGTGGTTTACCACAATATATACCGTATTCGCTGCTCACGGTGCAGTCTCCTCTACATTGGGGAGACCAAATGCAGATTGGGCGACCGCTTTGCGGAGCACCTCCGTTCAGTCCGTAAGGGTGACCCAGAGCTTCCGGTCGCCTGTCACTTTAATTCTCCGCTCCACTCCCACTCTGATCTCTCTGTCCTCAGCCTATTACATTGTTCCAATGAAGCTCAACGTAAGCTCGAGGAACAGCACCTCATCTTTCGATTGGGCACTTTACAGCCTGCCGGGCTCAACATTGAGTTCAACAATTTCAGATAATTATCCCTGCCCCCATTTTTCATGCTGTATGATTTTTGCCACTCCCATTTGCAACATTTTATCTTTCCTGCCTCTTACAAAAGTACAGGATGTTCTTTCAATTCCTTCCTCCCCTCCTAAACCGCCCCCCCACCCCACTGTCTCTGCACCTGCTTAATATCTGTTACATCTCCAGCTTTTTCCAGTTCTGATGAAAGGTCCCAGACCTGAAACGTTAACTCTGTTTCTCTCTCCACGGATGCTGCCTGGCCTGCTGAATATTTCCAGCATTTTCTGTTGTTATTTCAGATTTCCAGTATCCGCAGTATTTTGTTATCATATTGATAAATTATTGTTAGGCAAGGGTATTAAGGATTACAGAACCAAGGCAGGTAGATGGAGTTAGGATACAGATCAGCCATGATCTAATTGAATGGCGGAACAGGCTCGAGGGGCTGAATGGCCTCCTCCTGTTACTATGTTCTTACGAAGGATTTGGTGGACCTCAAAGCACTTGGTCCATAAGGTCGTGACACACACTCTATCCTAAACGACATCGCATGGTATTTTTAGATTGCAGAACCTGTAGCTCTATAATGTCTGTGCTCTTGATACTGAAGAATCAGCGCCTTTTCTATTGAAGGGCAGATCCCACAGCACTGGAGCAGCAGTCAGACAACTGCATGTGCACAGGTATTTGGAGGTGTTGGTTAGTGCCTTTGGGTGGTAGTGTAAAATGGGTGATAGCGATTCAGTCAGTTGTTATACATCTCTCTCGATTTTCATGATGGCTGAATAATGGCACCTGAATCAATATCTACACTATTACCCAAAGTCAGAAATACCCCCTGTAAGGATATCAGCATGTCTGCCTGATTGATTACTTATGCCTGACCAGCAGAGGGCATGTGAGAGACAAGGAGTTTTTAGTTTGGTTTCAGTTTCGTTCTAGATGCATCACTAGCATGATGTCTCCTGTAAATGCTGTATAAAGAGTTGAACAGACTTTAGATTAAAAGACATTCTCTTTCATAAATGTCTCGTCATTGAACCCACAAAGAAATCAATACATGGTGCCAGAAGTGATTGAAAGAGATGAAGAGAAAAAATCTGAAGTTAAATCAGCTCTCCACAAATTAGCAAGCCAAAAGAGAACATCGTTGCTTACCATTAGAGAATAGCTAACGAAGTGAAAAAATGGAAGGTTTACACCCACCAGCGACGCTTCAGTTGACAGGTAATGTGGCTGAAAATTGGAGGAGATTCAAACAACGTGTGGGGTTGTATTTAGCGGCAATTGGAGCTGACGAGAAAAGTAATAAAAGGAAATTGTCACCGTTCTCACATGTCGTGGGTGATGAAGCGCTGGAGGTGTATAATAACTTCACATTCGCTGCTGATGGAGACAAAATGAAGCTAGATAAAATAATGGAACAGTTTGAGGCCTACTGCATACCTAAACGTAACGTGACGTTTGAGAGGCACAGATTTTTCACATGTGTTCAGAAAACGGGTGAGACTATTGATCAGTATGTGACTGAACTGAGAAACAAAAGCAAATCGTGTGAATTTGGGGGACTGACAGACTCGCTGATAAAAGACAGACTGGTGTGTGGTATTCCGAATAATGGTCTAAGGGAAAGACTGCCAAGAGAGCAAGATCTAGACCTGGGAAAAGCCATAGCACTGTGTAGGGCTACAGAGACTGTGAAGTTGCAGACAAAGGAGCTGTTCAGTGACAATAGCTGCAATGTGGATGCAGTGAGAATGAACGGACATAAACCGTTTAACAAAAAGAGCGCCAATGTGAAAAAAGAGGCGTGGCCAGCGAACGAAAATGAAAGGGACAATCGAAAGTCATGTAGTCGATGCGGTACACAGCATACACCAAGAAAGTGTCCAGCATATGGTAAAAAATGCAATAGTTGCAACAAAAACAACCGTTATGCCCGTTGCTGTAAGAACCAAGCACAACAAAGCAAGGTCCATGCAGTAGATGAAAGCGGGATAGAGGAGTTCAATGTGGATGTTGTGTCTGAAAACAAAAAAGAAGAAAGAGACTGGATGTTGACACTAAAAGTGAATGACATACACATTCCATTTAAATTGGATACTGGAGCACAAGTTAATGTGATATCAGAGACTGATTTTAAGAAAATTAGACCCAGACCAAAGATACATGGAATAAAAGTGAAAGTGACAGGATACTCAGGTACTGAAATACCAGTGAAAGGAAGATGCATTGTCAAAGTGACACACAAGGACAGAGAGCACACGCTAGCATTAATCGTGGCGCCAAAGGATGTGCAAGCCATACTAGGTTTAAAAGCCTGTGAGAGACTGAACCTGGTAAAGAGAGTCCTTGTTGTGGAAAGCGAAGGAGAGACAGTCTATGATGAACTGAATGTTGCGTACACACCGGGTAAGCTGATGTATACAGTAGACACGTTGTCCAGAGCTGTTGACCCAGGAGAGCCCGCAAACACAGTGAAAAGACTGAAGTACAAGGCAAAAGACAGTGGAACTGACTTCTACCAAAGCATGCTTGTATACCGCACAACGCCGCTCGAGTGTGGTAAGTCACCAGCCCAACTCCTGATGGGACGTCGGCTAAGGTCAAACCTACCCATCCCGGAGAACCTCCTGAAAACAAAAGAGGGGGAGAAAGTGAGGAAGTTCAAAGAACAACAAAAAGAAAAGCAAAAGTACTACTATGACAGAAGAACACAAAACCTACCTGAACTTCACACTGGTGACCAAGTAAGGTTCAAAGACAAAACAAACATATGGACTCAGAAGGGAACTGTCCTGAGTGAAGTTCAACCAAGATCATACACCATTCAGGCAGATGAGGGTGCTGTTCTGAGAAGAAATCGTCGGGATCTTCTCATGGGACCAGCCACAGCAAGTCAAAAGACTGATACTGTTGAACAACCTGATCACACAGCTGAGAAACCATTATCTGAGGCAACAACTCAGATTCAAGGACAATCAATCAGAAAATCCTCAAGACACGTGAAGCCTCCTGAGAGACTCATTGAGCAAATTTAAGGACTCTTGTTATAGAAGGAAGTAATGTTATCTTATTCTTTCTTCAAGTTTTAGTGTATTTACATATTTCATGTGAACACACAAAACAAGGTTAAAAAACCTTGATCATGATAATGATAATGTAAGTTCATTAAGTGTTACAGTTAAAATGCAGATTAATACAAAGAAAACATGTTGTTAGTTAAAAGTAAAATACTTTTGTTTTAAGAAAGGGAGATGTAAGGATATCAGCATGTTTGCCTGATTGATTACTTATGTCTGACCAGCAGAGGGCATGTGAGAGACAAGGGCCTAGAAATTGAGTTTGCGCTGCGCCAGGGCTTTAGCGCCGGAAGTTAGCGCCGGCGCTAAGTCCCTTTGCGCGCGCCAAAAATTCAGTAGCGCCGCGCCCAAACGGCTGCCGGCGCTACTGAAGGGTTTTAGCGCCTGAAAACTGGCGCAACGCGCCGCATTGCGGCGCTATTCCGGCGCTGCGGCGCCCGCTGCGGTGCGGCAGGCTCGGGAAGTGCAGGCCTCCTCCTTCCGTTAAGGAGGAGCTGCCTGCACCCGGCCGCGGCCCGCGCAAATCTCCTCAAAAATGAGCCCGGCACCTCGGACAAGTGCCGGGCTTGCATCTGTTCCGGGGGGGGGGAGGGGGAGAAGTCCGGGGAGGGAGCTGCGGGCATGCGGCCGGCGGGAAAGCGGCCGGCCGCCGCGCCTCCTTAAAGCGCCGGCGCAGACTCCGGCAGCACTCGTTTGCCGGAGTCTTAGTTGCGGCTGCCACTGGCGAGGCGGCCGCAACTGAATTTCGGCTTGGGGCCGGGTTACCACGGCAACCGGGACGCTGCGCACACCGATGACGTCATCGGTGCCGGCGCAGCGCTACCGGTCTACCGCCGCGGAAGGGCCCCAGGCAATTTAGGAACCGGCGCCAATTGCAGCGCTAGGCCCTCTAGCGCCGCAAAATCGGTGCTAAGGGCACTGAATTTCTAGGCCAAGGAGTTTTTAGTTTGGTTTCAGTTTCGCTCTAGATGCATCACTAGCATGATGTCTCCTGTAAATGCTGTATAAAGAGTTGAACAGACTTTAGATTAAAAGACATTCTCTTTCATAAATATCTTGTCATTGAACCCACAAAGAAATCAATACACCCCCTTCATTTCTGACTGTCTGACCTCCCCTGATTGCTGGGGAACTTCTGTCCAGTCCGATAGTGGGAATTTACAGTGCAGATTTGAGCAGGAGGGCTGAATGCTCAGTCCCCCCACAGCCTGTGCTGCCCGGTGCCACCTCTACAGCTCCATCTTAGGCACCCCTGGAGATGGCACCACTGCTTCCTGTACCAAGCAGCTGCAGTCACTGTGGCAGTCACTGGCAGCAATGTTGGGCGATAACTGGAGCTTCGCACCACAATTGCTGTGAACTCCCTCAAGTGTCACTCAAGGAGGTTGCTGATACAAGTGTGCTGTTTCCTGCGCGGGGTGGGGGGGGGAAGGGAAGCACTCAGCTCTGTGGCAGGTATAGGGTGTGAGCTGGTTTAATGAGCCACACCTACTCCAATTACCATCAGTTCACACAACAACACACATAATGAAAATTCCCCGAGCTTTCAGTCGAAGCTCACTTTTGTGACAAGACATCCTCACATAATTTCCATTGGACACTTTGGTGAGGGAAGATATTTTCACTAAAGTACATGCCATGGGATCTAAAGATCTCACAGGCCCCTGCTTAAATTATTTTCTGATGCAATGACTGAAACTCAGTGTGGTCTGTTATTATCATTTGTATATTTACCACCCTGCAGAAAGAGCATCCCTCTGGCTGTTAAATCTGTGATGCACTGGAGTGTCAAGTCCTGTGGTGGGGCTAGAACTCACAACCTTCTGAAGTAAGGAAAGTAGGAGTTAAATGTTTCAGGTTGATGACCTTCTGTTAGAACCACTTCCGACGAAGGGCAGTGACCTGAAACATTAACCCTACCTTCCTCTCTCCACAGGCAGCACCTCCCAAACCCGCGACCTCTATCACCTAGAAGGACAGGGGCAGCAGGCGCATGGGAACACCACCACCTCCAAGTTCCCCTCCAAGTCACACACCATCCTGACTTGGAAATATATCGCCGTTCCTTCATTGTCGCTGGGTCAAAATCCTGGAACTCCCTCCCTAACAGCACTGTGGAAGTACCTTCACCACATGGACTGCAGCGGTTCAAGAAGGCGGCTCACCACCACCTTCTCAAGGGCAATTAGGGATGGGCAATAAATGCTGGCCTTGCCAGCGACGCCCACATCCCAGGAACGAATAAAAAAAGATGCTACCTGACCTGCTGGGTGTTTCCAGCATTTTCAGTTTTTATTTCCAGCATCTGCAGTATTTTGCTTTTTTAACTTTCCCCATTATATGCACTTTCTACATGTCATTTTGATAAATTCCGTCTGATCAGAACATGTTACCCACCATAGTATAACATGACATTGATCACACATTATGTGATAACATCAAAGCAGGAATAACCTCTCACTGCCTCTGTAAAGCTGTCATATTCAGGTGCTTTATGGTGCTACTACCAAAATTAGCACCCACGGTATTGAAATGAAGTGGCTGAAAATTTGACACGAGCTGTTTGTCTTAGAGTCCTGGCTGGAAGAAATGGTTCCGCTGGTGTAAACCTGTCGAGCAGGGGCTGGAAATGTTGAAGTTGCTGTCTCTGCACTTGAATACTGCCCTGTGCAAAATCACGGATCTGCTTGTCCACCAGCGTTCTTTGCTGCCAGAACTTCTGGCCATTGTATTCGCTGAGAGCAGACATTCAAGGCCAGCCACGTTCTGGTCTTGATGGATGGGATTTCTTGAAATTGGACTGCCCCGAATATTTTTGCTGAAATTCACTTGAACGTTATGGGGTTTGAATTTGGTGCTCCCCTCTTTGACACAAAGAAGACCAACAAAGGGATGTTAGGGAAATCAGACAGCACCAGAGGTGGACTGTCCACACCCACTGATACCCAAGTACTTGTCTCTGAAGGCCCAATTACCATTGTAGAATCCGTTCCTCCCCCACAACGGTAAAAATTGGACTGTGAAATATAAAAACTCAGAACTGCACAGCCCGCAAAAAGAGATGGGCAATAAAGGGTTAATTCAAACATTGCAGCCGAAGAACCATCAAGAGACTGGATCACAATCTAAAATATGAATGCTTCTGAACAAGAACATTCACACATTCATTTACCTTAAGGGGTTACATTGTAAAAGAAGCCATGGTGTGGAGATGCTGGTGTTGGACTGGGGTGGAAAATGTAAGAAATCACACAACACCAGGTTATAGTCCAACAGCTTTATTTGAAATCACAAGCTTTCGGAGCGCTGCTCCTTCGTCAGGTGAAGTGGAGAGATGCATAAAGACACAGCTTATATAGTCAGAGAATAATGTCAGATGTTTACAGGTAATCTTTCTAACTGCCATTTATCACACCTCGGCAGAGAGATAATCACAGCAATCAAAGGTGTAAATGGTGTCCAAACAGGTCAGTCAGGAAAACATTACATCAAAGAACAATGAGGTCAAATGTTGCAGATGCTGGGGTCTGTATGAAAAACAAAAAAACAGACAAAAAACATTTTTTTTTTTTGCTGGAAATCACAGCAGGTCCGGCCGCATCTATGTGGAGAGAACAAGCCAACTACGACTCGAGTCTGGATGACCCTATGTCAGGTGGGGTTACATGTAGCGTGACATGAACCCAAGATCCCGGTTGAGGCCGTCCTCATGGGAGCGGAACTTGGCTATCAGTTTCTGCTCGACGATTTTGCGTTGTCATGTGTCTCGAAGGCCGCCTTGGAGAATGCTTACCCGAAGATCGGAGGCTGAATGTCCTTGACTGCTGAAGTGTTCCCCGACTGGGAGAGAACACTCCTGCCTGGCGATTGTTGCGCGGTGTCCGTTCATCCGTTGTCGCAGTGTCTACATGGTCTCGCCGATGTACCATGCTCCGGGGCATCCTTTCCTGCAACGTATGTGTTGTGTCTGTGTGTTGATAGAGACACTGAAGACAGGAGTTGGTTTCATAGGTGTTTACTAAACAAAGTCTGGAGGGGAACTAACTGATACAACACAATATACAGGCTTATATAGCTTGAGTGGCCATTACCGGCATTACAGTACACATGGGGCTCTTAAAGGCACATACACTACAATTCCTCCCCTTTTAGCCAACCAGTACATAATATTTTAAGTAATTATTAATTACACGTTACAAGAAAAATAATCTACACATTGCTGCAGTTAATTAATTATAAGTCAGTCTCTCAGGAGGCTTCCTGACTCGGTCCGGATAATGCCTCGGTGGTGTAGTAGTTTCTGGTGGTGTAGTAGGTTCTTTTGGCAAGGCTGATTCGGCTTGAATGCCAGTGTCAGGTTCATTGGGTTCCAGTATCACCGGATCGGAGGTAGATATGGGTATCTTTACTTCATCGTTAGGCGTATAGAGTTGTGGTGTAGGTTGTCCCTTTTCGGATGACTCTATGATTTGGTCAGCATGGCGCCTTATTATGCTTTCTCCGATGTCCACGGTATACATCAGCGGTCCTAGTCGTGTGCAGATAGTTCCAGGCTGCCATTTCTCGGTACGGTAGTCCCGGGCCAAAAATTGTTGACCTATCTGGAAGGTTCTAGTTGGCCTTTCTGATGTGCTATCAATAACTCAAAAGACTGAGATTAAGCGAGTAATTAACAGGCTTTTATTAACAAGAGAATGAAGGTGTGCCTCGAGTGGTCGACCGGTCCAGAATACAAAGGGGCTGTGGAGCAGTCACCTTTATACCTGGATTCGTGGGAGGAGTCAGCCGAGGCATGTACAGGCATGTACACAGTGGAATACAAACAGTGGTTTACCACATTCACCCCTTGTTTAAAATTGAGTCCGGCGGGGTGAAGTGTATTAAAGGTTAGTGTATTGGAGTCTCTCCGGAGGTCTTGTCTGCCGCTGTGATCGACGTGGCGACGGCAGGGGTAGTGAAGCTTCCGGCGTCGAGTCCCGCGTAGGCTGGGGCACTGGTGTGTAGTCCTCGTAGATGTCGAGCGGGTCGCGGGGCCCAGGCCTGCCGTCTGCTGGGGCTGGATATCGGATCGTGGGGGGGGGTGGTAGTGGGTAGTGGGTTACTGCGGCCCCCGAGGGTGCGAGGTCTCTTATGGAGACTGTGTCCTCCCGCCCGTCCGGGTACGCAATGTCAGCATACTGGGGGTTGGCATGGAGGAGGTCGACCCTCTCGACCAGGGGGTCCGTTTTATGGGTCCTCACGTGTCTTCTCAGTAGGACCGGCCCTGGAGACGTCAGCCATGGCGGTAGCGATGTCCCCGATGTGGACTTCCTTGGGAAGACAAACATTTTCTCATGAGGGGGTGGCGTTAGTGGCAGTGCAGAGCAGTGACCGAATAGAGTGGAGCGCATCGGGGAGCACATCCTGCCAGCGGGAGGTCGGAAGGCCCCTAGACTTTAAGGCTAGCAGGGCGGCCTTCCAAACTGTCGCATTCTCTCTTTCCACCTGTCCGTTCCCCCGGGGGTTGTAACTGGTGGTCCTGCTTGTGGCAATACCCCTAGCTAGCAGGTACTGACGGAGTTCGTCGCTCATAAACGATGAGCCCCGGTCGCTATGGATATAGCTGGGGAAACCGAACAGGGTGAAGAGGTCGTTCAGACATTTAATGACCGTGGCACTGGTCATGTCCGGGCAGGGGATGGCGAACGGGAAACGGGAGTACTCATCAATAATATTGAGGAAGTACACATTGCGGTCGGAGGAGGGGAGAGGCCCTTTAAAATCAACGCTCAGGCGCTCGAAGGGGCGAGTGGCTTTTATCAGGTGAGCCCTGTCTGGTCTATAAAAGTGCGGTTTGCACTCAGCGCAGACTTGGCAGTTCCTGGTCATGGTCCTGACCTCCTCAATGGAGTAAGGCAGGTTGCGGGCCTTGATGAAGTGGAAGAACCTGGTGACCCCCGGGTGGCAGAGGTCATTGTGGAGGGCCCGCAGTCTATCGATCTGCGCGCTGGCGCAGGTGCCACGCGATAGAGCATCCGGGGGTTCATTGAGCTTCCCGGGCCGGTACAAGATCTCGTAATTGTAGGTGGAAAGTTCGATTCTCCACCTCAAGATCTTGTCGTTTTTGATTTTGCCCCTCTGCTTGTTGTTAAACATGAAAGCAACTGAACGCTGGTCAGTGAGCAGGGTAAATCGTTTTCCGGCCAGGTAGTGCCTCCAATGACGCACAGCCTCCACAATAGCCTGGGCCTCCTTCTCAACAGCGGAGTGTCTGGTCTCCGGGCCCTGGAGGGTTCGTGAAAAGAAGGCCACGGGTCTCCCCGCCTGATTGAGGGTAGCGGCCAGGGCAAAGTCGGACGCGTCGCTTTCCACCTGGAAGGGGATGGATTCATCCACTGCGTGCATGGTGGCTTTGGCAATGTCTTCCTTGATACGGTGGAAGGCTAAACGGGCCTCTGCCGTCACGGGAAAAGAGGTGGACTTGATCAGCGGACGGGCCTTGTCCGCATAGTAGGGGACCCACTGGGCGTAATAAGAGAAAAACCCTAGGCACCTCTTCAGGGCCTTGAGGCAGTGGGGCAGTGGGAGTTCCATAAGGGGACGCATCCGGTCGGGGTCGGGGCCGATGACTCCGTGTTCCACAACACAGCCAAGGATGGCGAGGCGGGTTGTGCGGAATATGCACTTCTCCTTGTTATACGTCAGGTTGAGGAGTTTGGCGGTGCAGAGGAATTTTTCGAGGTTTGTGTCATGGTCCTGCAAGTCATGGCCGCAGATGGTCACATTGTCCAGATATGGGAAAGTGGCCTGCAACGCATTTTGATCGACCATCCGGTCCATCTCCCTTTGGAAGACGGAGACCCCGTTGGTGACGCCAAAGGGAACCCTAAGGAAGTGATAGAGGCGGCCGTTTGCCTCAAAGGCAGTATACTGGCGGTCCTCAGGGTGGATAGGGAGCTGGTGGTACGCTGATTTCAGGTCAATGGTCGAGAAGACGCGGTACTGCGCGATCTGGTTGACCATATCAGCTATGCGGGGGAGTGGGTAAGCGTCCAGCAGGGTGTAGCGATTTATTGTCTGGCTGCAGTCGATGACCAGGCGCTGCTTCTCGCCGGTCTTAACGACCACAACCTGGGCTCGCCAGGGGCTGGTGCTGCCCTCAATAATCCCTTCCTTCAGGAGCCGCTCCACTTCGGTTTTAATGAAAACCCTGTCCCCGGCACTGTATCGCCTGCTCTTTGTGGCGATGGGCTTACAGTCGGGGGTGAGGTTAGCAAACAGTGGGGGGGGGGGGTGACTCTGAGTGTGGAGAGGTTGCACCTGGTGCGCGGCGGGCAATTTGGAAGCTGCTGGCTGCGGACTGTGAGTGGGGGGAGGGGTCCACCGTACGCCATCGTAACACTTTTAAGGTGGCACTGAAAATCTAACCCCAGTAGAACGGCAGCGCAGAGGTCGGGCAGGACCAGAAGTTTAAAATGATCGTACACAGTCCCGTCTACTGCGAGTGTCACCACGCAATAGCCGCCAATGTCCGCCGACTGGGACTCGGAGGCCATAGAAATCCGCTGGTGCGCAGGCAGGACTGGGAGAGAGCAGCGCCGCACCGTGTCGGGGTGGATGAAGCTCTCCGTGCTCCCAGAGTCAAAAAGGCAGATTGTTTCGTGACCATTTACCTTAATGTCCATTGTGGAACTGGCCAGCTGGTGCGGTCTCGCTTGGTCCAGTGTAACGGAGGCCAGCGTAGGGGTCGGTGTGTCGCTGCGGGTATCAGATGAGGCAGTGTTGGGGGCCTGCTGCGTCCCGGCTGTCGTCCAAGATGGCGGCGTCCATGATCCCCATGTGGCTGGAGGCGTCCAAAATGGCTGCTGTTCCGGTGGTTCGCACATGGCTGGGGAGGCCCAAGATGACGGCCCGCACGGCCCACACGCGGCGCTGCTGGGGGTCGGGCTGGCTTTGGCCCTGCAGACGCTGGCGTAGTGTCCCTTCTTCCCGCAGCCCGAGCAGATTGCATTTTTCGCCGGGCAGCGCGCTCTGGGGTGTTTGGCCTGGCCACAGAAGTAGCATTTCTGGCCTTGGGGCACTGCTGTCTGGCCTTGGGACACTGCTGCGGTAGTTGGGCCGTTGCTGGGATGTGGCTGGGGTGGCACGGTGCTATGAGACGGTCCTACCGTGTCCCAGGCTGTCGTTCCCCGCGGCGTCCACGGTGCAGAGGAGTAGGCATCCATGCCCCGGTAGGCTGTGTCCAATGATAGTGCGAGTTCAGAGGCCTTGTTGAGGTCGAGGTCACTCTGCTCCAATAGTTGCTGTCGGGTGTAATTGGACCTGTGGCCCGCTACAAAAGCATCCTGGATAAGTTCCTCTGTGTACACGGCGGCCTTTACATCCTTACAACCACAGGCCCGGCCAAGCACAGACAGTGCCTGAAGGTATTCCTCGGTCGATTCCCCAGGTTGTTGTTTACGACTCCCCAGAAGGTGCCTGGCGTACACTTCGTTCACTGGGCGCGTGTACTGGCCCTTGAGGAGCTTGATAGCATCCGCGTACGAGGTCGCGTCTTGGATGACCGAGTACACTCGGTGGTTCACTTCGGAGGTCAGGACATCCAGTTTGTCCTCGTCCGATTTGACCGTTTCTGTAGTGTATGTAACTGTTCTACCTTTAAGAGAACTATTGTATGTAACCGTCCACCTTTAAGAGAACTATTTTAGGTGTGGCACTACTTTATCTTGGCTGCTGTATACTGTAATACCGACGGTGACCACACCGGTATATAAGTGCTGTGTCAGGATTTATTGGGCAGATTCGCCCTGACCTTCGAATAGTAAAGTCCTGTTAAAGTTACTCTTGTAGTCTGTGTATTAATTCGCCATAATACCTACAGACTTTACAGTGGCGACGAGTTCGATCTTACCCTGCGGCAACAATACTTCCGAAGCAGTTAACGAGCGTCGAGAAGAGGCACCGCCCTCGTCGTTCTGCTGAGAGAAAACTCAAGTCTGCAGAGCAAGGAAGAAGGAAGAATTCAGACACGAAGCCTTCCATCAGCAACAGGCAGTGATTGTCCCTTCTGCCACGGTGGTGAGTGAGCCGATCAGCACGAGTAGCAAGTCGGCCACGGTGACTGTGAGTAAAGGGAAAATAAAAAAAAAATAAACGGAGGATAAGGGCGGTGAACTCGACCACGGTCGGGGGAAAGGAGCCGGGCAGAAGTCGGGCCCAGAGGCGCTGAGACTGGGGCAGCGTGGAGCACGGAAGCCGCGGTACAAGCGGGCTGGGAGACGCAACGGCATTGTGAGACAGCTAGACCGCGACCGGTGAAAAAGGCCGGGCAGCTACCGAGGCCACGAGGCGCTGCGACCGGGATCGGAAGGCGCGGGAAGATATAAAAATAAATAAACCGCGGTGAACTCAGCCGCAGCCGGGGAGGAAAGCACCGGACTGCGAGAGGGCTGGGAGGCGCGATTGGAAGCCGCTGAGGGAGAGACAGAGCCCGAGCGAGCGGGAGAGACAGAGCCCGAGCGAGGGAGACTGAGCGAGATCCAGCCCAGCGGCTGAAACTGTTCGCCGTCAACGGGTTGTACCCAGCGCCGGTTGCCCTGCCGAGAAAAGGGAACAAGGAACGCACTGAAGCCGACGCGCAGGCTGCGAACCCCGAAAGCCAGCGGTCGTCGCCCGAGGGAAAAGCTTACCCCTCCCGCCAGGGGAAGAAACGCGGGAAGCCGCCAGTAGGCGGGGAAGAAGACAGAAGCGGGAAACCGCCATTTTGAAAGTGGGCGGGGAAAGAAGACAAGCGCGGGAAACCGCCATTTTGAAAAAAAAAAAGTTAAATAAATATTTCGTTGTTGTTTCTCAGGAAGAGTGTGAAGATGCCTAAGCGTAGTAACATCAACGGTTTCGATTCCGATGTGGAAGATTGGGCCACGTATGTAGAACGCATCGAGATATATTGTAAGGTCAATAAGATAGCAAATTATGACAAAGCTCTAACCTTACTAAACTCAATGGATGCGAAGACATACGGGTTATTGAAGCATCTTCTATCACCAGCTAAACCGGCGGATCAGTCTTTCGCTAATATTGTTGCTGTCCTGAAGGATCATTTTAACCCCGCACCGCTGATGTTAGCGGAACGATCAAAATTTTACGTGAGAACGTAACGAAAATAGGAAAGCAACGCGGAGTACCTGGTTGAACAGCGTAGGCTAGCAAAATACTGTCAGTTTGGGGTAAATCTGACAGAGGCACTGAGAGACAAGTTCGTGTGCGGGATGTCGAAGGAAGGAACACAAAAACGACTGCTCGAAGAGAACGATCTTACACTTGATAAGGCTGTCCTTATTGCAGCATCGCACGAAGCCGCAGCGAGAGGCACGGCGGAAATGCAGCGGAAGACAGCGGTACTCAGTGTGGATCAAATGACTTCGGGTACAACGAAATGTTATCGTTGTGGGAAGACAACACACGACCAGAACCAATGCTGGTTTAAAAACCAGGAATGTAGAAAATGTGGCAAGCTTGGTCACATAGCTAAGGTATGCCGGTCAGGAAAGAAGACCAGCAATAATAAATCACCGCAGAAGAAGTACAGAAAGGTACATAAGGTGACTGGGAAGAGTCCAGATGAACAGAATTCGGACTCAGACTCCAACAGCAAGGAACTGGGTAGTCTGAGGATTCACAATGTGAGTAAAGAAGCTGACCGACAAACTATCTGGGTCACACTGCAGATTGCAAAAGTCCAAGTGAAGATGGAAGTGGACACCGGATCGGCGTTGACAGTCATGAATAAGCAAGATTACAAAAAGTTATTCAAACATATTCCCCTACGGGATACGGAGATAGTATTGCAGACATACACGGGGCACAAAGTATACCCCATCGGAAAGATAAAAGTCAAGGTGAGATACAAGGACAAAGATCACCAAGGGATGGACATGTATGTGCTGCCCAAGGGAGGTCCACCACTTCTGGGACGGGAGTGGATCAGGAAAATAAAGATAGACTGGCATTCACTAAACACAATGACGGTAGATTCCGGAAAGGAAGATGTCAAACCTGAACGGTTGTCCAGAATATTGGACGAAGCTAAAGAGGTATTCCAGCAAGGACTGGGAACACTGAGAGGAATTAAGGCAAAAATCAAGATTGCAGAACATGCAAGCCTAAAATTTTTCAAAGCCAGATCGGTACCTTACGCGATACAACCTGCTGTGGAGGCAGAACTGGAAGAGCTTGAACGTTCAGGGGTACTGTCTAAGGTGGACTGGAGTGAGTGGGCCACGCCCATTGTTCCCGTCATGAAGTCTTCATCAAGTAACAAGCCAGGGGGACCGGGGAAGGTCCGCATCTGCGGAGACTTCAAGATCACAGTTAATCCGGTGCTTCACACGGTACAATACCCGCTCCCGCGGATTGAGGATATCTTTGCTTCATTGTCTGGCGGGAAACACTTCACCAAGATAGACCTGGCACAAGCATACTTACAAATGGAAGTCGAGGAAGAGTCGCGCCAGTATCTCACAATCAACACGCACAGAGGCTTGTATCGTTATAATAGACTGGTTTTTGGAGTAGCTTCGGCTCCAGCAATTTGGCAGAGGGCCATGGAGCAGGTCTTACAGGGTATTCCAAGCACGCAGTGTTACTTGGACGATATCCTGATTACGGGAGAAGACGAGGAGGAACACCTCACAAATTTGAAACTGGTGCTCACCAGGTTGAAGGAATATGGCCTTCGAGTTAATCGCCAGAAATGCGAGTTCTTCCAGAAACGGATCTCGTACTGCGGTCATGTCATTGACCAAGAGGGGCTGCACAAGTCACCTGACAAGATAGAAGCTGTCGTGAAGGCCCCCGCTCCGGAAAATGTATCACAGTTGAGATCGTTTCTGGGGTTGATTACTTATTACCACAAGTTTCTGCCAAATCTATCCACGGTGCTGCATCCGCTGAATGCTCTGTTGCGGAAAGAAGTACCATGGAAGTGGAGCGAGGACTGTAAGAAGGCCTTTCGCAGAAGCAAGGCGTTGATTACCTCTGAGGAAGTGTTGGCTCATTTCAACCCAACGTTACCTCTTCGTCTAGCTTGTGATGCTTCCCCTTATGGAATTGGAGCAGTACTTTCACACAAGTTACCAAATGGCTCGGAAAGGCCAGTCGCATTTGCGTCCCGATCATTGACCTCCGCTGAGCGAAATTATACTCAGATAGATAGGGAGGCCCTCAGCCTTGTGTGGGGAGTAAAGAAATTCAATCATTACCTGCAGGGCAAGAAGTTCACATTACTGACAGACCACCAGCCGTTGGTGTCCATATTCAACCCTAACAAGGCCGTTTCCACTATGACAGCGCAAAGGCTGCAGAGGTGGTCCATGTTACTTGGGGCACACCAATATGACATCGAATACAAAAGGTCCAAACAGCATGGAAATGCTGATGGGTTATCGCGCCTACCGTTGCCAGTAGTAGAAGAGGCGGCTACAGTGGACCCGGTAGAGATGTTCCACTCATCCATAGTGGAATGTCTACCAGTAACAAATTCGATGATCGAAAATGAAACAAGAAATGACCCGACTCTCTCACGAGTCTACGATTTAACAGTGGAGGGATGGCCAGCACATGGCGAACCAACGCTGCCCGCATTTTCGCAAAGAAAAGAACAGCTGTCAGTGTGCCGAGGAACCTTGATGTGTGGATCTAGAGTGGTGATTCCACCCAAACTTCAGCATAAGGTGCTAAAGGAGCTTCACGAGGGGCATCTGGGTGGAGTGAAAATGAAGAACCTAGCAAGAGCGTTTGTGTGGTGGCCAGGTATTGATGGAGACATCGAAGAAATAACCAAGAGCTGTCTAGGATGCCAGAAGGTCCAAAACGCGCCACCACAAGCTCCTCTGCATCCATGGGAGTGGCCCTCATCTCCTTGGCAAAGGGTACACGTCGACTTTGCTGGTCCATTTATGGACTCAATGTTTCTAATCGCGGTGGATGCACACTCCAAGTGGCCGGAGGTAATAAAGATGTCCTCCACCACCACGGAAAAAACCATCACAGTATTAAGGACCATATTTGCCAGGAATGGGCTGCCGGAACAGATCTGTTCTGATAATGGACCGCAATTTGTGTCCGAAGAATTCAGGAAGTTCTTAAAAAGGAATGGGGTCAAGCTCTACACGTCAGCCCCATACCATCCCGCCACCAATGGATTAGCTGAAAGGTTTGTCCAGACCTTCAAGAAGGCCATAAAGGCCATGGGTAATGAAGACATCAACCTACAACATAAGGTAGATAACTTCTTGTTGGCGTACAGGAATGCAACACATGCGGTCACAAACCAAACTCCCGCCATGATGTTTTTCAATAGAAGACTAAGATGCCGGCTGGATTTGATTAAGCCAAACATCAGAAGGGACGTAGAGAACCGGCAATTTCAGGGCATGAATGAAAGGCCAACTAGGTCCTTTCAGATAGGTCAACAAGTTTTGGCCCGGGACTACCGTACCGAGAAATGGCAGCCTGGAACTATTGGGAAAAGGCTAGGGCCGCTGATGTATACCGTGGACATTGGTGACAGCATAATAAGGCGCCATGTTGACCAGATCATAGGGTCATCCACAAAGGACCAACCTACTCCACAACCTTACACGGCTAATGTTGAAGCAGAGATACCCAGAGCACCTACCTCCGATCTGGTAATACTGGAATCAGATGAACCTGACACTGTCCTTCAAGCCGAATCGACCTTGCCAGAAGTACCTACTACCCCGCCGAAAACTATTACACCACCGAGGCGTTATCCGGACAGAGCCAGGAAGCCTCCAGAGAGACTGAATCTGTGAACTGTTTTGAATAATTTGTATATATGTTATGATGTTATGTTAATGGGGAATAAGTATGTTGTAAGCTAAAAAGGGAGGATTGTAGTGTATGTAACTGTTCTACCTTTAAGAGAACTATTGTATGTAACCGTCCACCTTTAAGAGAACTATTTTAGGTGTGGCACTACTTTATCTTGGCTGCTGTATACTGTAATACCGACGGTGACCACACCGGTATATAAGTGCTGTGTCAGGATTTATTGGGCAGATTCGCCCTGACCTTCGAATAGTAAAGTCTTGTTAAAGTTACTCTTGTAGTCTGTGTATTAATTCGCCATAATACCTACAGACTTTACAGTTTCAGCGGAGGCGATCAGGAATTTTTCAAAGCACCTCAGCCAGTGAGTAAACTTGGTGGATGCGTCCGCCTCCCGATGGTCTAAGTCTAGGCATGCTGGTGTGAGGATCTTCTCCATTATAAAATCTTGTTAATAAAATTGATGCGCTATCAATAACTCAAAAGACTGAGATTAAGCGAGTAATTAACAGGCTTTTATTAACAAGAGAATGAAGGTGTGCCTCGAGTGGTCGACCGGTCCAGAATACAAAGGGGCTGTGGAGCAGTCACCTTTATACCTGGATTCGTGGGAGGAGTCAGCCGAGGCATGTACAGGCATGTACACAGTGGAATACAAACAGTGGTTTACCACACTTTCATTCATGCCTTGAAATTGCCGGTTCTCCACGTCCCTTCTGATGTTGGGCTTGATCAAATCCAGCCGGCATCTTAGGCTTCTATTGAAGGACATCATGGCGGGAGTTTGGTTTGTAACCATATGTGTTGCATTCCTGTATGCGAACAAGAAGTTATCCACCTTGTGCTGAAGTTTTATGTCTTCATTACCCATGGCCTTTATGGCCTTCTTGAAGGTCTGGACAAACCTTTCAGCCAATCCATTGGTGGCGGGATGGTATGGGGCGGACGTGTAGTGCTTAACCCCATTGTTTTTTAAGAACTTCCTGAATTCTTCGGACACAAATTGCGGTCCATTATTAGGACAGATCTGTTCCGGCAGCCCATTCCTGGCAAATATGGCCCTTAATACTGTGATGGTTTTTTCCATGGTGGTGGAGGACATCTTTATTACCTCCGGCCACTTGGAGTGTGCATCAACCGCGATTAAGAACATTGAGTCCATAAATGGACCAGCAAAGTCGATGTGTACCCTTTGCCAGGGAGATGAGGGCCACTCCCATGGATGTAGAGGAGCTTGGGGTGGAGCGTTTTGGACCTTCTGGCATCCTAGGCAGCTCTTGGTCATTTCTTCGATGTCTGCATCGATACCTGGCCACCATACAAACGCCCTGGCTAGGTTCTTCATTTTCACTCCACTCAGATGCCCCTCGTGAAGCTCCTTTAGAACTTTATCCTGGAGTTTGGGTGGAATCACCACTCTGGATCCACACATCAAGGTTCCTCGGCACACTGACAGCTGTTCTCTTCTTTGCGAGGATGCTGGCAACAGTGGTTCGCCATGTGCTGGCCATCCCTTCACTGTTAAATCGTAGACCCGTGAGAGAGTCGGGTCACTTCTAGTTTCCCTTTCAATGGCAGAATTTGTTACTGGTAGACATTCGACTATGGTAGAGTGGAAAATCTCCACTGGGTCTATGGTAGGTGCTTCTTCTACCGTTGGCAACGGTAGGCGCGATAACCCGTCAGCATTCCCATGCTGTTTTGATCCTTTGTATTCTATGTTGTATTGGTGTGCCCCTAGAAAAAGGGACCACATCTGTAGCCTTTGCGCTGTCATAATGGGAACACCCTTTTTAGGGTTGAATATGGAGATGAGGGGCTGATGGTCAGTCAACAAGGTAAATTTTTGTCCGTGTAGGTAATGGTTGAATTTCTTCACTCCCCATACCAGGCTGAGTGCTTCCCTGTCGATTTGGGCATAGTTATGCTCAGCTGAGTTCAATGAGCGTGACGCAAAAGCTATCGGCCGTTCCGAGCCATCAGGGAATTTATGCGATAATACTGCTCCTATGCCGTAAGGGGATGCATCGCACGCCAGTCTGATTGGCAGTGATGGGTTGTAATGAGCCAAAACTTCTTTGGACGTGATTAAGTCTTTGCATTTATGGAAGGCACGTTTACAGTCTTCGCTCCATTTCCAAATTACTCCTGTTTGTAGCAGTTCATTAAGAGGGTGTAGAAGAGTTGATAAGTTCGGTAAAAATTTATGATAGTAATTTATTAATCCCAGGAACGACCTTAATTGTGAAACATTTTCAGGTGCTGGGGCTTTTATGACCGCTTCAATTTTTTCAGGTGACTTATGCAACCCTTCCTTATTAATTATGTGGCCACAATATGATATCTGATTTTGGAAAAATTCGCACTTGGGGCGATTTGCTCGTAGGCCCCGTTCTCTCAGCCTAGTGAGCACCTGCTCCAAATTGGCAAGGTGCTTGTTGTCGTTTTCTCTTGTTACAAGGATGTCGTCTAGGTAGCATTGAGTCCCCGGAATCCCTTGGAGGACTTGCTCCATAGCTCTTTGCCAGATAGCTGGAGCGGATGCTACTCCGAAAACCAGTCGATTGTACTGGTACAGACCCTTGTGTGTATTTATCGTGAGATATTTTTTACAGGCCTCTTCAACCTCCATCTGTAGATATGCCTGTGCCAAGTCAATTTTGGTGAAACGTTTCCCTCCGGATAGTGAGGCGAAAATATCTTCTATCCTCGGAAGAGGATACTGTACCGTGTGAAGGACCGGGTTTACAGTCACCTTGAAGTCTCCACAGATGCAAATTTTTCTCTGTTCTTCAGATTTATCATTATTCAATGCTTTCTTCATGACTGGAACGATGGGTGTTGCCCACTCGCTCCAATCTATTTTGGATAATACGCCTGCCTTTTCCAAATTCTCCAGCTCTGCCTCGACTGCTGGACGAATTGCGTATGGCACCGGTCTTGCCTTAAAAAACTTGGGAATTGCTGCATCTTCCACTTTTATTGAGGCGGTGATGCCTTTTAAGGTTCCTAGTTTCTCTTGAAACACTTCTTTGGCGTTGGCCAAGATGTCTTTTAATCGTTCAGGTATGACGTCATCATCGTTTTTTTTCTTACTGGTCACCGTCAGTGCCTGAATGGAGTGCCAGTCTAAACGTATTTTCCTGATCCATTCATGTCCCAACAGCGGTGGACCACCATCTTGTAGAATGTATAAATACAACTTTTGTATTTCCTTGCCGTTGTATACAACAGGCACCCTTATTTTTCCTTTGGGGTATACTTTCTGCCCCGTATATGTTTTCAAGATAATGGATGTGTCTTTTAAAGGTATATGCGGAAATAGCCGCTCGTAATCCCATCGATTTATGACGGTCAGAGCTGATCCTGTATCTAGCTCCATTTTAACTGGGGACCCTGCTATCGTGAGGGTAACCCAAATGGTCTGGTAATCATCTTTGGCAATTACATTATGCAATTTGAGACAGCTTAGTCTCTTGTTTTCGGAGTCGCTATCGCTCTTCTGGTCTTCGGAGCTAGTGTCCGTCATCATTTGTACCTTTCTGTACTTTTCTTTATTGATTTTTTTTTTCCTGTCTGTGGATTTTTTTTGTCCAGATCGGCATACCCGTGCAATGTGTCCAATCTTTCCGCATTGCCTGCATGCTTTGTCCTTGAACCAGCAGTCCCTCTGGTCATGGGTGGATCTGCCGCAGCGATAACATCTCTTGAAACCCTGTGTCATTTCATGGGTGCCGAAGTCCTGTGTCTTTTGTTGTATCTCTGCAGCTCCTCTTGCGGCTGCTTCGTATGATACAGCCATACTGAAAGCCTTGTCCAGTGTTAAATCTTTTTCAGAAAGCAGCCTTTTCTGCGTTCCTTCACTTAAGAGACCGCAGACGAATTTGTCTCGAAGGTAATCTGCTAGTCCTGCCCCGAATTGGCAGTGTTTTGATAGCTTTCTTAATTCGGTGAGGTAATCAGCGTTACTTTCATTCTTGTGTTGATTTCTCTTGAAGAATTTGAATCGTTCCGCTATCAGCAGCGGTGTTGGGTTTAAGTGCTCCTGTAGGGTATCAACAATTTCTTTAAAATTCTTGTCCTTTGGTTTGGCTGGAGTGATTAAATTTCGTAACAGCCCGTATGTCTTTGCGCCCATTAGATTTAGTAGTACTGAAGCTTTTTTTTCATCTTCTATTCCATTTGCGGTGCAATATTGTGGTGTATGTGCCTTTAAGAGCAATTGTGGTGTATGTGTCTTTAAGAGCCCCAGGTGTGCGTAATGCCGGTAATTGCCACTTGGGCTATATAAGCCTGTGTATTGTGTATATCCTTTAGAACCCCCCCCCAGACTTGCTTAGTAAATACCTATGAACCAACTCCTGTCTTCAGTGTCTTTATCTACACACGGACACTACAGTGGCGACGAAGTGGAAACGGACTTACCTGCAATTCGGCAGCACCTCAAGGACATCGATTCCTCCAGCGTCCAGAAGACTCAAGGAAGTTATAGAAACTTTGGTTTCACCAGCTGGCCAAGCTGGTGGCAGGTACTGCGCTAATCCTTCCTGGGCGTCAGGCTGGGGCTCCAGCGTCGGGCTCTACAGCTGAGACAGGCAGCGAAATCGGAGGCAAGCAATAACGGACTGGGAGGGTGCACTCAGGAGACGGCTGGCGCGGCAAGCAGGTCAGCGTTTAGACCTCCGTCGGGAACGAGTCTCCAACAGTGAATAAACGGAAACCACAGTAAAACAGCGTTGTTATCGGTAGCAGCGGCGGGAAAGCGCAGGAAGCGCCATATCATTGCTACAGAGAAAAAAAAAGCGCGGGAAGCGCCATATTTTTTTTTTTGAAATGCCGAAGTCTGGCAATATTGATGCTTTTGATAACGAAACAGAGCCTAATTTTGGCAATATTGATGTTTTTGATAACAAGATAGAGAATTGGACCACATATGTAGAAAGAGTGGAGGTGTTTTGCACCGCAAATGGAATAGAAGATGAAAAAAAAGCTTCAGTGCTTCTGGATCTAATGGGCGCAGAAACATACAAGCTGTTACGCAACTTAATCACTCCAGCCGAACCGATGGACAAGAATTTTGAGGAGATTGTTGATACCCTACACTGCCAATTCGAGGCAGGACTGGCAGATTCTCTGCAAGACAAATTCATCTGCGATCCCCTAAGTGTAGAAACACAAAAAAAGGTATCTTCTGGAAAAGATTTAACACTGGACAAGCTTTCAGTGCAATAGGAGCGGCAAAGATATAGCAAAGGCCACAGGACTTCGGCACCCATGAAATGACACGGGGTTTCAAGAGATGTTATCGCTGCGGCAGATCCAACCATGACCAGAGGGATTGCTGGTTCAAAGAAAAAGCATGCAGGCGATGCGGGAAGATGGGACACATTCCACGTGTATGCCGATCTGAAAATAAAAAATCCACTAACGGGAAAAGAATCAATAAGGAAAAGCACAGAAAGGTACAAATGATGACGGACAGTAGCTCCAAAGACCGAAGAGCGATAGCAACTCCGGGAACAAGAGACTAAGCTCTCTCAAATTACATAATGTAATTGCCAATGAAGATTACCAGACCATTTGGGTTACCCTCATAATAGCAGGGTCCCCAGTTAAAATGGAGCTAGATACAGGATCAGCTCTAACCGTAATAAATCGACGAGATTACGAGAGGCTATTTTCGCATATACCTCTAAAAGACACATCCATTATCTTAAAAACATATACGGGGCAGAAAGTATACCCCAAAGGAAAAATAAAGGTGCCTGTGGTATACAACGGCAAAGAAATACAAACGTTGTATTTATACATTCTACAAGATGGTGGTCCACCGTTGTTGGGACGTGAATGGATAAGGAAGATACGTTTAGACTGGCACTCCATTCAGGCACTGACGGTGACCAGTAAGGAAAAAAACAAGGATGACATCATACCTGAACGATTAAAAGACATCTTGGCCAACGCCAAAGAAGTGTTTCAAGAGAAACTAGGAACCTTGAAAGGCATCACCGCCTCAATAAAAGTGGAAGATGCAGCAATTCCAAAATTTTTTAAGGCAAGACCGGTGCCATACGCAATACGTCCGGCAGTCGAGGCAGAGCTGGAGAATTTGGAAAAGGCAGGCGTATTATCCAAAATAGATTGGAGCGAATGGGCAACACCCATCGTTCCAGTCATGAAAAAAGCATTGAAAAATAACTCTGAGGAACAGAGAAAAATTCGCATCTGTGGGGACTTTAAGGTGACTGTAAACCCGGTCCTTCACACGGTACAGTATCCTCTTCCGAGGATAGAAGATATTTTCGCCTCACTATCGTTTCACAAAAATTGACTTGGCACAGGCATATCTACAGATGGAGGTTGAGGAGACCTCTAAAAAGTATCTCACAATAAACACACACAAAGGCCTGTACCAGTACAATCGACTGGTTTTTGGAGTAGCATCAGCTCCAGCTATCTGGCAAAGAGCTATGGAGCAAGTCCTGCAAGGGATTCCGGGGACTCAGTGTTACCTAGACGACATCCTTATAACAGGAGAAAACGACAACGAGCACCTTGCCAATTTGGAGCAGGTGCTCACTAGGCTGAAAGAACGGGGCCTACGAGCAAATCGCCCCAAGTGCGAATTTTTCCAAAATCAGATATCATATTGTGGCCACATAATTAATAAGGAAGGGTTGCATAAGTCACCTGAAAAAATTGAAGCAGTTATAAAAGCCCCAGCACCTGAAAATGTTTCACAATTGAGGTCATTCCTGGGATTAATAAATTACTATCATAAATTTTTACCGAACTTATCAACTATTCTACACCCTCTTAATGATCTTCTACACACAGGAGTGATTTGGAAATGGAATGAAGACTGTAAACGTGCCTTCCATAAATGTAAAGACTTAATCACATCCGAGAAAGTTTTGGCTCATTACAACCCATCACTACCAATCAGACTGGCGTGCGATGCATCCCCTTACGGCATAGGAGCGGTATTGTCCCATAGATTCCCTGATGGCTCGGAACGGCCGATAGCTTTTGCGTCACGCTCATTGAACTCAGCTGAGCGTAACTATTCCCAGATAGACAGGGAAGCACTCAGCCTGGTATGGGGAGTGAAGAAATTCAACCATTGCCTACACGGACAAAAATTTACCTTGCTGACTGACCATCAACCCCTCATCTCCATATTCAACCCTAAGAAAGGTGTCCCCATTATGACGGCACAAAGACTACAGAGGTGGTCCCTTTTTCTAGGGGCACACCAATACAACATTGAATACAAAGGGTCAAAACAGCATGGGAATGCTGACGGTTTATCGCGCCTGCCGTTGCCAATGATAGAAGAGGCACCTACAGTAGACCCAGTAGAGATATTCCACTCTACCATAGTGGAATGTCTACCGGTGACAAATTCTGCCATTGAAAGGGAGACCAGAAATGACCCTACTCTCTCACGGGTCTACGATTTAACAATGAAGGGATGGCCAGCACATGGCGAACCACTGTTGCCAGCATTCTCGCAAAGAAGAGAACAGCTGTCAGTGTGCCGAGGAACCTTGATGTGTGGATCCAGAGTGGTGATTCCACCCAAACTCCAGGATAAAGTGCTAAAGGAGCTTCACGAGGGGCATCTGGGTGGAGTGAAAATGAAGAACCGAGCTAGGGCGTTTGTATGGTGGCCAGGTATCGATGGAGACATCGAAGACATGACCAAGAGCTGCCTAGGATGCCAGAAGGTCCAAAATGCTCCGCCACAGGCCCCTCTACATCCATGGGAGTGGCCCTCATCTCCCTGGCAAAGGGTGCACATCGACTTTGCTGGTCCATTTATGGACTCAATGTTCTTAATCGCAGTTGATGCACACTCCAAGTGGCCGGAGGTAATAAAGATGTCCTCCACCACCACGGAAAAAACCATCACAGTATTAAGGACCATATTTGCCAGGAATGGGCTGCCGGAACAGATATGTACTGATAATGGACCGCAATTTGTGTCCGAAGAATTCAGAAAGTTCTTAAAGAACAATGGGGTAAAGCACTACACGTCCGCCCCATACCATCCCGCCACCAATGGATTGGCTGAAAGGTTTGTCCAGACCTTTAAGAAGGCCATAAAGGCCATGGGTAATGAAGACATAAAACTTCAGCACAAGGTGGATAACTTCTTATTTGCATATAGGAATGCAACACATATGGTTACAAACCAAACTCCCGCCATGATGTTCTACAATAGAAACCTAAGATGCCGGCTGGATTTGGTCAAGCCCAACATCCGAAGGAACGTGGAGAACCGGCAGTTTCAAGGCATGAATGAAAGGCCAACTAGGGCCTTCCAGATAGGCCAACCGGTTTTGGCCCGGGACTACCGTACCGAGAAATGGCAGCCTGGAACTATCTGCACACGACTAGGACCACTGATGTATACCGTGGACATCGGAGAAAGCATAATAAGACGCCATGCTGACCAAATCATCAAGTCATCCGAAAAGGGACAACCTACACCACCACGCTATACATCTAACGATGAAGTAGAGATACCCATATCTACCTCCGATCCGGCGATACTGGAACCCGATGAACCCGACACTGGCCTTCAAGCCGAATCAGCCTTGCCAGAAGAACCTACTACACCACCAGAAACTACTACACCCCCGAGGCGTTATCCGGACCGAGTCAGGAAGCCTCCTGAGAGACTAACTTATAATTAATTAATACAGCAATGTATATTATTTTGCATATAACATGTAATTAATAATTACTTAAAATATGATGTACTAGTTAGCTAGAAGGGGAGGAATTGTGGTGTATGTGCCTTTAAGAGCAATTGTGGTGTATGTGTCTTTAAGAGCCCCAGGTGTGCGTAATGCCGGTAATTGCCACTTGGGCTATATAAGCCTGTGTATTGTGTATATCCTTTAGAACCCCCCCCCCAGACTTGCTTAGTAAATACCTATGAACCAACTCCTGTCTTCAGTGTCTTTATCTACACACGGACACTACAAATATACCTCCACTCTTTCCACATATGTGGTCCAATCCTCTATCTCATTATCAAAAGCATCAATATTGCCAGACTTAGGCATCCTAGAAAAAAAATGCCGCTTCCCGCGCTTTCTGCAGAAAAGATATGGCGCTTCCCGCGCTTCCCCGCCGCTGCTGCCGATGACAATGCTGTTTTTTTAATTTTTATTTATATTTATTTATTTATTTACAGTTGGAGACTCGTTCCCGCCGGAATCTCTCTCTAGGTTTGAACGCCGACCTGCTCGCAGCGCCGGCCGTCTCCCAAGTGCTCCCTCCCCGTCTGTTACTGCTTGCCTCCGCTTTCGCTGCTTGGCCCAGCTGTAGAGCCAGCCGCTGGAGCCCCAGCCTGACGCCCAGGAAGGATTATTGTAGTACCTGCCACCAGCTTGGCTAGCTGGTGAAACTACAGCTTTTTCTTTTTCTTGATTTTTCTTCAACTTTGGACACCAGAGGAATCGATGTCCTTGAGGTGCTGCCGAATTGCAGGTAAGTCCGTTTCCAATTCGTCGCCACTGTTGTGTCTGTGTGTTGATAGAGACACTGAAGACAGGAGTTGGTTTCATGGGTGTTTACTAAACAAAGTCTGGAGGGGGACTAACTGCTACAACACAATATACAGGCTTATATAGCCCGAGTGGCCGTTACCGGCATTACAGTACACATGGGGCTCTTAAAGGCACATACACTACAGTATGAGGTAGACAACGTTGGCCGAGTCACATGAGTATGTACCATGTATCTGGTGGGTGGTGTCCTCACGTGTGATGATGGTATCTGTGTTGATGATCTGGCATGTCTTGCAGAGGTTGCTGTGGCAGGGTTGTGTGGTGTCGTGGTCGCTGTTCTCCTGAAAGCTGGGTAATTTGCTGCGAACGATGGTCTGTTTGAGGTTAGGCGGCTGTTTGAAGGCGAGTAGTGGAGGCGTGGGGATGGCCTTAGCGAGGTGTTCGTCGTCATCGATGACATGTTGAAGGCTGCGAAGAACATGGCGTAGTTTCTCCGCTCCGGGGAAGTACTGGACGACGAAGGGTACTCTGTTGGTTGTGTCCCGTGTTTGTCTTCTGAGGCGGTCTATGCGATTTTTCGCTGTGGCCCGTTGGAACTGTCGACCGATGAGTCGAGCGTCATATCCCGTTCTTAAGAGGGTGTCTTTCAGTGTCTGTAGGTGTCCATCGCGTTCTTTCTCGTCTGAGCAGATCCTGTGTATTTGCAGGGCTTGTCCATAGGGGATGGCTTCTTTAACGTGGTTAGGGTGGAAGCTGGAGAATTGGAGCATCGTGAGGTTGTCTGTGGGCTTGCGGTAGAGTGAAGTGCTGAGGTGTCCGTGTTTGATGGAGATTCGTGTGTCCAAGAATGAAACCGATTCTGAGGAGTAGTCCATGGTGAGTTTGATGGTGGGATGGAACTTGTTGATGTTATCGTGTAGTCTTTTCAGTGATTCTTCGCCGTGGGTCCATAGGAAGAAAATGTCGTCGATGTATCTGGTGTACAGCGTTGGTTGGAGGTCCTGTGCAGCGAAGAAGTCTTGCTCGAACTTGTGCATGAAGATGTTGGCGTATTGGGGTGCGAATTTGGTCCCCATGGCTGTTCCGTGTGTTTGGGTAAAGAACTGGTTGTCGAAGGTGAAGACATTGTGGTCAAGGATGAAGCGGATGAGTTGTAGGATGGCGTCTGGAGATTGGCTGTTGTTGGTGTTGAGTACTGAGGCTGTCGCAGCGATGCCGTCATCGTGGGGGATACTGGTGTAGAGTGCCGAGACGTCCATCGTGGCGAGGAGTGTTCCTGGTTCAACTGGTCCGTGGGTGCTGAGTTTCTGTAAGAAGTCTGTAGTGTCATGACAGAAGCTGGGGGTTCCCTGTACGATGGGTTTCAGGATGCCCTCGATGTATCCATAGAGGTTCTCACACAGGGTTCCGTTGCCTGATACGATAGGACGTCCGGGTGTGTTGGCTTTGTGTATCTTTGGGAGGCAGTAGAAGTCTCCCACGCGGGGAGTACGTGGGATGAGAGCGCGTAGGATGCTTTGAAGGTCTGGATCGAAGGTCTTGATCAGTCTGTTGAGTTGGCGGGTGTGTTCTTTGGTCGGATCTGCGGGTAACTGTCTGTAGTGTTCCTGGTTGTCCAGTTGTCGGTATGTTTCTTTGCAATAGTCCGTTCTGTTCTGTATGATGATGGCTCCTCCTTTGTCTGCTGGTTTGATGACGATGTTGCGGTTGGTCTTGAGAGCGTGGATGGCGTTGCGTTGTGCTCGGGTGACATTCTGGACTGTCTTGTGAGTGCGGCTGATGAATCTGGCGTTGATGCATCTCCTGACAGCTTGAGCATACATGTCAAGCTTAGGGCAGCTGCCCTCCAGAGGGGTCCAGTTGAAACCACAGGGAAGTCCATCGTCAACCTGTCCGACCACACCCTTCAACCAGACGAAATTGAAGTTCTCAGCCGAGGGCTCAATTTCTGCCCCACCACCAAAATGGACCCCATCGGTCTCACGGCAGACACAGAGGAATTCATCAGGAGAATGAGGCTCCGGGAATTCTTCCACAAATCCCAAGATGTCAGCAGCGAACCCAATGAGACAATCAATGATCCGGACCAGCAGACAGAGGGATCCGCAGTGCAGCAACCGAAGAAGAAAGAGTCAAACTGGATGAGTCGGACTGATGAAGGGTCCCAGACCTGAAACGTTAACTCTGTTTCTCTCTCCACGGATGCTGCCTGGCCTGCTGAGTATTTCCAGCGTTTTCTGTTGTTATCCCGGAGATTAGTCGTTAATACCGGGAGACTCCAGGGCAATCCTGGAGGGTTGGCAACCCTACTTTGACCACAGGGTCAGCCCGACCACAGGCAGACAACACCAATCCTCAACGACGAGCCTACTTGTGGAACGTGAAGGTGCGACAGAGCTATTAAATAAATATTTTGTGTCACTTTTTACAAATTATGGTGGAAGTGAGAAGAGAGATGAACTGGAGGAGCTTTTTTTAATTCATTCTTGGGAGGTGGGCATTGCTCGCAAGGCTGGCATTTATCCCTGGTTGCCCTATATACCAGTTGGATCCCACTGAGTGGCTTGCTAGGCCACTTCAGAGGGTAGTTGCGAGTCAACCACATTGGTGTGGGACTGGAGTCACGTATAGGCCAGACCAGGTAAGGACGGACCAGGTTTCCTTCCCTAAAGGACATTAGTGAACCAGATGGGTTTTTATGACAATCTTGACAGCTTCATGGTCACTTTTACTGATCCCAGCTTTTTATTTTCATTTAAAAAAAAAACTGAATTCAAATTCTCAAACTGATTTGATCCCATGTTTTTCTGGATTATTAGTCCAGGCCTATTGGATTACTGGTGGTTACTAATTTGTGGTTATTCTCAGGCACAGTCTTAACTTGTTGCTAGGAGACGGAGGCAGTGGAATCATTAAACTACCAGCTTTAAGTGATGCTGCACATTCAGTTTTGTTATAAGACCTCATGAATTCTAGCCTGAAAGTTCCAGCATCCATAGAACCACACCACAAGATGAGGCAGTGCGTTAGGAGAGGATTGTAAATATTAGGAGGGTAAAATGTAGGATCAATAGTACTGGACATTCTGGCTGCGATTTCGCCAGCCGTGGCGAGTCCGGTGCGGCCGGGGCAGACAGCGGCCTCAAACGCCGCACCCATCTTCATCCCGCCTCCTCCAAGTGGTTTTGCCCTGATTGGGCTTGTTAAGCCCCGCCCTGCGAGGTTCCCGGCCAATTAAAAGGAAGCGGGTCTGATAATGTCATCTGATGACGCGTCATCAGCCGGTTTCCTTAAAGGTACCATGTCCACATTGATTTTGACAGTTGTGCTGTCACTGTTCTGAAGCATTGAGGTGCTGCAAACACTGACAATGACATAAGAACATAAGAAATAGGAGCAGGAGTAGGCCATACGGCCCCTCGGGCCTGCTCCGCCATTCAATAGGATCATGGCTGATCTCAATCTAGACTCACGTCCACTTCCCTGCCCTCTCCCCGTAACCCCTAATTCCCTTATCTGCTAGGAAAATGTCTATCTCCATTTAAAATTTATTTAATGTTGCAGCTTCCACAGCTCTCTGGGGTAGCAAATTCCATAGATTTACTACCCTCTGAGTGAAGAAGTTTCTCCTCACCACAGAGGTGCACGGCTGCACCCAGGCCCTCCCATGACTCCCTCCATATGCTTATGGAGATAGTCACAGCACACAGGGAGGTTCTCTTCCCTTCCAATAGGCAGAAGAGACCTCCCCAGGAGACCAACGCAGCCTGGTTGCACATTGCACAGAAGGGCACAAGCAGGGATGTCGTCAGGAGGGCCAGGCTGGAGTGGTGCAAACCTTTCAATGATCTCAGTAGATCACGAAATGTTACTGCAAAGCCACACTCAACCTCATCCTGCTGTGCCTCTCATCACATCCACATCACTCTGTCTTCCCTACCCTACTCCTGCACATCCTTAATCGCACCAACTTACCTTGCACCTCCACCCATCCCTCTCTATCAACATTATCACATCCCCATCTCACTAGCCACCCCTCCTCATACTCACCCTCATCCTACTGCAAGCATACCAACTGAGAACACACAAGGGTAGGCACTTGGGTGGTTTAGCCAATGGTCATGTGAAGTTTCTTGTAATGTGCTGTCAAACATTGAAATCTTTATTTTGAACACTTTGCGTTCTTGGACAGATTTGTGTGCACCTTTAGAAGTGGCTTAGTGAGCTGCAGTGACTGGTGAGACATAACATCCCCCCTCCCCACAATGGTGATGAGTGTGAAAGGAATGGCTTGGAGATTGTAGGGATGCTTTATGGTGCTGGTGCCAACCTGGTGCATCATATGACAGCCAGGGTGTACAGTGTTAAGTGAAGCAAATCTGGACATGGTGAGGCCATCGCTGGCGTCCCGGGCAGCAATGTGCTCGAGTGATTATGCCCTGTGTCCAGTGCAGCAACAGTTGATTGCGGAGAAGGTTGGTGTGAATGTTGGTGCTGCTGGTGTTGAGGCTGATCGTGGTGGGATTCTGAGGCCCAAAGTGAAATTTTTTCAAGGGCACCGATGCTGATGGAATGGATGGCAGGTGAGGTTGAGAAGTAATCTGTCAATGGTGAGTGAGGTTGTTCCAAGGAGGTGACAGTAGATCGAGAGATTATTGCAAACACTTCAAAAGTGCATAAAGCTCAAAAGTGGGTTCCAAGTCATTAATGCTCCAGCTTCTGACATTGGAAAGTGACCAGCTGTAAAATGGTAGCTCTTTTGCATCTGTCACCTATTCAAAGAAATGGAGAGTTGTTCAGAACCCGACATACTTACCTGGCGTGATCCCCGAGCGACGGGAACCTCGTGGAAACCTTGGGAAAATGCTTTGTACCTGGTAAAATGCTGATTAAATTGCTTTAAACACCCTCTTAACTATCTCAATTGCATGACCTGCCACTGAGTGCCAGGTCTGCAAAACGCAGGCAGAGCTGGCACTGGGGAAACTCACAAGGAGGCGGGTTTAGAGCGGGATATCGCCCCGCTGTCAGTCTTTTTGATTTTGACAGTGGACCCGCCTCCGAACCCACCTTCTGAGCGCCGGTAAAATTCAGCCCCCTGTGTTTCTCCTTGTAAAATAAAGGGAGAGTGTAGGTATCAACCGTGGCTCAGAAGGTTGTGGGTTCAAGTCTTGCTCCAGAGACTTGGTCACAAAATCTAGTTGAACACCTGTGCAGTACTTTTGGATGAGACGTTAAACCGAGGCCCCGTCTGCTCTCTCAGGTGGACGTAAAAAATCCCACGGCATGATTTCGAAGAAGAGCAGGGGGAGTTCTCCCCGGTGTCCTGGCCAATTATTTATCCCTCAACCAACATCACTAAAACAGATTATCTGGTCATTATCACATTGCTGGTTGTGGGAGCTTGCTGTGCGCAAATTGGCTGCACGTTTCCTACATTACAACAGTGACTACACTTCAAAAAGTACCTCATTGGCTGTAAAACGCTTTGGGATGTTGTGAAAGGCGCGATAGAAATTGCAAGTCTTTTTTTATTGGCGATGCAGCGATGAGGCTGTGTCAATAACTGTACAATAGCACACTTCTCTGGGCACAAGTAGCTACTTCCTTCAGGGACACTGACCCTTCAACTTACATCTACGAATACGCTTGTCTCAGTGGAAGAAGGAGCTCCTGATTGGGGCACTGAAGTGTGTTTTTGCTCCAGTGAGGAGTCCCTTCTTCCACTGATTCCAGACTACAGTGTAACTGGTTGCAAATGATTTCTTGAGAGAAAGTGAGTATGTCACACGCCCCCCCCCCTTCATTTCCCTGAAGCTTGTTGTTAAACAGGGTTTATTGTTGCAGGAGTTGCAGTGTGTTGCCCCTTTAAATAGCATTGCTGTGGTTATTCTCGTGCACAGTCCTCATGTGTTGCCAGGAGATGGAAGCAGTTGACCTAGTTAAATTTACGACCACTTTGAGTGGTACTATATTTCAGTTTTGTTATGAGGTAAAACCTCAAACCAGGATGTTAAGGAGAATTCCCCCGTTGAGTGCCAAAGAATCAACTGATGACATTTGGGTGAATCAGCCTAGGGTTGAAAGTGCAATCATCTCTGAGTAACTTTTACGTAAGTTAAAAACCTTTTGTAGACCCTAGTTACATTGGTGAGAATAAAGTGTCAGTCGTGGCTCAGTGGCTAGCACTCTCTCTGTCTCCTGAGTCAGAAATGTGTTGGTTCAAGCCCCACTCCAGAGACTGAAGCACATAATTCAGGCTGACGCTCAGTACAGCACTGAGGGACGCTGCACTTTGGGATAGTGCTGTCTTTCGGATGAGTTGTTAAATTGAGGCTCTGTCTGCCCTCTCAGATAAACATGAAAGATCCCATGGTAATAACAACAGAAAACGCTCGAAAAACTCAGCAGGCCAGGGCAGCATCCGTGGAGAGAGAAACAGAGTTAACGTTTCAGGTCTGGGACCCTTCGTCAGAACTGAGAAAAAAGCAGGAAATGGAAAGCAGGTTTAGGGGCTGGGCAAAGGGGGAGGGGATGGAAGAACAAAAGGGAAGGTCAGTGATAGGATAGAAAGCAGGAGAGATTAAAGAGACATTGAGAGACATTAAGAGATATTCAAGGCGAGAGGAGGTGGTAATGGGACGGGTTAAGAAACAAAGGATGGCTCTAGATGGGGTGTGAATTACGCTGGCAGAATGAAGGACAGCTGAAGGGAGGGAAGAAAAAAGAAGAAGAAAATATATATATGTGATAGGGGCCGAGGTTATGATCTGAAATTGTTGAACTCTAAGTTGAGTCCAGAGGGCTGTAAAGTGCCTAATTGAAAGATGAGGTGCTGTTCCTCGAGCTTCCGTGGAACAATGCAAGAGGCCGAGGACGGTGAGGTCTGAGTGGGAATGGAGCGGAGAATTAAAGTGACAGGCGACCGGAAGCTCGGGGTCCCCCTTACAGACTGAACGGAGGTGTTCCGCAAAGTGGTCACCAAAGATCCCATGGTGCTATTTTGAAGGGAGAGCAGGGGAGTTCTCCCCGGTGTCCTGGCCAATATTTATCCCTCAACCAACATCACTAAAAAACAGATTATCAGGTCATTATCACATTGCTGTTTGTGGGAGCTTGCTGTGCACAAATTGTCTGCCGAGTTTCCTACATTACAACAGTGACTACACTTCAAAAATAGTTCATTGGCTGTAAAGCACTTTGGGGTGTTCTGAGGTCATGAAAGGTGCTATATAAATGCAAGCTCATTCTTTCTTTTTACCGGACAATCTTCTGCACTGCCCTGATCAGGCCAAATGCTCGGTGTGACTTTGGTATTGCTAGTGGGGAAGAGCTGGTCTCACACTGGGACTATGGTGTGCAATTTCTGGTCAACGCATTAGAAAAGGCAAATTGCGGAAAAGAGCAACAAGAATGATTCCCAGTGTAAGTTGGATGACCTATTGGGAAAGTTTAAAAAGGCTAAATCTCTACAGCTCAGGGAGAAGCTGTCTAAGGGAGGGGCCCTTTTTTCAGGCGAATCTGAGCGGCACCTAAAACAGGTGTTAGGCATTTTAAATATGTAAATTAGGGGCCTAACGTCTTTTAAAGGACCCCATCAAGCAACTAGTTGGCAACGAGCAGGGCAGGCGTTGGACCCGCTCCGCACAGGAATCTTTTGTTGCCCACCGCCAACCAAAGGTAAAAATACTTTTTTTTAATGAAAACTGTACCTGTGGAGCCAGAGTGCTCCCCTGACTCCACACGAGTTGTGATCAACCCGTTTGCAGCCCGCTCCAACACCCCACTCCCGGGACTGACCTAAGAGCCAGCGACGCAGGCGACTCGATATAAGAGCATAAGAAATGGGAGCAGGAGTCGGCCATACGGCCCCTCGAGCCTGCTCCTCCATTCAATCAGATCATGGCTGATCTTCTACCTCATCTCCACTTTCCTGCCCGATCCCCATATCCCTTGATTCCCCGAGAGTCCAAAACTCTATCGATCTCAGCCTTGAATATACTCAACGACTGAGCCTCCACAGCCCTCTGGGGTAGAGAATTCCAAAGATTCACCACCCTCTGTGTGAAGAAATTTCTCCTCATTTCAGTCCTAAATGGCCAACCCCTTATTCTGAGACTGTGACCCCTGGTTCTAGACTCCCCAGCCAGGGGGAAACATCCTCCCTGCATCTACCCTGTCAAGCCCTGCAAGAATTTTGTATGTTTCAATGAGATCACCTCTCATTCTTCTAAACTCCAGAGAGTATAGGCCTAGTCTCCTCAATCTCTCCTCATAGGACCATCCCCCCATCCCAGGAATCAGTCTGGTGAACCTTCGTTGCACTCCCTCTATGGCAAGTATATCCTTCCTTAGGTAAGGAGACCAAAATTGCACACAATACTCCAGGTGTGGTCTCACCAGGGCCCTATATAATTGCAGTAAGACGTCTTTACGCTTAACTCAAATCCTCTTGTAATAAAGGCGAACATACCATTTGCTTTCCTAATTGCTTGCTGTACCTGCATGTTAACTTTCATTGGTGTCTCCACAGGGGCGAGGTGCCTGTGGAGCTGCGACCAGCGCCGGCAGCTCGTGTCGCGAATCCTGATGATGCCCGAGGACCTATTTCCATCGATCCCTGGGCCTCACGGTTTGGGAGCACGCTGGCTGGGCACCTAGGGTTTGCCAACCCTCCAGGATTGACCAGGAGTCTCCAGGAATTGAAGATTAATCTCCCGGGCACTTGCCGCGAGCAACCCAGGAGAAAACTCATCAGGGCATGAAAAAGGAATTGGGGGAAAAATTGAGTTGTGCCCCCTTTGGGGCGCTAACTTCGCCGGGGTGCTACTTTTAGCAGCCCGAAAAAATGAGCGCCCCCATAGCCGAAATTCATCGGTAGCGCCCCAATAGGGAAGTGGGGCGCTACTGGAAGCGCCCCGCCTCCCTCTTGGGATGCTGCGAGGGAATATCGCCATGCTACGGCACGTCGCGCCGCAGTACTGTAGGCCTTTCTCCCCTTCTTAAAGGGGAGAGGCCTAGCGCAGCGCGACCCGGGGCCCAGCTGGGCCACCAGGGATCGGAGTGCTGGCAAAATGGCCCGGCACTCAAGAGAAGTGCCGGGCTCACGGAGCACAGCCAGCACTCCTCGGGGAGGCTGAAGAGGAGGCCGGGGACGGCAACGGGCGGCAGGTGCTGGCAGGCGGCCAGCAACAAAAATGGCCGCCCGGCAGCTCGCCTTTAATTAGCGCTGCCCCAGCCGCAGGTAGGCCCCCCCGTCGGACATAGCGTACGGCGGTAAGTCAGGGGGCGCTACCGAAGAGCGCGGCCGGGGCGCAGCGCCGCAGGGCGCTAACGGTTACCGCCGCTGCTAACCTTCCGCTGAATCCCGCGGGAGGCGTTGGCTGCGCTGCGCCAGGGCGCTAGTTGCTTTGCGCCCTGTTAGTGGGAGGTGCAAAGCAACCGAATTTTTCCCCCATTGTGCTTTTTAAAATTTTCTTTGCACTCTCTCATTTATTATTTATAGAAATATTGGAGATGTGGAAAAAAAGGCTGTTTGACTAACAATAATGACTCATCCAATAGGGCAACAAAGAGTCTGTTTGTTTCCCAGATGGCGAGGGAACGGCGATGCTCCAGTGTCGGGAGCGCGAGGGCGAGGCGATTGAAGGCTGGAGGTCATGTGATGAATCCTCCAGGACCCGGTCCAACCAGAATTGACAAACCTAACGCACAGCCTCAAGTCTGGGCCCAGAAACAGGCCCTGACCAAGATCTACCTCACACACTTTCTTTTCTTTTCTAAATGTCAACAGAGGAAACCAAAGGTGCTTTTCATCATCTGTGAGGCAAAACTGAGCGCTTCATAATAGAAAAAGAGTAGTTGTTAATATTTTAAATGTGAAATAAAGCTTTGAAAATTCTAACTCCAGCTTATTTTGAGGTCTTGGAAAAAGCAAAGAAACTCACAAATCATTGCGGGGTGAGACGATAAACCTATCTGCATCAAGTCAGAAAAAACTACCGAGGCCTACTAGGAAATTCTGCAAACTGCACATGGACAGAATGCATGGATGTGGTTGACAAGTCCCTTCACCTGTTCTGGCAAAAATATATCCAATTCAAGCCAAGGTTTAGCAAGGCAAGCTGAGACTTTAAGTCATTTTTTTTAGTAAAGTTATTAAAAGACACAAAAGACAATTCAGTGGGTGATACATAATTTTTTGTTTTTAAGATCTTATTGGGACATCGAAATTTCAGTTACTGAAAAAAAACATGTTTTCACAAAGCTTTTTGAGTGATCTGATTGGTTCACCTGTTTAAGAACATAAGAAGTAGGAGCAGAAGTCGGCCATAGGGCTCTTCGAGCCTGTGCCGCCATTCAGTAGATCATGGCTGAACTTCTACATCAACTCCACTTTCCCGCCTGATCTCCATATCCCTTGATTCCCTTAATGCCCAAAAATCTATCGATCTCCGTCTTGAATATACTCAACGACTGAGCCTCCACAGCCCTCTGGGGTAGAGAATTCCAAAGATTCACAACCTTCTGAGTGAAGAAGTTTCTCCTCATCTCAGTCCTACATTGGCGACCCCTTATCCTGAGGCTATGCCCCCTAGTTCTAGACTCTCCAGCCAGGGAAATTGCCTCTCAGCATCTACCTTATAAAGGCCTCTAAGAATCTTGTATGTTTCAATGAGATCACCCCTCATTCTTCTAAACTCCAGAGAGTATAGGCCCATTCTACACAATCTCTCATCATAGGACAGCCCTCTCATCCCAGGGATCAATCTAGTGAACTTTTGTTGCACCGCCTCTAAGGCAAGTATATCCTTCCTTAGGTAAGTAGACCAGAACTGTGCCCAGTACTCCAGGTGTGGTCTCACCAAAGCCCTGTACAATTGTAGCAAGACTTCCTTACTCTTGTGCTCCAACACCCTTGTAATAAAAGCTAACATACCATTTGCCTTCCTAATTTATTACTGTACCTGGATGTTAACTTTCTGTGATTCATGTACAAGGACCCCCCAAATCCCTCTGAAAACCAACATTTACTAGTCTCTCACCTATTAAAAAAAATTCTGCTTTTCCATTCTTCCTACCAAAGTGGTTAATTTCACACTTCGTCACATTATAATCCATCTGCCTCCATCTCGCCCAATCACTTAACTGGTCTATATCCCTTTGCAGCCTCTATGCATCCTCCTCACAGCTAGCTTTGTATCGTCAGCAAACTTGGATATATTACACTCGGTCCCCTCATTTAAATAGCTGAGGCCCAAGCACTGATCCTTGCGGCATTCTCCTAGTTACATCCTGCCATCCCGAAAATGACCCGTTTATTCCTACTCTGTTTTCTGCCCGTTAACCAATCCTCAATCCATGCTAATATATTACCCCCAATCCCATGAGCCCTAATCTTGTGCAACAACCTCTTGTGTGGCACCTTATCGAATGCCTTCTGAAAATCCAAATATACTACATCCACTGGTTCCCCCTTATCTACCCTGCTAGTTACAACCTCAACAAACTTTTAAAAATTTGTTACACAGGATTTCCCTTTCATAAAACTGTGTTGACTCTGCCTAATCACATTGTGATTTTCCGAGTGCTCCGTTACCATGTCTTTAATAATAGATTTGAGCAATTTCCCTGCTACTGATGTCAGGCTAACTGGCCCATAGTTCCCTGTTTTCTCTCTCCCTCCTTTCCTGAACAGCAGGGTTACATTTGCTACCTTCCAATCCTTGGGGACCGTTCTAGAATCTAGGGAATTCTGGAAGATCAAAACCAATGCATCCACTATCTCTGCAGCAACGTCTTTTAAAACCCTAGAGTGTAGACCAGGAGATTTGTCAGCTTTTAGTCCCATTAATTGTTCCAGTACTTTTTCTTTACTAATATTAGTTACTTTAAGTTCCTCACTCTCATTAGACCCTTGGTTCCCCACAATTCCCTGTATGTTCTTTGGCCTAGAAATTGGGTTCTGGTCTTGCCAGGGCTGTAGCGCCAGAAAGTTTGCGCCAGCGGTAATGCGGCAGCGCCCGCCGAAAATTCGGGTGCGCCGGGCCCAGACGGCGGCGGGCGCTAAAACCCTCCTTTAGCGCCTCAAAACGGGCGTGAACTTGGGTTTCCCGGCGCTAATCCCCCGCTGCGGCACCCGATGCGGTGCGGCAGGCGGGGGAACTGCAGGCCTCCTCCTCCTGTTAAGGAGGAGCTGCCTGCAGCCGACAACTGTCCGGCGGATTGACCCGACATCTGAGCCCGGCACCTCGGGGAAGTGCCGGGCTCGCATGAGACACTGATCAGGGCCGCGGGGGGGGAATGCAGGAGTCCGGGAAGGGAGGTGCGGGCAGGCGGCCGCCGGGAACGCGGCCGGCCGCCGCTCCACCTTTATGCGCCGGCGCACACTGGGGGAAGACTCTGTTGCCAGAGTCTTAGTTGCGCCTGCCACGGGCGAGGCGGGCGCAACTGAATGTCGGCTTGGGGCCGGGTTACCACGGCAACCGGGACGCTGCGCACACCGATGACGTCATCGGTGCCGGCGCAGCGCTACCGGTGCAACGCCGATTTAGGGCCCCAGGGAATTTCTCAACTGGCCATAACTCCGGCGCTAGGCCCTCTAGCGCCTCAAATACGGCGCTAAGCCTACCGAATTTCTAGGCCTTTGTGTCTTCTACTGTGAAGGCAGACACAAAGGCCGGAATTTTCACCAGGTAGGCCGATTGGGGGCGGGGTGTGGGGGTGGTGGTGTCTCGGAGGCGGATGGGAAACCCCGGAGGCCCAGGTTTCCTGCAGGCCCTGCTGACTTTAATGGTAGGGTTTGATCGGCATGTGAGGCCTCGGATTCACGCCCGCATCCAGCCAGATTGAGAGGCTGGCTGGCTGCGGGCAGGAAGGCCTGCAGATGCGGAGCGGGAGCGAGGGGTCGGAACCGGGGACGATTGCGGGGTGGGGGGGGGAGGTTGGGGACCGGGGGGGGAGGTTGGGGACCGGCTGGCTCGGTTGAGGATCGCGGGAGGGGGGTGCAGGGATTGGCGAGGGGGGGCAGTTGGGGATCGGCAGGGGAAGATCGGGAATCAGGGGAGGGGAGGATCGGGGATGGGGGGGTCAGGGATCGGTGGGGGGGGGGAGAGGTGGGGTTGGCCGGAGATCGGCATTGGCTGTAAAGCACTTTGGGATGCGCTGTGGACGTGAAAGGCGCTATATAAAGGCAAGTCTTTCTTTCTTTATTAACGCTCTTGGTGAGCTAATAGGTCACTTGTTGTAATTTCCTGCTTTTCGTTCAGGTCACCCACAGTGTTGTTGTTGGGGCTGAGGTATTTAAACATTTCTGGAAAGCTAATTTACAAACACAACATGGAAGCGCACGTATGCTTACAAAATGCAGGGAGTTTTATTTGCATTAGAAATAACTCTGAATTGGGAGCTCCAGCAACAGCTGATTGAATAAATGCATTGCACGATGTGGTGCTGAGTCAAAGAGAACAGGAAGATGCCACATCTGATCCTTGGTCTTTGCTGCGTTTTAGCCAGGGCAGTGATCAAAGTGCTACAATTGGCCTCGGTGTGCCTGGGATAGGGAACGTAATAAATCTGCAGCGAGGATTTCTAGGCCCTGGAGAGGGTGCTGAGGAGATTTACTAGAATGGTGGGTACCAGGGATGTGAGACTTCAGTTATGTGGAGAGACTTGAGAAGCTGGGGTTGTTCTCCATAGAGCAGAGAATGTTAAGGGGAGACTTAATCGAGGGGATCAAAATTAAGATGGGTTTTGATAGAGTAAATAAGGAGCAACTGTTTCCAGTGGCAGAAGGTTCAGTAACCAGAGGACACAGATTTAATGTGATTGGCAAAAGAACCAGAGGCGACATGAGGAAAAACTTTTTTACACAGCGAGCTGTTGCGATGTGGAATGTGCTGCCTGAAAGGGCGGTGGAAGCAGATTCAAGAGTAACGTTCAAAAGAAAATTGGATAAATACTTGAAGGAAAAAAAATTAAAGGTCTTTGGGGAAAGAGCAGGGTAGAGTGGGGCTAATGGGATAGTTCTACCAAAGAGCTGGTACAAGCATGATGGGCTGAATGGCCTCCTTCTGTGCTGTGTCATTCTATGATTCTATGCAGGGCAGATTTCCTCTGTCTGATTGTTATCCTTGCTGAAAATGTATGTGTTTGAATCTTGTGCGAGGACAGGGTCGGGCTTTGACTCGTAAGCCCTCCATGGTCGAATAGCTGATACACTGACTCTCGAGACTCACAAGTGGCCACTTGGGTGATGTATTAGAGGGCTGTTATCACTTGTAGATGCACCCATTGCCACAAGAGTGGGGACCCAGAGGCTACTCAGGCTGGGAAAGGAAAGGGCTGCCAAGGCCCTAAAGTGTATCTCATGCTGCTGGGTCAATAGGAAATTCTGACGGAGGGGTTCACTTGGGGCCAAGAAAGTCAGCCACAACTGCTTTCAGGAGACATAGGTATTGCTGGGCCTCGTGAGGGTGCATTTAACAGGATTCCGCTGGTAGCTCAGGAATGCCCCCAGGCATCCCCCCCACCCCCAACCCCGAACTGCTGCCGTGTTGTAGGGGTCAGGCAGAAGGGGAAACATTTTCAGGACGATGGGGAAAGAGCAGGGGAATCTTTCCAAGAGCCGGCGCAGGCCCGATGGGCCAAATGGCCTCCTTCTGTTCTGTATGATTCTCTGATTCTACATCTGCCATCAACCAGTCGCAGCGCACGGCAGAGACTTGTGGGGGTGAACTTCAACAGCTGCCCTCCCTGCTTACACTGGGAAACGGGGCCAATGGCAGTGGAAAAACTGAGCAATCGCCCGGTGAATACCTGAGGCCTGGCAATGGGGGGCTGGTGTTCCCGGCCCAAAACAGGCGGGAGGGAGGCTTATTACAATATTTACATCTGGTTTCTTTGCCGGCTGTGGGACCATAAAAGAAGAAAGATTTGCATTTATATAGCGCCTTTCACGACCACCGGACGTCTCAAAGCACTTTACAGCCATTGAAGTACTATTTGAAGTGTCGTCACTGTTATAATGTGGGAAACGCGGCAGCCAATTTGCGCACAGCAAGCTCCCACAAACAGCAATGTGATAATGACCAGATAATCTGTTTTGTTATGTTGGTTGAGGGATAAATATTGGACATGACACCGGGGATAACTCCCCCGCTCTTCTTTGAAATAGTGCTGTGGAATCTTTTACGTCCACCTGGGAGAGCAGACGGGGCCTCGGTTTAACATCTCATCCAAAAGACAGCACCTCTGACAGTGCAGCACTCCCTTAGTACAGCACTGGAGTGTCAGCCTAGCTTTCTGTGCTCAAGTTCTTGGAGTGGGACTTGAACCCCCAAACTTCTGACTCAGAGGCGAGGGTGCTGCCCACTGAGCCACGGCTGACACTGGCACCGGGGTTGTGTATCAATGGGTGGAGTGAGCACTGTGCCCACTTTTCCCAGTGGCATGGCACTAAGCTTTGAGCACCTTTCCCAGCGCTCCTTAAAGGGACCACCGCAAAAACGGGCACATTTCAGATTCAAAAGTGATTTTTGTGGGGCCATTAATGGTTCACCGAGCCCCTCAATCGACCCCTGTGCTGCCTGATCCTCCTCCGGGATCCCCTCCCCCATTCCCCAACTGCACCGTCTGGGCTCTGCGCCGGAACCACTGGATTTCCATCCCTCTCCAATCAGTGAACAGCTCACTGATGGTCTGGTAATGAGGCCTGACCGTGAGCACCGATGGGGGCCTCGGATTGATTCCATCAGACTTGCAATGCCTGATGTGATCGGTTACCTGAGAATCAGCCCCTCGGGAGCAGGTCTCCAGCCCAGAAGAGGTTTTCCTTCAGAGGTAAATAAGATAGCAGCGGAAATTTAAAAATTCTCAGGCCTTTCCAATTGCAGGGAACTCTTGCAGAGGGTTAGGAACCCGGGCAACCATTTCACGAGATGAATGCCCTGCTTACCAACGAGTTCCGCTCTAACGTAGCTTTCTTTCATTGTAAAAGCGTGACTGCTGTCTGCATAGTTCGACCAAAATCTTTAAATTTACGCAAAGCATCTGTCCACTCCTAATGTCATAATTTAGGAATAGACAGGCAAACAGAAAGGATATAGGGACACTGAAGAAAGTACAAAATAGATTTACAAGGATGATAGCAGAACTGAGAGGTTATAGCCAATGTGCCTCCTAATTTTTTTTTGGGTGCGCGGCCCATTCACAGTTTCGCGCATGCGTGATGTGTAACATGGGAAAAGCCGGTCCCGGGCTGCGCGGGACCAGCAGAGAGCTGCGCGGCCACGCAGCTCAGAGAGAACTTCGGTTATAGCTATCGGGAAAGACCGAACAGGCTGGGACTCTTTTATCTAGAAAAGGGAAGGCTGAGGTGCACAAAGGAAAGCTAGATAAGGGAGAAAGGAATAGAAGGAATAACAATAGAAAATGCTGGAAAAACTCAGCAGGCCAGGCAACATCCGTGGAGAGAAATTAAAAGTCGACGTTTCGGGTCAAACCCTTTTTCAAAACTGGAAAGGAAATAAAATAGATCGAAGGCAGGGCTGCGATAGAACAAAAGAAGTAAAAGAGACATTAAGAGGTATTCAAAACCAGACGAGATGGTGATAGGACAGTGGAGACAAAAGACGGCTCAGATTAGGTGTGAAGTGTACTGGCAGGATGGGAGACAGCTGCCGTGTGGGAGAGAGAAGAGAGAAAAAAAAGGAAAGGTGGGGGGGAAGGGAAGACCCAAAACAAAGGGGTGGAAAAAAATATAAGTAAAAATGTAATGGGGGCCGAGGTTATGATCTGAAATTGTTGAACTCGATATTGAGTCCGGAAGGCTGCAAAGTGCCTAATCGGAAGATGAGGTGCTGTTCCTCGAATAGAAGGATATGGTGATAGGGTGAGATGAAGTCGGGTGGGAGGAGGCTCGTGTGGAGCGTAAGTAAACCAGTTGAGCCGAATGGCCTGTTTCTGTGCTGTAAATTCTCTGTGAAAATCGGCTGGGGAGAGTTACACCCTGAGTCAGTGGGGTAGATAGTGACTGTGCGCTGGAGTAAAATAGCGAGTCGGCAGCCCATTTTACACGCCTGCGGATTTTTATTTCTACTGACAGCTGCTGACTCGCTATCACCCGTTTCACACCAGCGCACAAAGTCAAGACCTCCACCTGTGCTGCCGTCACATTACCAATTGTTTAGATTTAAGAGCTGCAGAAGGCTGTGAAGTGGATGACCTGCTTGTGCTGTTAATGTTGGAATAGTGTGAGTGATTGGGTTTGGGGGAATGGTCATAATCAAGTGAAATATCACCGTCCACACAAACAGCAAACATTATTATTCTATTTGCTTGTGCAAACTAATCTTAATAATTTAACATATATTTCACTCGAAGCATGCGTTGGATAATAATTGGAGGCATGCTTTGGATAATAAAACAAACTACTGCCGGACAGAATAAACATAATACTGTCAGTACGTGAAAGGGATAAAGCATATTTATCCTGTGATTAGATATAACCCACCCAGGTCACAGATTCCCAAGAATAATATACACTCATTGAACCTCTCCTAATCTCTTCTGGTGCAATTAAAATTAATTGCGGTTTGTCACACACACTTCCGTGAGAATCTCACGTCATTGCAAAACAGTCACGCATTTCTGGTCTCTTGTGTGATGCTATTAAGGACACAAGTGGCGAAGGGAGTACTCTGGCTCTGTCTGTTGTCACTCAAAGACAGTAGGTCGTGAACTGGTAGGATGTTCCTCACATAGCAAGTTCTCAATCTTGACTGTTAAGAAAGAAAGACTTGTATTTATATAGCGCCTTTCGCGACCACCGGACGTCTCAAAGTGCTTTACAGCCAATGAAGGACATTTGGAATGTAGTCATTGTTGTAATGTGGGAAACGAAGCAGCCAATTTGCACACAGCAAGCTCCCACAAACAGCAATGTGATAATGACCAGATAATCTGTTTTTGTTATGTTGGTTGCGGGATAAATATTGGCCAGGACACTGGGGATAACTCGTCCTGCTCTTCTTCGAAATAGTGCCATGGGATCTTTTACGTCCACCTGAGAGAGCAGACGGGGCCTCGGTTTAACGTCTCACCCAAAAGACGGCACCTCCGACAGTGCAGCACTCCCTCAGTACTGCACTGGAGTGTCAGCCTAGCTTTATGTGCTCAGGTCTCTGGAGTGGGACTTGAACCCACAACCTTCAGGACTCAGCAGTGAACGTGCTACCCACTGAGCCACAGCTGACACTTAAATCAATGGAAGGCATGAAGCCGAAGTGAGGAACCAGCATCTGAGAGGAAGGATGGGAAAAATGGAAGGTGTGCCAACTTGCACTGCTCTGCCATGCCTTTCTAGATGCCTATTACACCGTAGCATTGCTGAGGCCTGGGGGTAGGTTGCCTGCTTACTCTTTAGGTTGTGAAATGGTTTCTGGTCTGAGAAGTGAAGGAAAAAGACACAACTTACCTTAAAAAAAAACCACAATCTGCTAATGGAATATGAAGGGTTGAAATAACTCACTGGTGCCGACATTAACCCCGATGTTTAGCCGGCGATGGGAACGTGGCGAGCGAGGAGTGACGGACCCGCAGCTTCGCGTGCCGCGTGAGGCTGCCTGATTTTAACGACTAGCCGTCATTTAAATAAAGCTTCCGGGTTCCTCGGTGGAATGCTGCGTTTGCAAGCGCGACGCTCGCCCACGTGACGCAACTACCCGTCCACTATTTAAAGGCACAGTCCGCCTCTGCAAGGGAGGCTGAGGAAAAGGACTTTGAAACAGTGAAATAATCGTTGGCAATTGGGAGGATGTCTGGCAAGAGAGGAAAGCTGGTCCCCAGGTTCCGTGATGCCTCCCTGGAGGGCCAGGAGGGAGGAGCTGTGAGGGCCAGGAGGAAGGTGCTGTGACGGCCAGGAGGAAGGTGCTGTGAGGGCCAGGAGGGAGGTGCTGTGAGGGCCAGGAGGAAGGTGCTGTGAGGGCCAGGAGGGAGGTGCTGTGAGGGCCAGGAGGGAGGTGCTGTGAGGGCCAGGAGGGAGGTGCTGTTCCTCACAAGTGGGAAAAGGAAATCTGCTCCAACAACCAAGAGGGCCTGGATTGAGGAGGTCAGCAGCAGCAACGTGATGCTCTTGACCTGCATTCAGTGTTTCATTAACCTGACTAAGTCCGTAAAGGTCAGGACATGTCCTTCTTCACCCAACTCCTGCAAAGTGCCTCCTTCCACTCCCTCCTGTCCATCCGACACCACACCTCAGCCCTGCTTCACTTTCCTCACCACCAATCACACCACTCCTTACACATAGAATCATAGAAATTTACGTTACAGAAGGAGGCCATTCGACCCATCGGGCAGGATTTTAACTCAGGTGCGGGATGGTGTCGTGTTATCCGAATTTCGTGTTTCCCACATGAATCTAAATGGATGTGGGAGATTGATGCAATTTTAACTTAAGTGGCCAATTGATTTCCAACATGTGGGAAGCCTTTGCAAATGGGTTTTACATGACTGAAAGTCCCCTCCGATGACGTCATCATTGCTGCTGCATTTAATGTCCACAGCAAGCCTTGCTTCTTCTGCAGACTGCCAAGCTTCTTGACTGTGCAGTGTGAGGGAGCTGCAGCAAATATAACAAGCGGGAGGACAAGATCAGCTCCTCGCTTTGACGAGGTGGCACTGCAGGCATTAGTCAATGGGGCTAGGGCCAACAGGGAGGTGCTGTTCCCTTCATCAGGGAGGAAGAGGCCTCCCACTCAGACCAAGGCAGTGTGGATGCAGGTGGCTGAGGAGGTCAACTCCTTGGGAGTCACCCGCAGAACCGGGATACAGTGCAGGAAAAGATTTCATGACCTTCAGTGCACTGGAAAAGTGAGTATGATTTTCCCATCACCCTCAATCTGATCCCCATTGCCTTTCCTCACCAGCACTCAGCTTTAGCAATCTCTTCCTCCACATCCCACTTGACACTGGCATCCATGCACCCTTACCCATTCCCTCTCTCTCTATGCTCACATTCACATAACTATTCGACCATGCAGCCCTCACACTCCCTATCACTCTGATGCTTTGAACACAACTGACAACACACAGGGAGGGCCCTTGGACTTGCAACCTCACTCCATCTTTGTCTCCTTCTAAGAATCTATGCTATGCAATCTCTACACTCACACCTTCATTCTCACTCAACCTCCACTTGTCTCCCTCATTGCAGGAAAAGAGAGCTCACAACAAAAGAGAGCGAGCCAGGACAGGAGGAGGGACAGCCTCAATAGCCCACCTGACCCCCTGGGAGGAGGCCGTCCTGGAAATTATGGGCATTGAGGATGATTCGCGCATGGGGGACGGACAGACGGGTGCAACACAGCAAGTTGATGACAGAAAAGTTTCCCATCTCTCTCTTTTGACATTGCATGAGTCGCTGATAATGATTGTGAAGCTCTAACAGATGGACTTATGAGCATCTGCAAAAAGCAACGTGCATGTAGCCTTGGCATCACATCTCTGACTCTTTCCTTTACTCCCCCACAGGACCATCACAAGCATCCGTCCCGCCTAGCCAAGAAGAAGAGGCTGAGCAGCCAGACTCCTCAGAGGAAGCTGCAACCTCTGAGGGCGCAGCGTCGCCAGAAATCTGCGCACCCAGCACCAGCGCAGACACTCACACATCGGTGGGACCTTCGGGACATAGAGTTGTGTTGTCACCTGGTGTATCACAGCTCACAAGTGAGCATCAGCAGATTGTGGAGACAGGGACAGCAATGGAGAGTCCTAGTCGGAGGGCGCAGGACTCTGCCAGCTCGGCTCAGCAGCAGGTTGACCCTCTGCCTCTGGGTCCATTCATGAGATCAGCGGTGATGGAACTCCAGGAACAGATGCAGGAGTCTCTGGCAGGTTTTGTCTCTAGGGTCGCTGCGAGTGTGGAGCGAATGGAGGAGTCCATAGCGACCATGACCAGAGCCTTTGTGGGGACATTAGCGCATGAACGCATCACCACGGAAAGGATGGCAACCTCTGTGGAAAGGATGGCAACCTCTGTGGAAAGGATGGCTACCGTAAAGGAGAGGATGGCTACGGTAGAGGAGAGGATGGCTACGGCCATGGAGGAGCTTAGTTGCCAGGGTATGGAAAACATGGTCATTGTTCACAATAGAATGACATCTCTTGAGGAGCGATGGGCATCTACTGAACAGAGAAACCAGACCTTCATGGAAGTCCTTCTGAGTAGGACTGCCATTGCAGATACGTGTCCCCATGGCCCCCCTGATGTGCAGCAAGGTGCTCTCCAGCCACTTGCAGGCGCTGAGGGGGCCCTGACCCATGAGAGGGAGGTTGGTGGCAGACCTCAAGGAGGTGGGGGCTCCTCTCCAAGCGCTCACACTTCCATGCCACTGCAGAGCCCTCGGTCAGAGCCCCACCGGAGTCCACACCCAAGTGAGATAGGCGTCTCAACCCCTGCACAGCCGCAGGAGCAGCAGACTGTTGACGAGCCCTCACAGGCTCGCCACCCCAGAGGACGCCCGCCAAAGGTGTCGCGACAAGAGCAGCAGCAAAGTGAGCAAGGGGCCTCCACATCTGCTGAAGCCACAAGGGAGGCACTACATAGGAGCACGTGTAAGAGGAAAATTCTGCACAAATAGTCACAAGGGTAGTCACTTGGGTGCAATTTTGTGTTTACTGCAAAAATGCCATCACTTCGTTAATGTACATAACATTTCTGATGGCAAATGTTGCAGTTGTATCGTCTGTCATTTCGCTAGTGGGGCTTCCACATTGAGGGCTTAGGCATACTTGCAACTGTCAGTATGGTGGTCAAAGTGCTAGGAATCCTCTGGTTCTTGGCCATTGTCAATGCTCTGGTAAGAAGCTGCGAGGCAAAAGTGTTTGAATAGGCTAAGCAAATCTGGCCAGGATGAGTGCGTCCCTTGCATCCCGGGCAGCAGTGTTGTCGCGCGCTGGCGCCTTCTGGCCTGTGCATCTTCAGGTGGGTGACTAGCAGCTTGCCGCTCCTGTTGATGCTCCTGCTGTTGGTGCTGCTGTTGCTCATGGTTCTGCTGCTGCCGCGGCTGGTCTACATCCAAATCTGATGTCCAGGAGGAAAGGAATTAAATGTTTGCATGCTTTTGGAATATGCCTCAGTTGAAGAAGCGCTGTGTGAAGGTGGCGAGAGGGGTTTCCCAGGAGGTCACACTGGAGATGGGTGTCAGGCTGCAACCTTCCACAGGTGTGATTAAGCCTTCTAAAAGTTGCCCCAGGCCTGAGACCACTAAGTCCTGCCACCTCTATATCATGGCTGATCAAATCTCCTCTTTAATGGTTGACCTGCAGTTGATAGTCAGCAATCCAATAGTGCTCCCGCCAGGTTTCACATTCGTGTTTCCCACCAGGCGTGTTTCATGTGGGAAAAGGGTTAAATTCGCAAGGGCCTTTCAAAATAGGATTATAGAGGCCATTTAGTGGTTGTTAAGGGCCTTAACAACCAGTCCCGCCTGTTGGATGCGGGACGGAGTCGGGACCATCAGACACGCCTGAGTTAAAATTGCTCGGAGTCGGGAACCAGGCCGGTGGGGGGGTCCCGCCCGCCAGTTTTTGCGATTTTAACCCCCCGCACGCCTACAAGCCCGACTCCACGGCTCAATGAAAATTGCCGGCCGACAAAGAGCTATCTATCATAATCCCACTTTCCAGCTTTTGGTCCATAGCCCTGTGGGTTTCGGCACTTCAAGTGCATATCCAAATACTTTTTAAATGTGATGAGGGTTTCTGCCTCCACCACCCTTTCAGGCAGTGAGTTCCAGACCCCCACCGCCCTCTGGGTGAAAACATTTCTCCTCAACTCCCCTCTAAACCTCCTACCAATTACTTTAAATCTATGCCCCCTGGTTATTGACCTCTTTGCTAGGGGAAATAGGTCCTTCCTATCCACTCTATCTAGGCCCCTCATAATTTTATACGCCTCAAATAGGTCTCCTCTCAGCCTCCTCTGTTCCAAAAAAAACAACCCCAGACTATCCAATCTTTCCTCAGAGCTAAGATTCCCCAGCCCAGACAACATCCTTGTAAATCTCCTCTGTACTCTCTCTCTAGTGCAATCACATTCTTCCTGTAATGTGGTGACCAGAACTGCACGCAGTACTCTAGCTGCAGCCTAACTAGTGTTTTATACAGTTCAAGCATAACCTCCCTGCTCTTGTATTCCATGCCTTGACTAATAAAGGCAAGTATCCCGTATGCATTCTTAACCACCTCCAGACATGCTCACCTCCCAATTCCTCCCCTCTATGCTGCCAATAACCACAATCCTCATCTCATCGGTAGTGGGGAAAATGCTAGAGTCCATTATAAAAGATGTAATAGCAGAGCACTTGGAAAACAGCGACAGGATCGGAATGTGAACATGGATTTACAAAAGGTAAATCGTGCTTGACTAATCTACTGGAATTTTTTGAGGATGTAACTGGTAAAATAGATAAGGGAGAACCAGTGGATGTGGTGTATTTGGACTTTCAGAAGGCTTTTGATAAGGTCCCACATAAGAGATTAGCGTGTAAAGTTAAGGCACATGGGATTGGGGGCAAGGTATTGACTTGGATAGAGAACTGGTTGGCAGACAGAAAGCAAAGAGTTGGAATAAACGGGTCTTTTTCCGAGTGGCAGGCAGTGACTAGTGGGGTACTGCAGGGATCGGTCCTTGGACCCCAGCTATTCACAATATATATTAATGATCTAGACAAGGGAACTAGATGTAATATCTCCAAATTTGCAGACGACACAAAGTTGGGTGGGCGTGTTTGCTGTGAGGAGGATGCCGAGAAACTCCAGGATGATTTGGATAGGTTGGGTGATTGGGCAAAAGCATGGCAGATGCAATATAACGTGGATAAAGGTGAGGTTATCCACTTTGGTGTCAAAAACAGGAAGGCAGATTATTATTTGAATGGCAATAGATTGGGAGAAGGGGAAGTGCAACGAGACCTGGGTGTCTTTGTGCACCAGTTGCTGAAGGTAAGCATGCAGGTGCAGCAGGCGGTTAAGAAGGCAAATGGTATGTTGGCCTTCGTAGTGAGAGGGTTTGAGTACAGGAACAAGGATGTCCTGCTGCAGTTGTACAGGGCCTTCATGAGACCCCATCTTGAGTATTGTGTGCAGTTTTGGTCGTCTTATCTGAGGAAGGATGTTCTTGCCATGGAAGGAGTTCAGCGAAGATTCACCAGGCTGATACCTGGTATGGCAGGAATGACGTATGAGGAGAGATTGGGACGATTGGGCTTGTACTCGCTGGAGTTTAGAAGAATGAGAGGGGATCTTATTGAAACTTATAAAATTCTGACAGGACTGGACAGACTAGATGCAGGAAGGATGTTCCTGATGGTCGGGGAGTCCAGAACCAGGGTGTTAGGGAATATTATTTTAGTGCGTTGACCTCAGATCAGTGTGGTCCACTGAAATTAATTACCCGATCTAACACAGGGGTCACAGTCTAAGGATAAGGGGTAGGCCATTTAGGACAGAAATGAGGAGGAATTTCTTCACCCAGAGAGTGGTGAACCTGTGGAATTCTCTACCACAGAAGGCAGTAGAGGCCAATTCATTAAATATATTCATGAAGGAGTTGGATATATTTCTTAAGGCTAAAGGGATCAATGGGTATGGGGAGAAATCAGGGACCGGGTACTGAAATTGGATGATCAGCCATGATCGCATTGAATGGCGGAGCAGGCTCGAGGGGCCGAATGGCCTACTCCTGCTCCTATCTTCTATGTTTCTATGTATCTCCTCTGAGCTGCTCGACCTGCCCCTCCTCTCGGCAAACCTTAGTTCACACTGCAGCCAATCTCCACAAACCCATGACATCCCTACTCCTCTTACATCTGCCTGATTCTCTCTGTCGCTGCATGCACTACATCCTGAGGCAGGGCACATCCTTGCTGGCCTCTCATCGGACTGTCCTTTCCCCTTTGCAGCAGAAGGCAACGCAGAATGCCAGGGAGAGGGCCAGGACCGGCGGAGGACAACCAGACATAGTGAGTGACCCCGGCGGAGGAGGAGGCGCAGGAGATAAGCGGCACCTCCAGCACTCTGAGCATTGGCGATGGCGAGGTTGGTGGACCAGCGGAGCAGGGTGACTGCATTAACCTTTCAACCCCTCATCTCCCACAAACCAAATTCACCTTCAGACGACTTTCCACATCAAGCAGTATGGTCAAGTGCTTCATCTGCACCTCTAAGTACGTAATCTTTACCCTTTCTTCTTTCCTCGAGGGCCCTCACAGAAGAAGATGAGCCCCTGCCCACAGAAGATGAGGACCTCTCGGAGGACCTCATCACTCCTTCGGACACCCCATCACACGCTAAATCCACTGCAGGCACCAGCGCAGATACCAGCACATCGAGTGGGCATGTTACTCAGATAGATAGGCCGGCACCTGGTGAGCCTCACAGCACAAGTGAGCAGGAGCAGGTAGTGGTGGCAGGGACAGCTGAGGAGAATTCACGTCAGAGGGCGACGTTCTCGCCAAGCTGTGCTCAGCAGGCCAGAGATGTAGAACCCCGGGGAACAGCAATGAAAAGGAGAATACTGGAGGCACAGGAACAAATGTGTGACGTGTTGGCAGTCCTGCCAGACACTCTGTTTACTATGGCAGGGAAGATGGAGGAGTCCACTTCCACCATATGTGGGGTGATGCCGCTGAGGTTTTCAACTCTATAATCTGCCATGGACCATGTGGTCACCTCCTTGGAAACTGTAACCAGTCGCTCACAAGAGGAGTCACTGCTACCAGCCATTGTAGACTTCCTACAGGCTCATATGGCCGGTGTGCCGACTCTGGATACAACATCTGTTCCATCTTAGACAAGCCGTTGGACAGAGTGGATTGGGGCTTCCAAGGCATAATGCATCTCCACCAGACCTCCAGGACGGATATGCCGCTGCCCCGGTGGGGTGCGGGGTGGGGGGGGAGGGGGGGCGGCGTTTGGCGGAATGGGCAAGATATGTGTAGACCTCTCTCAGGACGCCTGCACATCTCATCCATTGCCACCCGCTCAACTACTACCCGACACGGTGCCTGAACTCCAGCTGGCCCAGACTGCCCCTGCAGAAGTGCAGGAGGAGCAGGACCCTCAAGCTTTCCAGCACCCAGAAGTCGTCAGCCGTGAGCACCTCAAGAGTCTGAGGAAAATACACAGCACCCTAACACCATCTCTACTCAAGCCACTGGGGTAGCACCTCTGTTGTGTCTCAAGGGGTTTTATACCCTTACCTATATAACAATTATTAAGAAGGACTCTGGGGTGGAGAGTTTAGTTAACAGCCATTTTATTTACAATGTGCTTCTTCACTCAATGCACTACATTTCCCATAGTGCACTGCAAATCACCACTACGGTATCCCATGTGGGACAATTCTAATACACATTCAAAATACACAACATATTTCCTCCCCCTTAAAATAGAATGTCCACAAAACAGAATAACTGAAAATGACTATAACTTTGGAAGAGAGGGTAGACTGCCTCTACATTCCGCTAACCCTGGGGATTATTCTGCCCCATGCACACAGGTTAGCACTAACTGTAACTAAGGCGCTCTGGAGGCTGCCTTTCTCTTTGGGGGTAACGCCTAGTCTCAGGAGCAGGCTCTGGCTGACTCTCCCGTGATCCTGCAGGCGTGGCTTCCTCCCTCGATGGCACAAGAGTGGATGGTGCCACCGTCTCAGGGTCGGACGACCAGTCCCTGCTGGAGCCCCCAGCAGGTCCTTGATCCTCTGTTTCTTGGGTTACCTGTGGCGACTGTCTTGGCAGTAACTGGTCTACATGCCGTCTCCATGTTCAGTCGTCTCCGGTGCAGACTCGGTATGAAACGGGGCCCGTCTTTTGAATGACCGTAGCTGGGACCCACCGCTCCGGGGTGGTGTAGTTACGCGCGAGGACTTTGCCCCCCACCACAAAGTGTCGTTCTTTGGACCTCTGAGCTCGTCTGCTGACTTGATCCTGCTGATTGGCGTGCACCACTGCTTCTGTGGACGTTGGCCTCAGCAGGTCAAGGCGTGTCCGTAGCTGCCTTCCCATGAGTAGGTAAGCAGGAGATGCTCCAGTCGTAGCATGAGGCGTGTTTCGGTATTTCAGCAAGAAAGCATTCAGGTGCTGCTTTAGAGGAGCATCACTTCTTGCCGCTTTCAACGCACGTTTCAGCATTCTGACAAATCTCTCCGCCAATCCATTTGTGGATGGATGATAAGGTGCGGAGAACGTGTGCTGGATTCGATTGCTCTTGAGGAACTCCTCCATTTCCTGGGATGTGAACTGTGTTCCATTGTCGGTTACGATCTGCTCCGGCAGACCAAATCGCCCGAACATCTCTGAGTCTCGATGGTTTTCTCCGTAGTGGTAGTGGACATTACTGCAACCTCTGGCCATTTGGAATGGGAGTCCACCGCGACCAGGAACATCGCTCCTTCCACTGGTCCCGCGAAGTCCAGATGGATCCATTGCCACGGTGTCGCCGGCCATTCCCATGGATGCAGTGGCGCTGCTCTTGGCGTATCCCTGGTTGTCTCGCAGGATGGGCATGATTTCGCTTCAACTTCAATTTCATGATCCAGACCGGGCCACCAGAAGTAGCTTCGTGCCAGCTCCTTCATCCGGACAATACCACAATGTCCTGAGTGCAGCTCGTTGAGGGCATGTTTCCCCAAAGGAGGCATCCTGACGTGACAGACAACTCCTTCCCTCTTGACAGGTAAGGTAGGAGCTCAGGTGGTGCGTCTGACACCCGTGATCCGTCTCCTCGCATCACCCGATCCAGCACCTTGGATAGCGTAGGGTCCACTCCGGTCTCTTTCTTGACCTGCCAGGCCGTGACAGGGGCATTGCTCACCATGTCAAAGTAGAAAATCTTCTGCTCACAGCCTTCAGAGGGCACAGGCAGCGGAAGTCTTGACAATCCGTCCGCATTGCCATGTGCTGCTGTCCTCCGGTATTTGATGTTGTAATTGTGAGCGCTTAACATCAGCGCCCAGCGCTGCATCCTGCACGCTGCCAGGGAGGTTATTCCTGTCGTCTCCTCGCATCACCCGATCCAGCACCTTGGATAGCGTAGGGTCCACTCCGGTCTCTTTCTTGACCTGCCGGGCCGTGACAGGGGCATTGCTCACCATGTCAAAGTAGAAAATCTTCTGCTCACAGCCTTCAGAGGGCACAGGCAGCGGAAGTCTTGACAATCCGTCCGCATTGCCATGTGCTGCTGTCCTCCGGTATTTGATGTTGTAATTGTGAGCGCTTAACATCAGCGCCCAGCGCTGCATCCTGCACGCTGCCAGGGAGGTTATTCCTGTGTGTGGACCAAAGATCGATGTCAGAGGACAATGATCCGTCAGCAAGGTGAATTTCCTTCCGAACAAGTAGTGATGGAACTTTTTGATTCCAAAGGTGATGCCCAAAGCCTCTTTTTCGATCTGCGGGTATTTCACCTCCGCCTTGCTCAGGGACCTTGACGCGAATGCAATCGGCTTCTCTTCGCCTGAGGGAAAGACGTGGGACACGACCGCGCCGATGCCATAAGGCGACGCGTCACAGGCCAGCTGAATCTGCAACGACGGGTCAAAGTGCGCCAACACTCTGGGGTCAGTCAAAGCTGCTTTGGCTTTCTTGAATGCAGCTTCGCACTCCTTCGTCCACACCCAGGCCTTGCCCTGACACAGCAACTCATGTAATGGCTTCAACAGTGATGCCAGCTGTGGAATAAACTTTCCGTAATAGTTCAGGAGACCTAAGAATGACCGCAGCTGGCCGACATTTGTAGGTGCAGGAGCGTCGGCAATGGCTTTCACTTTCGACGGTGCTGTGTGTAGGCCGTCCGCGTCGATGACATGGCCTAGGTACTCCACTGATGGCTTGAAAAATTCGCATTTGTCCTTGCGAATGCGTAAGCCATATTCTTCAAGTCTTCCCAGGGTCTTCGTCAGGTTCTGCAGATGCTCGTTGTCATCCTTTCCTGTGACAAGGATATCGTCGAGATAACATTGTACCCCTGGAATGCCGCTTAAGATCTGGTCCATAGCCCGCTGAAACAATGCTGGTACTGACGTTATACCAAAGGGTAGGCGGCAGTACCTGTAGAGGCCCTTGTGGGTGGTGATGGTGAGGTACTTCTGTGAGTCCTCTTCTACATGCATCTGCAAGTAGGCTTGGCATAGATCAATCTTGCTAAACTTCTGACCTCCTGCTAGACCCGCGAAAAGATCTTCAATGATGGGGAGGGGGTACTGTTGAGCTGAGAGCACAGGATTCACGGTTAATTTGAAATCTCCACATAAGCGAACCGCGCCGTCACTCTTCATCACTGGTACCACGGGCGTGGCCCACTCACTATGCGAAGCCGGCACCAGGACCCCTATCTTGACCAGACGCTCCAGGTCAGCCTCAACCTTTGGTCTGAGGGAGAAGGGAACGTTCCTGGCCTTCAGGAATTGTGGCTGGCTGTCAGGCTTCACCTTGAGTTTGACTGTAATCCCCTTCATACTCCCCAATTCTCCGTCAAAGACAGCCGCATGCTTTGTCAACACTGCCGCTAGCCCCGCCTCTTCGACTGACACCACATTCACTTTTTTCCAATCCAGATGAATTTTCTCCAACCATGGCCTGCCCATCAGGGATGGATAGTCACCCTTGACCACATAAACTGGCAGCATCACGGTTTGTCCATTAAGCTCCACCTTGACCTCCGTCTTACCCAGCATTGGGACTGTTTCCCTAGTGTAGGTCTTTAAGATGAGCTTGGCCGGTGTCAGTGATAGGTGGTTCAGTTTTTCTTTGAATAGCTTCTCTGAAATCAAGGAGACAGCGGCCCCCATATCCAGCTCCATTTTGACCGGTATTCCCTCTAGTAGAGGAGTGACTCCATAGCCTGATGAGCCTCCATTCACTGTTAACACATGGAGATTCAGCTCCCCATCAGAGTCTGTGTCACTGTCTTCCTGTTCTTGTTTCACCATGTGTAGGTTTTTCTTTTTAGAATACCAGTTGGATGTGCTTCCTTGTTTGTTTGTGTGTCTCTGTGTAGGATTGTTTGCTTTGCCCTTTACACACACGTTCAATGTGTCCTTTCTTTTCACATTTCCGACAGGTCAGGTCTTTACACCAGCAGTCAGATGGCTGATGACCTGACCTTCCACATCTGTAACACTCTCTGGCGCCCCTTGCATGCTTATCCGGTGTAGCTGCTACCCTGTGCACTCTTGTTGCAGCCCCCAACAGCTGTGCATCTTTAGCTGCTAACTCCATAGACACAGCGAGCTCCACTGCTGATTTAAGTGTCAGTTTGTCAGTCATGAGCAAGCGCTTCTGTGTTGCTTCACATCTTAATCCACACACAAACCTATCACGGACAGTGTCATTTAGAGTTTCACCAAACTCACAATGCTCAGTTAGCTTCTTTAGCACTGCAACATATTCGGCTATGGACTCACCCTCCCCTTGATTTCGTTTGTGAAATCTGAACCTCTCGGCAAGCAGCAGCGGCTTGGGTGCGAAATGTGTGTCCAAAACTTCCGCAATCTGATCATATGTCTTAGCGCTGGGCTTATCCGGGTGCATCAAACTCCGTAACAAGCCAAATGTTTTTGCTCCGCTCACACTGAGGAACGTCGTCACTTTCACATCATCTTTAATGCCATTTGCAGTCACGAAAAATCCGAAATGCTCTGTATAAGCACTCCATTGCTCCGCTGTTTCATCAAATGGTCCAAACGCTCCGGTTAGCATAGCCATTTTGTTATTTTTTTTTTCTTTACAGTCCTTTTCCTCCACTTTTTAACATTTTTTTACAGTCCTTTTCCTCCACTTCGTTTCACTGTATCGTTACTCTCCCCTTTCTTATTTGTGTAACACACGAACCGCCACCTTTACGAGGCGATTGCATCAGCACTAAACTGCGGGCGCGCCATTAAGAAAAGACAGGAACTTCTTACTTTAAACATCGCCGATTCCAGTGCAAAGTGATGCGCAAGTCCGTTGTCCTCGTCGCCAGTTTTGTTGTGTCTCAAGGGGTTTTATACCCTTACCTATATAACAATTAAGAAGGACTCCGGGGTGGAGAGTTTAGTTAACAGCCATTTTATTTACAATGTGCTTCTTCACTCAATACACTACATTTCCCATAGTGCATTGCAAATCACCACTACGGTATCCCATGTGGGACAATTCTAATACACATTCAAAATACACAACAACCTCGTAGAAGAAGGATGGAAATGGCTAAATAGATCACTAAGGGTTAACACTTGGGTGTTTCAATAATTGGCTTTTGATGATTTCAATTCTGGAGCACATTACATTACAACTTGCAAGCAATAATATTAGAGCAGGAATAATTTCCCTTCCCTTTCACCTGTTAGATGGTCTCAGTCCCTCAATCTTATTCCCCCTCCCAATGTTTGTTTTTTGCAACGTTTTGTTAAACCAGGTGTGAGACCCACATTTGAGCATGATAATTGTATCCTCACAAAATGTAATGACCTGTAATTATCAGCAACTGCCCTGTTCTAATAGCATGTATTTTACACTACACCACTTTGCATAAACACTACATTGCATTTATTTTTCAGAAGATCAGGGTGTGAATCAATGGAACAAGGAGGTTGTGCCTCAGTAGTTTAGTGATAAATAATTTATGATAATTATTTTAAAGAGACAGTCTGCTAACAGTGGGTAAATGTTTCACCTGATGTAGTATCGAAGCATACAGAGAAAGAGGGTCCGAGGTGTGATCGCGAGTCTGAGTTCTTCAGTTAATCTCAGCCAGTGTGCTGGGATGGGCACCTTCTCAAGGGCAACTAGGGATAGGCAATAAATGCTGGCCTTGCCAGCAATACCCACATCCCATGAACATAGAACATAGAACATAGAAAAATAGGAGCAGGAGTAGGCCATTCGGCCCTTCGAGCCTGCTCCGCCATTCAATATGATCATGGCTGATCCTCTATCTCAATACCATATTCCCGCTCTCTCCCCATGCCTCTTGATGCCTTTTGTATCTAGAGATCTATCTATCTCCTTCTTAAATATATTCAGTGACTTGGCCTCCACAGCCTTCTGTGGTAGAGAATTCCACAGGTTCTACACCCTCTGAGTGAAGAAATTTCTCCTCATCTCAGTCCTAAATGTCCTACCCCTTATCCTGAGACTGTGACCCTCGTCCTAGACCCCCCATCCAGAAGAAACATCCTCCCTGCATCCAGTCTGTCTAGCCCTGTCAGAATTTTATACGTTTCAATGAGATCCCCTCTCATTCTTCTAAATTCTAGTGAATACAGGCCGACCCGACCCAATCTCTCCTCATATGACAGTCCTCCATCCCAGGAATCAGTCTGGTGAGCCTTCGCTGAACTCCCTCTATGGCAAGTATATCCTTTCTTAAGTAAGGAGACCAAAACTGCACACGGTACTCCAGGTGTGGTCTCACCAAGGCCCTGTATAACTGTAGTAAGACATCCTTGCTCCTGTACTCAAATCCTCTTGCAATGAAGGCCAACATACCATTTGCCTTCCTAACTGCTTGCTGCACCTGCATGTTTGCTTTCAGTGACTGGTGTACAAGGACACCCAGGTCCCTTTGTACATCTGCATTTCCCAATCTACCACCATTTAAATAATACTCTGCCTTTCTGTTTTTCCTACCGAAGTGGATAACTTCACATTTATCCACGTTATACTGCATCTACCATGTATTTGCCCACTCACTCAACTTGTCTAACTCGCCTTGAAGTCTCTTTGCATCCTCCTCACAACTCACAATCCTACCTAATTTCGTGTCATCAGCAAACTTGGAAATATTACATTTGGTTCCCTCATCCAAATAATTGATATGTATTGTGAATAGCTGGGGCCCAAGCACTGATCCCTGCGGTACCCCACTAGTCACCACCTGCCACCCCGAAAAAGACCCATTCATTTCTACTCTCTGTTTCCTGTCTGTTAACCAATTTTCAATCCATGCCAGTATATTACCCCCAATCCCATGTGCTTTAATTTTGCACACTAACCTCTTATGTGGGACTTTATCAAAGGCCTTCTGAAAATCCAAATACACCATATCCACTGGTTCTCCCTTATCTATTCTACCAGTTACATCCTCAAAAAACTCCAGCAGGTTTGTCAAACATGATTTCCCTTTCATAAATCCATGTTGACTTTGTTTAATCCCGTTGATATTTTCTAAGTATCCTGTTATCACATCCTTTATAATAGACTCTAGCATTTTCCTTACTACTGATGTTAGGCTAACCGGTCTGTAGTTCCCTGTTTTCTCTCTCCCTCCTTTTTTAAATAGTGGGGTTACATTTGCTACCCTCCAATCTGCAGGAACTGTTCCATAATCTATAGAATTTTGGAAGATGACAACCAATGCATCCACTATTTCCATGGCTACCTCTTTTAGTACTCTGGGATGCAGCAAACGAATATATAATAAAAAATAGCCTGCTGACTCTCAGAAGGCGGGATTTTCCTTTTGGGACAGAGTAGACACACGGTAGGACTCATACAACAACTTGCATTTATATAGCGCCTTTAATGTAGTAAAACAGCACAAGGTGCTTCACAGGAGTATTATCAGACAAAATTTGAGATGGTGCCACATAAGGAGATATTAGGGAACATGACCAAAAGCTTGGTCAAAGAGTTAGGTTTAAGTCGTGTCTTAAAGGAGGAGCGAGAGATAGAAAGGGAGAGAGGTTTAGGGAGGGAATTCCAGAGCTTAGGGCCCAGGCAGCTGAAGGCACGGCCGCCAATGGTGGAGCGATGAAAATCGGGGATGTGCAAGGGGCCAGAATTGGAGGAGCGCAGATAACTGGAGTGCTGGAGGAGATTACAGAGATAGGGTCACGCCTGCGACTCCGTCCCAAACTTGCCGCATTCCCCTTGGGTGAAGGGGTTTTTGGATATGCCCAGCGGGTTCCTGTGAGATTCCTGCCACCAAGAGGGAGCCCGCCAGTGCCCGGCTGCAATATCCCAGCGGTGCTGGAGTGGCATCAGTGCTGCAGCACCGGAAGAGTCGCCGGGGCAGAGGAGCCCTGGAGATCAAAGCACCAAGAATCAGTGTGAACAGGAGAGAAAACTAGTGGTCCAGCAATGAGTGCATGTGGGAGAGGGAAGGCGAAGGTAGGTCTAGAAGTTATTTTACAACACGTCAGTGTAATCTGCTGGACAAAGCTTTTTTTTCTCGTGTTTTTCAAACACTGTGAAGCAAACTGTATCGAAGCATAACATCCTTGCTTTTGTACTCTACGCCTCTACTTATGAAGCCAAGGATCCAGTGTGCTTTTTAACAGCTTGATCAACTTGTCCTGCCAGCTTCAAAGATTTGTGTCTGTGAACCCCCAGATCTCTCTGTTCCTGCACCCCCTTTAAAATTGTACCATTTAGTTTATATTGCCTCTCACCATTTTTCCTTCCAAAATGCATCACTTCACACTTCTCTGCATTAGATTTCATCTGCCATGTGTCTGCCCATCTATGTCCTCCTGAAGTCTGCTACTCTCCTCCTCATGGTTTACTACATTTCCAAGCTTTATGTCATCTTTGAAATTATGCCTCCTATACCCAAGTCTAGGCCATTAATATATATTAAGAAGAGCAGCGGTCCTAATACCGACCCCTGGGGGACACCACAGTATACCTCCCTCCAGTCCGAAAAACAACTGTTCACCACTACTCTCTGCTTTCTGTCTCGCAGTCAATTTTGTATCCACGCTGCCACTGCCCCTTGATTCCATGGACTTCAATGATCTGGTAATATTCCAACTGTCTTGATAGGAATGAGTTATTTTAGTTAAAACATTTTAAGTTGCTGATAAAAGAGTTTTAAAAATCGCAGCTCTACTCAGTTATTACCAGTGTTTGTGGTTTGTTTCTCTGCCGTCCATCAGGGTTTCCCAAATGTAGGATATAGACCGTTGCTTATTCGCAGCTCCTGTGGAAACTGCTGCCTCAGTTTTTTCATCTTAGCTGTGATCTGCAGGGCTGATCTCTGGGGGACGTTAGATGTGGTGCGAAATGGTCAGCCCACAGGGGCATTTCTGGTATCCATGGCATTTTGAAGGGAATCATTACAATCCAGGCAGGGCTGGTGCCGAGCTTCCCTCGACGAAAGTTTACTGGGAAAATCCGTCCTCTTCTTTCGGCTGCCCCGTGTCATCACGGACAGAAGTAGCTGAACTTAGCTTGGACGCTGTTCCTGCTCACTTTGCAAAAATGTTTTTTCCCCCCCTTAATTCCCCCATGGAGGCGCTGACTTCCACTGGCTTCCTCCTTCTTCAGTCGTGGGGCCGAGATGGTGAAAGCCCGATTTTAACCCCACCTGCTTGGCGGGGAACAGGGGCGGGAGAGCGGTTCAGTTCATCAGCTGCCATTTTAACTGCGCGTTTTCAGGGGCGGCGTGCAAATCGGGGTCCTGGCCGACTCTGATTGGACGCATTCCTGGAGGTTTTATCACATGACTTCGTGCCTCCAACCGCCCCAACGCGCTCAAACATCCTTTTTTTCTCCCCATCTCCAATATTTTCAGAACTAATAAACGAAAGGAAATGAAAAAAAGATTTTTTTTTTTAAGGCTTGCTCTGATCTTTCTCCTGGGTGTTGCTCGTGGCCGTGTCCAGGAGATCAATCTTTAATTCCTGGAGACTCCGGGATAATCCTGGAGGATTGGCGACCCTACTCCTGTGATGCAATTAGGACCCCAACGCCATTTTAATTGTGCCCAACCCATCAGTAAAACCTGGCGAGATTAGTTCCTCTGAGCCACTGAAGCAGTATTTAAAGTGATACTCACCTGCAGCTAATTGGATCGCAGGATCTTTGTGGATTGCCAGGAGGGTTTCCAGCTTCCACATCGCTTCTTTCTTACTTTTTCTGCCTTATTACCCTCAGTAAGCTTTATCTGTTTATAATGGGTGCTATTATTGATAGTTTCATTTGAATGGAGGAACAGTTAGAGGAAAATGAGCAGCAGAAACAATCCCAGCGACCAGTATCAGCCCCAGTGACCAGTACCAGCCCCAGTGACCAGGACCAGCCTCAGTGACCAGTACCAGCCCCAGCGACCAGGACCAGCCCCAGCAACCAGTACCAGCCCCAGCGACCAGTACCAGCCCCAGCGACCAGGACCAGCCCCAGCGACCAGTACCAGCCCCAGCGACCAGGACCAGCCCCAGCAACCAGTACCAACCCCAGCGACCAGTATCAGCCCCAGTGACCAGTACCAGCCCCAGTGACCATTACCAGCCCCAGCGACCAGCGCCAGCCCCAGCGACCAGCATCAGCCCCAGTGACCAGTATCAGCCCCAGTGACCAGTACCAGCCCCAGCGACCAGGACCAGCCTCAGTGACCAGTACCAGCCCCAGCGACCAGTACCAGCCCCAGCGACCAGGACCAGCCCCAGTGACCAGCCCCAGCGACCAGTATCAGCCCCAGTGACCAGTATCAGCCCCAGCAACCAGCACCAGCCCCAGCGACCAGCACCAGCCCCTGCGACCAGCACCAGCCCCAGCGACCAGTACCAACCCCAGCGACCAGTATCAGCCCCAGCGACCAGTACCAGCCCCAGCGACCAGTACCAGCCCCAGCGACCAGCGCCAGCCCCAAGTATCAGCCCCAGCGACCAGTATCAGCCCCAGCGACCAGGACCAGCCCCTGCGACCAGCCCCTGCGACCAGCACCAGCCCCTGTGACCAGTATCAGCCTCAGCGACCAGCACCAGCCCCAGTGACCAGCACCAGCCCCAGTGACCAGCACCAGCCCCAGTGACCAGTACCAGCCCCAGTGACCAGTACCAGCCCAAGTAACCAGGACCAGCAGCAGCCCCAGCGACCAGGGCCAGCTGAGCCTATCAACAGACAGCAGCTGAGAGGGGGCTGCCCTTAGGAGGCCTCCGACTCCTGTCTGGTGCCACAATGGCGCCCAGTGCTGTTGAAATGTTTAACCTCGTTTTAAGAGGTGCATTCCCGCTATAAATGGGCCTCGAGAGGCCCACTGCAAAGTGCGGGCATCAAGTGGACGGGTTGGACGATTTGAGACACGATCGGGTGGGCTGCCCGTCAATCGTATTGCAATGAGGCCTGGGAGTTAAGATCACCCGGGCCTGATGCTGGCTCCCCGGCCGAGTGAGTCAAAATCAAAGCTTGAATGTCAGCTGGCTGTTCAATCATAGGGGCATCACAGCTGAAAGCCATCCTTTCCTCACCCAACATAAGAAAGAAAGACTTGCATTTCTATAGCACCTTTAACAACCTCCGGATGTCCCAAAGCGCTTTACAGCCAATGAAGTACTTATTGAAGTGTAGTCACTGTTGTAATGTGGGAAACGCGGCAGCCAATTTGCACACAGCAAGCTCCCACAAACAGCAATGTGATAATGACCAGATAATCTGTTTTAGTGATGTTGGTTGAGGGATAAATATTGTCCAGGACACCGGGGGGATAACTCCCCTACTCGTCTTCAAAATATTGCCATGGGATCTCGCCTGAGAGGGCAGACGGGGCCTCGGTTTAACGCCTCATCTGAAAGATGGCACCTCCGTCAGCGCAGCAGTGTAACACTCCCTCAGATACTGCACTGCACTGCAGTGTCAGCCTGGATTTTGTGCTCAAGTCTCTGGAGTGGTACTGCGAGCTCACAACCTTCTGACTCAGAGGTGAGAGTGCTACCCACTGAACCACGGCTGACACACACTTTTCACCAAGAGTCTTTTCGTAACAATGACGAGTGAGAGCTCTGGCTGATTGTTTCCTTTCTTAGCCCAGGGGGTACTGCATATATTCATCGATTTACCCTTCACAGAAATAGATGGGACAAATATTTAAGAAAAGTCAGCCAAACGTCTTTGCTAGGGTTCTGTGCAGTTCTGTGCTGCCAGCTGGCTAGCAGCTTATCTAAACAATCTGCACATGGAATTTTAGTTAACAAGCTCATGTCATGGATGCGTCATTAGGAAATAATAAGCAAATCTGTGACAAATGCATAACCAATTACCACCTTATCGTTTTTCTGAGGGCAGAGGCCAGGAAATTAAAAAATAATATATATATATATATAATCAGTAGGGTTTTGTAACAGAGATTTTTGACAGAAAATGCTTATGTTAGCTCAGTGCTGACAAGTCAGGAAAATGAATTGTCAAATGTTGTTGTGGCAGACGCTGGTCATTAGGTTTCCTGTTTCAGGTATACACTACGAAGTAGAAATTGGACCTCGTTTAATAAAAAAAGAAAAACTCGCCTATTCACAACCACCGGCCATCCCAAAGCGCTTTACAGCCAATGAAGTACTTTTTGAAGTGTAGTCATCGTTGTAATGTAGGAAACGCGGCAGCCAATTTGCACACAGCAAGCTCCCACAAACATCCAGGTGATAATGACGAGAGAATCTGTTTTAGTGATGTTGGTTGAGGGATAAATATTGGCCCCAGGACACCGGGGAGAACTCCCCTGCTCTTCTTCGATATAGTGCCATGGGATCTTTTACGCCCGCCTGAGAGAGCAGACGGGGCCTCGGTTTAAAGTCTCATCTGAAAGACGGCACCTCCGACAGTGCAGCACTCCCTCAGTACAGGAAACTTTCTGGTATCCGGCACGGTCGGGACCGGCGTGGTGCCGGTTCATCAACAATTCCGGATAACTGAACGCTATAGTAAAAGATACGGAGCTCAGAGCTCCATATAAAGCAACAAACCCTGTTGCAGCAGCTTCAAAACAATCGGCACAAGTTGCAAGCGTCTCTGTAGCTTAGCAACAACTTCAGCTACACCCTTGCACAGCAACAAATGGAGTAAAAAAAGTAATAAAAGTAAAAAAAGTTACCTGAACCGACTCCTGAATTTTGCCGGTGGATAGAGCGTTCCGGTTATTTAGGGGCCGGTTAATCGAAAGTTTCCTGTACTGCACTGGAGTGTCAACCTAGATTTTTGTTCTCAAGTCTCTGGAGTTGGACTTGAATTCACAACCTTCTACCTCAGAGGCGAGAGTGCTACCCACTGAGCCACAGCTGACACAATGGGCCTAAAACAGGAGCAATGAGATCCAATTTCAGGGACCAACATCCTGAGCCCCTAGGATGTCTGAAAGACGTCTGATCCCCTATTACGGCGGGCCATTTTTCAGCCATCCCTAGTGGCCGCCTAAACCAGGCGGTAGGCCCCTTACCTGTGTAACTGAGTGGCCTAATGCCTGTTTTAGGCCCCTTGCAGAAACTGGATTGCGATGAGTCGTGTTCTCAGAATTAACTCGTGGCCTCTGTGGCCTAAGCCACAAGGCAGTGCATAATGAGGCTTGAGAACCAATTTTGGGCCGGCATCGGGCGTCCCGATTCGGGCACATACTCAAAGATGGGCCATAACCAATTTTTACCCCGCCGCCCAACCGAATGTGCACGGTGCACTCTCCGTCCAATTGTCCCTTGAAATCACATCCTGTGGCTAGTACACACTGCAGCCACGGTGCGGTCGGTGTAGGTCATAGGGCCCCCATATTCAAAGAGAAGGCTGAGGGCTGACAAATGTATGAAGGGATTTGATAGGGTAGACGTAGGGAAGATGTTTCAGCTTGGGGGGGGGCGGAGTCCAAAGCTGGGGGCCATAAATATAAGATAGTCACTGACATGAATCTTGTCATTCATGTGGAAATGACTTATGAAATAATACTGGGCGACCTGCTGGTGGCGCTGTCCAGGGAGAGTATAAATACTCGGGCATGGGCCCAGCTTGCTCAGGACATTCTTTAACAGGAACTAGTGAAGGACACAACTAGATCTCCATGTTGAAAAACAGTTGATTAAAGCTTTGTTTAACGCTTAGACCAAGTGCCTAGTAGTTTTCTTACATCAGTCACGAATAAATCCAACAGGGAATTCAGCAGAAACTTGTTGACCCGGAGAGTGGTGAGAATGTGAAGCTCGCTACCACAGGAGGTAGTTGAGGCAAATAGCATAGATGCATTTAAGGGGAAGCTAGATAAACACATGAGGGAGAAAGGAATAGAAGGGTATGTTGATAAAGTGAGATGAAGTAGGGTGGGAGGAGGCTCATGTGCAGCATAAACACCAGCACAGACCAGTTGGGCCGAATGGCCGGTTTCTGTGCTGTACGTTCGAGGTAAAATGAAGTGGCGGACCTTCCGCTTCTTAATGCCAGCAACTCTTGAAGAGGAGGTGAGTTTTCATCAGAGAGTCACAGAGTCATAACGGCACAGAAGGAGGCCATTCAGCCCAGCGAGTCCGTGCCGGGTCTCTGTAGAGCAATCCAGTCAGTCCCATTCCCTCGCTCTATCCCCGCAGCCCTGCAAGTTTATTTCCCTCAAGTGCCTATCCAGTCTCCACTTGAAAACATTGAAGGCTCGATTTTGTCATTGGGGCGGGCTGGGATCATGTCATCCTCTTTTCGTGTTATCCACCCGATTCCAAATCGATGTGGGAGATTGATGTGATTTTCACATAATTGGGAAATTGAGTTCCAGCGTGTGGGAACCTATGACCCAATTAATTTTTTCAGTCTGAAACTCGCCTCCGATGATGTCATTATTGCTGCTGCATTTAAGGTCTGCAAGGAGCCTTGCTTCTTCTGCAGACTGCCAACCTTTTGGCCTTTGCTGTGAGAGGGACCTGGAGGCAATATGAGCAGCGGGAGACCTAAGTCTGCTCCCAGATTTGATGACGTCACCCTGCAAGCTTTGGTGGAGGGAGCAAGAGCTAATAAGGAGGTGCTCTTCCCTTCTTCAGGGAGGAAGAAGCCCCCCCAGCAGACGAAGGCTGTGTGGATCCAGGTGGCCCAGGAGGTCAACTTGTTGTCCCTGATCCGCAGAACCTGGCTTCAGTGCAGGAAGAGGTTTCATGACCTTCTGCACACTGGAAAAGTGAGTATGACTTTGCCATCACCCTCAATCTGATCCCCATTGCCTCGCCTCACCAGCACTCAGCTTTAGCAACCTCTTCCTCCACATCCCACTTGACACTGACATCCCTGCACCCTTACCCATTCCCTCTCTCTCTATGGTCACATTCACCTAACTTTTCAACTATGCAGCCCTCACACTCCCTATCACTGTGATGCTATGAAAACAACTTACAACACACAGGGAGGGCCCTTGGTCTTGCCACCTCACTTCATCTTTGTCTCCTTCTAAGCATCTATGCTATGGATTCTCTACACTCACTCCCTTCATTCTCTCTCAAACTCCACTTGTCTCCCTCATTGCAGGAAGAGAGCTCACAATAAGAGGGAAAGGGCGAGGACAGGAGGAGGGCCACCCTCAGTAGCCTACCTCACCCCTTGGGAGGAGGCGGTCCTGGAGATCGTGGGACTCGAGGACGATGCGCAAGTGGGGGATGGACAGACGGGTGCATGAGAGAAAGCTGGTGACAGAATAGTTTTTCATCTCTCTCATTGACATTGCATGAGTCGCTGATAATGATTCTGAAGCTCTAACAGATGGACTTATGATCATCTGTAATATGCAATGTGCATGTAACCTTGGCCTCACATCTCTGACTCTTTCCTTTACTCCCCCACAGGACCATCGCTAGCACCCACTATGCAGGAGGAACAGCCTGAGACTCCAGACTCCTCAGAGGAAGCTGCAACCTCTGACGGTGCATCATCAGCAGAATTCAGCCAACCCAGCACCAGCGCAGACACTCACATCTCGCTGGGACCATCGCGAGATAGAGTAGTGTTGTCACCTGGTGTATCGCAACTCACAAGTGAGCATCAGCAGATTGTGGAGACAGGGACAGCAGTGGAGAGTGCTAGTCGGAGTGCGCAGGACTCTCCCAGCTCGGCTCAGCTGCATGTCGACCCTCTGCCTCTGGGTCCATCCAGAAGAACAGCGGTGCTGGAACTCCAGGAACAGGTGCAGGAGTCTCTGGCAGGTTTTGTCTCCAGGGTCGCTGTGAGTGTGGAGCGAATGGAGGAGTCCATTGCGAACATGAGCAGAGCCTTTGTGGAGTCATTGGCGCATGAATGCAGCACCACGGAAAGGATGGCAACCTCCATGGAAAGAACGGCTACAGTAGATGAGAGGATGGCTATGGCCATGGAGGAGCTAAGTTGCCAGAGTGTAGAAAACATGGTGAGTGTTCAGAATAGACTGACATCTCTGGAGGAGCGATGGTCAGCTATTGAACAGAGAAACCAGAGCTTCATGGAAGTCCTTCTGAGTAGGACTGCCAGTGCAGATACGGGTCCCCATGGCCCCCCTGATGTGCAGCAAGGTGCTCTCAATCCACTTGCAAGCGCTGAGGTGGACCTGATCCATGAGAGGGATGTTGGTGGCAGAGAACAAGGAAGTGGGGGCTCCTCTCCAAGCACTCACACTTCCATGCCACTGCAGAGCCCTCGGTCAGAGCCCCACCAGAGTCCCCACCCAACTGAGATCGGCGTCTCAACCCCTGCACAGCCGCAGGAGCAGTAGACTGTTGCCGAGTCCTCATAGGGTCGCAACCCCAGAGAGCGCCCGCCAAAGGTGTCGAGACATGAGCAGCAAGAAAGTGAGCAAGGGGCCTCCACATCTGCTGATGCCAAGGGGGAACCACCACGTAGGAGCACACGTAAGAGAAAGATACTGCACAAATAGTCACAAGGGTAGTCACTTGGGTGAAATGTGATGTTTAATGTTGAGAAGCCATCAGTTGGTTATTGTAAATAAAAATTCTGATGGCAACTGTTGCAGTTGTGGCGTGTGTCATTTCGCGAATGGGACTTCCACATTGAGGGCTTAGGATTACTTGCAATTGTCAGTATGGTGGTCAGAGTGCTAGGAATCCGCAGGTTCCTGGCCATTGTCGATGGTCTGATAAGAAGGTGCGAGACAAAATTGTTTGATTGTGCAGGCTAAGCAAATCTGGCCAAGATGAGTGCGTCCCTTGCATCCCAGGCAGCAATGTGGTCACGCTCTGGCGCCTTCTGGCCTGTGCAGCTTCAGGTGGGCGAGCAGCAGCTTGGCGCTCCTGTTGTTGCTGCTGCTGTTGGTGCTGCTGTTGTTCAGGGTTCTGCTGCTGCCGCGGCTGGTCTTCGTCCGAATCTGATGTCCAGGAAGAAAGGAAATAAATGGTTCCCATGCTTCTGGTATATGCCTCAGTTGAGGAAGCACTCAGTCAAGGTGGGGAGAGGGGTTTCCCAGGAGGTCACACTGGAGATGGGTGTCAGGCTCCAAACTTCCACAACAATGAGTAGGCCGCTAAAAGATCCCCCAGACCTGAGACAACAAAGTCCTGCCACCTGCAAATGATGACTGATCAAATCTCCTATTTAATGGTGGAGCTGCAGCTGATAGTCAGCAATCCAATTGTGCTACCGCCAGGTTTCCCGGTCGTGTTTCAGAGGAGGCGTGCATCATGTTGGAAAAGTGTTAAAATCAGAAAGGCCTCTCAAAATGGGATTCTAGTGGCAATTCAGTGGTTGTTAAGGGCCTTAAGGGCCTATCCCGCCTCTTGGAGGCAGGACGGAGACGGGATCAGAAACCATGCATATGGGAAAATTGCTTGGAGGGGGGATCGGGCCTGCCTGCCACTTTTTGCAATTTTTACACTCCGCACGCCTCCATTCCCGCCTCCTCGGGCCTGGCAAAATCGAGCCCTGAGTATCTCCACTTCCACCACTTCCGTCGGCAGCAAGTTCCAGGTCCTCACCACGTGCTGCGTAAAAAAGTTTTCCCTCACGTCCCCCTGTATCTCTTGCCCGAAACCTTAAATCTGTGTCCCCTAGTCCTTGTACCATCAACTAGTGGGAACAGCCTTTCCCCGTCTAGCCTATCCAAACCCGTCCTAATCTTGTACACCTCTGGACAGTGCATTACTGGGCAGCGCATTTCTGAGGCAGTAGGCTGAATGTCAACGGACAGAGCTCGCTGATTTTCTGATACTGCCATGGAAGTGCTTATTGAACAAGTGAGGGCCAGGTAGGAGATCCTCTTCCTTCAGATGGCTGACGGGTATCCTGGAAAATAGGTATGGCGTGAGGTGGCTGAGCAGGTCAATGCCAGCAGCATAGCTCACAGGATCTGGCTGCAGTGCAAGAAAAAACTCGACATCATCCAGGACAAAGCAGCCCGCTTGATTGGCACTCCACCCACCAACTTAAACAGTCAATCCCACCACCACCGGTGCACCGTGGCTGCAGTGTGTACTATCCACAAGATGCACCGCAGCAACTCGCCAAGGCTTCTTCGGCAGCACCTCCCAAACCCGCGAACTCTACCACCCAGAAGGACAAGGGCAGCAGGTACATGGAAACACCATTGCTGCAAAGTTCCCCTCCAAGTTACACACCATCCTGACTTGGAAATATATCACTGTTCCATTGTGGTCGTTGGGCCAAACTCTTGGAACTCGCTACCCCACAGCATTGTGGGATTTTCTTTACCACACGGACTGCAGCGGTTCAAGAAAAAAGCCCACGCACCAGCTTCTCAAGGGCATCTTGGGATGGGCAGTAAATGTTGGCCTTGCCAGCGATGCCCATATCCCAAGAATGAATTTTTAAAAATCTGTGCTGTACCACTTCCAAGGCCAATATATCCTTCCTTAGGCGCGGTGCCCAGAACTGAACGCCGTGCTCCCGATGGGGTCTGACCAAGGCTCTATACAACTGAAGTGTAACTTCCTCTCCTTTGTATTCCAACCCTTTTGAGATAAAGGTCAACATTCCATTAGCCTTTTTGATTGCTTTTTGTACATGTGCATTAGCTTTTAGTGATTTGTTCATCTGGACACCTAAACCCTTTTACCCTCCACAGTTCCTGGTCTCTCACCATTAAGAAAATATTCCAATTTATCTTTCTTGGATCCTAAGTGGATGACTTCACGTTTCCCCACACTGAACTTCCCCCACCACAGTTTTGCCCGCTACGTTAGTCCGTCTATGTTTCTTTGTAACTTCCTGCTCCCATCTACTGTGCCTGGTAGTGTGACGAAAATCTTCCCCGTGTCTGTAGAATCGATGCAGAACAATAAACAAAACGATTCAATTTGGTTTTAAATTAATGAATTTGCTGAAAACGGTTCTGAATATCCACTTGGAAAAACGATCGATTCTCATCTGATTCGTGCCATTTAGCTGATGAGATCATTTGACAAGAATGTGGAAACACTTTGTTTACAGACTGCAGGATGTTTCTTTTACATTAAAAAAATTTTCAGAAACCACAGGGCATTTCAGAGCGTTTTTTTTGGCAGACTTGCAGTCACATTATTTGTAAAAAAAAATGATACATTTATAAAAAAGAAATCCCTTATGAGGATTCGGTCTAGCTCAACGTATCTCTTCAGACACTCACTCAGGGGTCGATCTTCACCTTCCCCTGGAAACGGGCTCAAAGGCAGCGGAGAAGCTGCTCTCTCCACACACTGGTGCTCGCGTGAGACACGAGCCATTTTGAAGCCCTGTCGTATGAGGAGAGATTGGGTCGACTAGGCCTGTATTCACTAGAGTTTAGAAGAATGAGAGGGGATCTCATTGAAACGTATAAAATTCTGACAAGGCTCGACAGACTGGATGCAGGGAGGATGTTTCCCCTGGCTGGGGGCTCTAGAACCAGGGGTCACAGTCTCAGGATACGGGGTAGGACATTTAGGACTGAGATGAGGAGAAATTTCTTCACTCAGAGGGCGGTGAACCTGTGGAATTCTCTACCACAGAAGGCTGTGGAGGTCAAGTCACTGAATATATTTAAGAAGGAGATCGATAGATTTCTAGACACAAAAGGCATCAAGGGGTATGAGGAGAGAGTGGGAATATGGTATTGAAATAGAGGATCAGCCATGATCATATTGAATGGCGGGGCAGGCTCGAAGGGTTGAATGGTCTACTCCTGCTCCTATTTTTCTATGTTTCTATGTCTTCATGGGAGGGAAAGCAATGAGTGAGGAGGACATAAAAAACCTGCAAAAGGACATAGACAGGCTAAGTGAGTGGGCAGAGATTTGGCAGATGCAATATAATGTTGGAAAGTGTGAGGTTATGCACTTTGGCAGAAAAAATCAAAGAGCAAGTTATTATCTAAATGGAGAGAAACTGCAAAGTGCTACAGTACAAAGGGATCTGGGGGTCCTGGTGCATGAAACACAAAAAGTTAGTATGCAGGTGCAGCAGGTGATCAGGAAGGCCAATGGAATCTTGGCTTTTATTGCAAGGGGGATGGAGTATAAAAACAGGGAAGTCTTGCTGCAGTTATACAGGGTATTGGTGAGGCCACACCTGGAATACTGCGTGCAGTTTTGGTTTCCATATTTAAGAAAAGATATACTTGCTCTCGAGGCGGTTCAGAGAAGGTTCACTCGGTTGATTCCGGAGATGAGGGGGTTGACATATGAGGAAAGGTTGAGTAGGTTGGGACTCTACTCATTGGAGTTCAGAAGAATGAGAGGTGATCTTACATAGAAACATAGAAGATAGGAGCAGGAGTAGGCCATTCGGCCCTTCGAGCCTGCTCCGCCATTTAACGAGATCATGGCTGATCATCCAAACCCTAGCACCCGGTCCCTACACCAACAGCCATCCCACCCAAGCCCTATCCCCGTAACCCCGTAACCCCACGTATTTAATCCCCCCTAACACTAAGGGCCAATTTTTTTATCATGGCCAATCAACCTAACCCGCACATTATCGAAACATATAAGATTGTGAGGGGGCTTGATCGGGTGGATGCGGTGAGGATGTTTCCACTGATGGGTGAGACTAGAACTAGGGGGCATAATCTAAGAATAAGGGGCTACGCTTTCAAAACTGAGATGAGGAGAAACTTCTTCACTCAGAGGGTAGTAAATCTATGGAATTTGCTACCCCAGAGAGCTGTGGAAGCTGCAACATTAAATAAATTTAAAATGGAGATAGAGTTTCCTAGCAGATAAGGGAATTAGGGGTTACGGGGAGAGGGCAGGGAAGTGGACGTGAGTCTAGATTCAGATCAGCCATGATCCTATTGAATGGCGGAGCAGGCCCGAGGGGCCGTATGGCCTATTCCTGCTCCTACTTCTTATGTTCTTATATTCATTAGCGTGCCATGCACATGCGATCCCAGGGTGGGGGGGGGCGGGGGGGGAGGCCTTGCACAAGCCGGAGTTTTTTTAATGAGCACTCCTGCTCCTCCTGGGCGTTTTTGAGTGCCCTCCGGTAGTCCCTTTAAGGACCCGCTGGTTAGGCCGCTCAATGCCTGGTACCAATGGCAGAAGAGTGCGCACGGTGCGCGATCTGCCCGTTGGTATCTGAAAATTGCAGTCGAAGTCCGACAACCGGCGCAGCATCCTGATTTGCATCTTTAAGCAGCCTCCTTCCTGCCTGTCTCAGGTGGGGGTGGCTGCTCGCCCATTTACAGGCTCACCTGAAAATTGCATCAAGCAGACCTTCGGCATCAATAGGAGGGCCGAGCTGCACCCGCTCCCCCCACCCCGCCAACCTCCCATGATTTTTAGTCTCTGGCCATCCGTTTTTTCAGCTGAGAAATGAGTGGCTCGCTGTTGAAAATACTCTCCCCCCACAACGTTTCTGTGACTCAATGGCTCTTCCGGATTCTCAAACTGGGTCACCATATTTCCAGTAATTTCAGTGTTTGCAGGGATTGTCGTATCACTGTTAAGGTGGCTGCTGTTTTATTGGCTGGGAAACTTCTCGGTCTTACTTCGTTGGGTGTGTGGCGGAATTTTCGGTCTGTTTATTGCATTATTTAAACACTTGCAATTAATAAGTATTTTTAAAAATTGCAATTACCCTGTGTTACTAAATCGGATGTGCCGTAAAAAAGAAAGAACTTGTATTTCTCCAGCGCCTTTCACGACCACCGGACGTCCCAAAGCGCTTTACAGCCAATGAAGGACTTTTTGAAGTGTAGTCACTGTTGTAATGTAGGAAACGCGGCAGCCAATTTGCGCACAGCAAGTTCCCACAAACAGCAATGTGATAATGACCAGATAATCTGATTTTTTAGTGATGTTGGTTGAGGGATAAATATTGGCCAGGACTTGCAACAAAATACATCGGACTGTTAGAAATACGTGACCATTGAAGCAATATAGAAATTATTTCTGTTGTTCTCTTAAGCAGTCTGAGCATCTTACTTTTATGGGAGTTGACTCACACTGATCTGTATCTCCGCATGATGCACATGCCCGATACAAGACTCCCAAAGCAAGCGCTCTACTCGGGGCTCCGACACGGCAAGAGAGCCCCAGGTGGGCAGAGGAAACGTTTCAAGGACACCCTCAAAGCCTCCTTGAAAAAGTGCAACATCCCCACCGACACTTGGGAATCCCTGGCCCAAGACCGCACAAAGTGGAGGAGAAGCATCCGGGAAGGCGCCGAACACCTTGAGTCTCTTCGCCGGGAGCAAGCGGGAAGCCAAACGCAGGCAGCGCAAGGAGCGCACGTCAACCCAAGCACCCCACCCACCCGCCCCTTCAACCACCGTCTGCCCCACCTGTGACAGAGACTGTAGGTCCCGCACTGGACTCATCAGTCACCTGAGAACTCATTTTTAATGTGGAAGCAAGTCATCCTCGGTTCCGAGGGACTGCCTAAGAAGAAGAAGAGATCTGTATCTCTGGACAATAGTATAACCCGGGGATGTAACATTAGCGCCCCCTTGCGATCTAGATCATGTATTTGTTTCTTTTGTAATGTAATAACATAAAAATACTGAACGCGCTTTGCTACCCCACTTTAGTGGGTCACCCTTTAAATGTCCTTGTAGCACTTCCCTGCAAGACTGGCTTTTTGGTGTCTATGTTCTGATTTTTTAAAAGCCTTGCTCACTTGGTCAGAAGCCTTCTCAGAGACTGCTAAGGGTTTCCCAACACAATGGTGAGTGGGGCCTTTCCAAATATCCAGACAGGCCAACGAACTGACCATCGTTTAGTCTCCGGGAGAAACAACTTCCATTTAGTATATTCAGACCTTTCATCCGGCTGCCTCTCTTAACATTTATGAGAATGCACATTGCTTTTAAAAATAACTCTTTTCCTAAATCCTTTCTGTGGAAAAAAAAAATCCAAGAAGGTAACAACAACAACAACTTGCATTTATACAGCGCCTTTAACGTAGTAAAACGTCCCAAGGCGCCGCACAGGAACGATTATAAAACAAAATCTGACACCGAGCCACATGAGGAGATATTAGGACAGGCGACAAAAAGCTTGGGCCGGATATTTCTGAGGTAAGAATGGGTGGGTTGGAGCCGCGGGGGGGGGGGGGAGTGAAAGTTGAAAAAATGTGAACCCCGACCCCAATCCGCCCACTTTCACCTTTCACTAAGATGGGACGGGGGGCGGGCGGGGGGGGGGGGTGCGCGTGGGCTGCCAACCCGCTGCCAAGAGGCAGGCTGGCAATTTACATATTATAATGAGGCCTGAAGCCTCTACTTTATCCTGCTTTGCAGGTTTAACTGCAGGCGGCCAGGGATCCCGGGTCTCAGGATTCCCAGTGGCTGCAACGAGGCGCCTCAGCCTCGGGGAGCAGCCCTTGTGGGCCGGGAGGAGCAGGAGTGCTTCCTCCTGGCCCCCCCAAGCTCCCCCACCATCAGCCTGGCCCCCCCTGGGGTCGGGGATCCGGCCCCCTGTGGGATTGGACCCCCCCCCCGTAACGATCAATAACATGTCATTCTATAGTGGACACTAGGTGGAGCTGTAGAGCTGTATATAGCTGTATGTATAAGACTATACTACCCAGCTGTATATATATTAAGACTACATTACCCATGAGGCACTAGGCTACCCAGAAGGCAACAGTCAAGATGGCAGCCTGCACACAGGAGCACACATGCTGCATCTCTACAGATACTGTACCTAGAGAACGTGTACTGAATAAATGACTAGCTAGAAGCTAGCTGTGTTCATAATAAGAATGTCTAGTTATTAATGAACATAACACCCCCCACCCCAGGGATCGCGATTCAGCCTCGGGGACCGGACGCCCTCACCACCTGAGGATTGCATAGAAACAAAGAAGATAGGAGCAGGAGTAGGCCTTTCGGCCCCTCGAGCCTGCTCCGCCATTCAATGAGATCATGGCTGATCATCCAAACTCAGTACCCTGTCCCTGCTTTCTCCCCATATCCCTTTAGCCTTAAGAAATATATCTAACTCCTTCTTAAATATATTTAATGAATTGGCCTCTACTGCCTTCTGTGGTAGAGAATTCCACAGGTTCACCACTCTCTGGGTGAAGAAATTCCTCCTCATTTCTGTCCTAAATGGCTTAGCCCTTATCTTTAGACTGTGACCCGTGGTTCTGGACTCCCCCGCCATCGGGAACATCCTTCCTGCATCTAGTCTGTCTAGTCCTGTTAGAATTTTATAAGTTTCAATGAGATCCCCTCTCATTCTTCTAAACTCTAGCGAATATAAGCCTAATCGACCCAATCTCTCCTCATACGTCATTCCTGCCATCCCAGGTATCAGTCTGCAACTCTCCCCCCACCCCAGGTGCAGGGATCGGACCCCCCCCCCCCCCGCCTATGGGGGATTGGACGCCCTATCCTGGGCTGAGCACTGACCTGTTGCTGCAGCCTCCTTCTCCGAGTTCCCCACACAGATGGAAGCCAGCCTGGAACCCGCCTCAGATGTCGTACGCACGCTGTGGCGTACTGGGAAACCCGACCCAGTGGGTTTCCTGCCGTCTCCCAGGTTTCGCCGCACCGCACCCGGGAAAATCCAGCCCTTGGTCAAAGAGGTAGGTTTTTAAGGAGCGACTTAAAGGAGGAGAGAGGTAGAGAGGCGGAGAGATTTAGGGAGGGAAGTCCAGAGCTTAGGGCCTAGGCAGCTGAAGGCACGGCCACCAATGGTGGAGCGATTAAAAATCAGGGATGCACAAGAGGCCAGAATTGGAGGAGCGCAGATATCTCGGAGGGTTGTGGGGCTGGAGGAGGTTACAGAGATAGGGACAACTTCTTACAACCATTCACAAGCAGGGTGCCTTTCTCTCTACCTGTTCTTCCCGCTTCCCGTCAATTTCCTTCTGTAAAGGCACTGACTTTATTGGGCTTCCGTGGGCGCAAGGTACCTTTTCCAAGTAGTTATTCTTCATGTGTGAACCTTGACAGTGAGGTTTGACAGAATATTCAACTATGGAGGTCATGAAAGATAATCACGATCCTGTATTTACCAACTGGATCGGAAGCAGGAACCCTGGCTGTTTTTTCCTTCCCTAGCTTGCGTATTTTCCTGTTGGTAAAGTGCCTACTCTCTGCTTGGCACCTCTGCAGGTGCATGCATTTGTCTATCACTTTGTGGTTCGGCATCTTAATACACTAACACACTCCATCACAGACTTGTGCATCGCTAGGACTTAAATTTTATAAAGGTGGAGCTATTAAACAGGCAACCAGCAAAGTTGATGTCTGAGGAATATTCACATTCTGACACATCTACTATATCTGCTGCCTCCAGACGGCTGTATTGTGGTTTTATCCATTTGAATATCGATTTTTAAAATAATTACTGTAGTGTACAAAGTTTAAAAATAAAGTTTGATTCCTCCTCTGTACTGAGATTGCTGATCTTGGCCAGGATGGGGATAGATGTGATACAATTCGTCCCAGGACACCTGACAAAGGGATAGGCGCCATAGGCAGCTTGCCCACATTATTTTGATAAGAACATAAGAATTAGGAGCAGGAGTTGGCCATTCGGCCCCTCGAGCCTGCTCCGCCATTCAATAAGATCATGGCTGATCTTCGACCTCAACACCACTTTCCTGCCTGATCCCCATATTCCTTGATTCCCCTAGAGTCCAAGGGGGAAAAATTCGGTATCGCCCCATTTGGGGCGCCATTATCGGCCGTGCGCAAAGTTTAGCGCCTGGCACTAATTATCACCTCCGACAGTAAACTTGGCTTTTATCGCCCCTGGAGGTGATTGGAGCGCTAAATCAGGCGCTTCACACCTGTCTTAAGGCGCAAAGGCCGAGGAGCGAGGCGCTACCTCAGAGCGCTGGCGAAGCAAGAAAGGGCCAATCAAAATGAACCTGCAAAGTGCTGCTCAGTACTCAAAACTCCTTCACACAGCGTTGAATCTCTCCAGAAGTCTCTCTCTCTCTCTCTGAATGCGTGGTGCAAAAATGTCACCGACAAAAAAAGGCAGGAAGCGGTCGCCTTTAAATAGCGCTCCCCCAGTCCCTTTCTGACACCATAACGCTCCCCTCAACCTGTCGTTGCTAGCGACAGGCGGTAAGGCAGGGGGCGCCACTCAATATCCGGTCCGGGGCGCTACCGGGGCGTTGTGCACTCGACTGACGTCACAATCTGCCGGCGCTGGAGATTGTGGCGGTAGTGTTTAGCGCCGCCGCAAAATGTCCAGTTAATTTCATGAGCAGCGCAAACATTGCCGCACTCGGGCGCTAGTTGCTTTGCGCCCCATTAGCGCCCTCTTAAGGCGCTAATGGGAGGCGCAACCAACTGAATTTTCCCCCCCAAAAATCTATCGATCTCAGCCTTGAATATACTCAAAGACTCAGCATCCACAGCCCTCTGGGGCAGAGAACGGCAAAGATTCACAACCCTCTGAGTGAAGAAATTCCTCCTCATCTCAGTCTTAAATGGCCGACCCCTTATTCTGAGACTATGCCCCCTAGTTCTAGACACTCCAGCCAGGGGAAACAACCTCTCAGCATCTACCCTGTCAATCCCCCTCAGAATCTTATATGTTTCAATGCGATCACCTCTCATTCTTCTAAACTCCAGAGAGTATAGGCCCAATCTACTCAATCTCTCCTCACAGGACAACCCTTTCATCCCAGGAATCAATTTAGATGAGGCCGGAGGCCCAATTTTGGGCCAGCCTTGGGCCTCCTGGTTCAGACGCGCATTGCGTCCACCCCTAAGTGTGTGGATGTGGGATGAAGATATGACGGCTTTGGGCTATGCTGTCTTCGCTGGTTGAACAGCCTGCCAAAACATACTGCCAAAAGCAACACATGAAGAAGGCGTAAGGTACCTGTGGGGAGATGGTCCCTATATAACTGTTTCCCAGACACAGCATCCGCTTCAGGAGTAGAGGGAAGAAAAAAATAGTAAAGAGCATTTACAACCCATGTTTTTATCTGAGGAGGAACGGGTAAGAAACTCGAGTCCTGGGAATGAATCTCGTGTGGAATCTATCACAGATGTTGCAGTTCCTCAGTACCTCTTGTGGTTACTGTTCCAGTTCTGTATTGATAAAGGACTGCATGTGAATTAAACTTTACCCTAATACTTTCACAACTACCACATGATTACCAAAGAGTGGTCCAGAAGATCTTCGGGGCAGCGGTCCTATCAATTACACCAGAACTGCGCCTGCCAGTGACTGTGCTGTAGTGTGCGGAGTCAGTATTTAAATACAGGAGGCAGGCACCTGCATCACTATGGTGCATTGTCAGTGCCTGCCTGCCGTGAGATTCGTTAAAATGCAGCCTTGACGTCCAGACCTGCGGCGGGGGGGGGGAGGTGGTTGTTAGGAAGGGGAAGGATGATGAAACCTCTGCCAAAAGGCCCCCTTAGATCTTCAGGGGTCCAGGCCATAACCCCAGCCTAGGCTCCTAAGATGGGCCCCACAGCCGCCATTGAGGAGGTTGGTACGCCGTTCCTCGGCGGGTGTACCAACTTCCAAAAATCACCCACCTTCTGCGAGGCTGAGTTTGTGGGGACTTGAACATAGTGAGCTCCCATCTTTGGCCTGCTTCCTCCATGTCACTGTCCTTGTAAGGGTCTGGCAGAGGCTCTGACATTTACAATGTCCCATGGGAATTAACAGGGGAGGCTGAGTACTGGCACATCTTGCACTCAGATAAGGACCTTTTTCTGATACAGCACAGAAGGAGGCCATTCGACCCATCATGCCTGTGCCAGCTCTTTGAAAGAGCTCTCCAATTAGTCCCACTCCCCTGCCCTTTCCCCATAGCTCTGCAAATTTTTCCTTTTCAAGTATTTATCCAATTCCCTTTTGAAAGTTTCCTGCTTCCACCGACCTTTCAGGCAGCGCATTCCAGATCACAACAACTCACTGCATTAAAAAAATTCTCCTCATCTCCCCTCTGGTTCTTTTGCCAATTACCTTAAATCTGTGTCCTCTGGTTACCGACCCTCCTGCCACTGGAAACAGTTTCTCCCTATGTACCCTATCAGAAATCCTCCTAATTTTGAAATATTAAATCTCTATTAAATATCCCTTTAACCTTCACTGCTCTAAAGAGAACAACCCCCAGCTTCTCGAATCTCTCCACATAACTGAAGTCCCCCATCCCTGGTACCATTCTAGTAAACAAAGGAAAACAATGATACACCTGAGAGATTGAGGAATTTTGGTCCCAGGCCGTTCTTTGGTCGTCGTCGTACGTGTCTTCACACTGTTCCCTTTGGGGAACTGTATGAAGTGGTGGAAGGATTTCTGGCTGTGTTAACGCTCCTTCCGTGACCGTAACCATCTTCATACCAGCCATTAGGGTGGTTAGTCCTATGGCGGGAGGGTTTTACGGGCTCCCACAACCCATACGAGGGGGGGGGGCACCCACACACGCAAGTATCCTGCTGGATGTCAACCCAGAATTTAGAGCCGGAGCTCCGACTCCACTTGCTGGGACTGTCTGGAGCGGGGTTCGAAACCCTACACCTTCTGGCCCAGCGGCGAGGATGCTACCGCTATGCCAAAGGCCCACTCCTGTTCTTTGGTAACATCTAATAAAGTGGTTGGAAAACCTGGAGAACATTCACTTAGATGGCTACAACAACACCAATATTGCCAAAACAAATTCAGGCCAGGTTTTGATGTTGTCACTGAACCTGAAGTTAGTGGTGTCCTTGGAAAGTTAGCTCTCCATTGCAAAAGGGTTAGTTCTGGTCTGCTGCAATTGTTTCCCGTTGGTTCGTGCTGCTTTGCTTAAGCTCATGGAATGATGCAACCGTCGGCCTGTACCTCTGGGGGGAAAAAAGCAAAAAGAAAGAAATGTATAAACACCATAATTACAATTGTTACAGCTTGAGATTTCTGCCAGTACTTTAATCACTGTTCCCAACAATAAAGCAGCTTCCATCAACAGGCCAAGCCTCCGCCGAACTGAAACCCCTGCTCTTATAGGCTCCGTGAATCGAACAATGTGCAACAGAACTAACAATTACCCTTTAATTACAGTATAACACATGGGAGACCACTTAAGATGCCCATCTCACTCTCCTATCTATTCCGAAAGGCAGCAAATACCATGCTGTCAGACTGCTAGGCTCAGACTAAAACTAATAATCAAGTTTATTTATAAGCAAGATAATTGCACAGCAACAATAAGGCACAGCAAGTTAATTGATGATGCACATACTTAGAAAATAGTAAAGATAAAACCAGTGATCTTGGATAAAACAGAACTGAGGGAGACTGCTGGAGCATGTTACAAACTTGTTGGGAAAGAGACTACATTCACGGTGGTCAGGAGCAGAGAGTAGTTTTAAGGCATCAGAATTTTTATGGTTGTCACTGCACAATAGCTTATTCCCATCTGTATGTGTTCTACTTGTTTCTTTTCTATACCTATATTTAGTTAGTTAATTCAGAATGTGAGTCCAGCTCGATTGTGGTTTGTTTGCAGGGGACTGGAGGATGTATCCCTAATCTTCTTCTTAGGCAGTCCCTCGGAAACGAGGATGACTTGCTTCCACATTAAAAATGAGTTCGCAGGTGACTGATGAGTCCAATGCGGCACCTAGTCTCTGTCACAGGTGGGGCAGACAGTGGTTGAAGGGGCGGGTGGGTGGGGTGCTTGTTATCCCTAATATTAAGGAGCTCACCCCTTTTGCGGAGCTGCTGAGGAAATACATAAGATCATAAGAACATAAGAATTAGGAGCAGGAGTCGGCCATACAGCCCTTCGAGCCTGCCCCGCCATTCAATAAGATCATGGCTGATCTTCGACCTCAACTCCACTTTCCTGCCCCATCCCCACATCCTTTGATTTTCCCTAGAGTCCAAAAATCTATCTCAGCCTCGAATATACTCAACGACTCAGCATCCACAGCCATTTAGGGTAGAGAATTCCAAAGATTCACAACCCTCTGAGTGAAGAAATTTCTCATCTCAGTCTTAAATGGCCGACCCCTTATCCTGAGACTGTGCCCCTTAGTTTTAGACTCTCCAGCCAGGGGAAACAACCTCTCAGCATCGACCCTGTCAATTCCCCTCAGAATCTTGTCTGTTTCAATGAGCTCTTGCTGTGGGAGATGGTGAGGTCAGGAGAACAGTGCTGGTACCAGGTTAGCGGCGCACAGCTATACCGTTGCCACTGCATCCCTGTGAAGCAGGACAGCTTACACTCTCTTCTCTGTCTCCTTAGAAACATTGGAACAGGAGGAGGCCATTCAGCCTCTTGAGCCTGTTCCGCCATTCAATTAGATCGTGGCTGATCTGTATCTTAACTCCATCTACCCGCCTTGGTTCTGTAACCCTTAATACCCTTACCTAACAAAAATCTATCAATCTCAGTTTTTAAATTTTCAATTGACCTAACCACAACAGCTTTTTGGGCGAGAGTTCCAGATTTCCACTACCTTTTGTGTGAAGAAGTGCTTCCTGACATCACCCCTAAACGGCCTGGCTCTAATTTTAAGGTTGTGCCCCCTTGTTCTGGACTCCCTCTCTCTATCTACCCTTTAATCATCTTAAACACCTCAATTATATCACTCCTTAATCTTCTATAAAGGGAATACAAACCTAGTCTATGCAACCTGTCCTCATAAAACCATTTTAGCCCCAGTATCGTTCTGGTGAATCTGCACTGCACCTCTACCAAGGCCAATATATCCTTCCTGATGTGAGATGTCCAGAACTGAACGTAGCACTCCAGATGCGGTCTAACCGATGATCAGTTTGGGTTCCACCAAGACCGCTTGGCTCCAGACCTCATTACAGCCTTGGTCCAAACATGGACAAAAGAGCTGAATTCCAGAGGTGAGATGAGAGTGACTGCCCTTGACACCAAGGCAGCATTTGGCTGAGTGTGGCATCAAGGAGCCCTAGTAAAACTGAAGTCAATTGGGCTCAGAGGAAAACTCTCATTGCTGGAGTCATACCTAGCACAAAGAAAGATGGTTGTGGTTGTTGGAGGCCAATCATCTCAGCTCCAGGACATCGCTGCAGGAGTTCCTCAGGGAAGTAGGCCCAACCTACTTCAGCTGCTTCATCAATGATCTTTCCTCCATCATAAGGTCAGAAGTCATAGAGTCATAACGGCACAGAAGGAGGCCATTCGGCCCATCGAGCCCGTGCTGGCTCTCTGTAGAGCAATCCAGTCAGTCCCATTCCCCCGCTCTATCCCCGTAGCCCTGCAAGTTTATTTCCCTCAAGTGCCTATCCAGTCTCCCCTTGAAAACATTGAGTGTCTCCACTTCCACCACTTCCGTCGGCAGCGAGTTCCAGGTCCTCACCACTCACTGTGTGATAACATTTTTCCTCACATCCCCCCTGTATCTCTTGCCCAAAACCTTAAATCTGTGTCCCCTAGTCCTTGTACCACCAACTAGTGGGAAGAGCCTTTCCCCGTCTAGCCTATCCAAACCCGTCATAATCTTGTACACCTCTATCAAATCACCCCTCAACCTCCTTTGCTCTAATGAAAACAAATCCAGCTTCTCCAACCTGTCCTTGTAGCTAAGATCCCCCATCTCCGGAACCATTCTGGTAAATCTCCTCTGCACTCTCACCAGGGCCTTCACATCCTTCCTAAAGTGTGGTGACCAGAACTGGACGCAATACTCCAGTTGTGGCCTAACCAGCGCTTTCTAAAGGTTCAGCATAACTTCTCTACTTTTGTACTCAATACCTCTATTTATGAAACCCAAGATCCCATATGCTTTGCTAACCACTGGGGATGTTCACTGACGACTGCACAGTGTTCAGTTCCAATCGCAACTCCTCAGATAATGAAGTGGTCCATGCCTGCATGCAGCAAGACCTGGACAACATCCAGGCTTAGGCTAATAAGTGGAAAGTAACATTTGAGCCATACAAGTGCCAGACAATGACCATCTCCAACAAGAGAGAGTCTAACCACCTACCCTTGACATTCAATGACATTACCATTGCAGGCCCCCACCAACATTCTCGGTGTTGCCAATGACCAGAAACTCAATTGGATCAGCCACATAAATTCCATGGCTTCTAAAGCAGGTCAGAGGCTGGGTATTCCACGGCGAGTGGCTCGCCTCTTCTCCCCAAAAAAGCCTGTCCACCACCTACAGGGCAGAAGTCAGGAGTGTGATGGAATACTCTCCGCTTGCCTGGATGAGTGCAGCTGCAACAACACATCAAGAAGCTCAACACCATCCAAGGCAAAGCAGTCCGTTTGATCGGCAGCCTATCCAATCCTTAAACATTCACTCCCTCCACCACCGGTGCACCATTGCTGCAGTGTATACTATCCACAGGATGCACGTCAACATCGCTCCAAGAATTCTTCGACAACACCTCGAAAACCCGTGACCTCCACCACCTGGAAGGACAAGGGCAGCAGGTGCATGGGAACTCCATCACCGTCAAGCAATGTTCCCTCTAATTTTCTTTGGCGCCGGCCATTCAAAATAACCCGCATGCGCAGTTTTTGCGTTGAAAAGCTGGCAAGTCGGCTGCGTGGGGTCCCAGGAGTGCTGCGAGGCCCCGGAATGTTGCCTCCAAGTTCCCCTCCAAGTCACACACCATCCTGACTTGGAAATATATCAGCGTTCCTTCATCGTCGCTGGGTCAAAATCCTGGAACTCCCTCCCTAACTATGGGAGTACCTTCACCACACGGACTGCATCGGTTCAAGAATGCGGCTCACCACCACCTTCTGAAGGGCAACTAGGGATGGGCAATAAATGCTGGCCTTGCCAGCGACGCCCACATCCCTCGAATGAATAATAATTTTAAAAATTCAGGACCGCTGCCTGCAGTAGTTGAATTCCATCTAGTCAGCTTTAGGTTTGGTATAACTATCATAAAGACAGCTAAATATCATTAGTCAGTGCGGGGGAGTAACAGTGCTAGTTTCAATATCATCACATTGCATGACATATTCACTGGAGGAAGGCAGCATCTGTGGATCTAATATGAATCTCATTATATCAATCTATAAATTACATCTTTGACAGACCAATGTGGGCTGCACAAGTTCTGTAATTCTACAAAAATATACCAGTGGGTAGGTCTCAGAAAACTGTGCTAGATGTGGTATTGGTTACATGTGTGGAAAGGTTATACAGTATCTGTGTCTCTTCATAATGTTTATTCTCCAGTGAATAAGAAATGAGTCCTGGGGAGTGTGCAGATGGCTCAGAATGTGCCTGCACATATGAATAGGAGATAATGAACTAGTCTACATTTAGAAGTAAACCTACTCAAGTCTTAGTCTGTGGAACAAAATAAAAGCTGTAGCTATAGAATCACCTGCAATGGCTTCTCTTCCCGATCCCGCATTGTTACCTCTGGTGTCCTGCAAGGGTCTATCCCCTCCTATTCCTCATCTACATGCTGCCCTTCGGTGATATCATCCAGTGACACAATGTGAATTTTCACATGTACGCTGATGATGCCCAGCTCTACCTCTCTGTTGTGTCTGTGTATAATAAGACACGGACTGCAGGAGAACGGTACAACAAGTGTTTACTCAACGGGGCTCACACTGGAACTGATCTGTACAGATTACTACTCAGTGCTATATACAGGTGTGGTCACTGCCGGTACTACAGTATACCTGAGCTGTAAAAGATAGCTCCCCCCCTTAAAGGTATATACATTACAATTCCTCCCCTTTTAGATTAACAGTACCATAACACTCATTTAACAATTAAATATCAAACTAATTACAATTAACACTTTTAACATGCAACATTAGCTGAAAATAGTCTATTTATATATTCAGTCTTTGGGGAGGCTTCCTGATCCTTTCTGGATAGCGCCTTCCCGAGTGTCTTGCTCTTGGTGCGGAGGCGATTCTGGCCCCCTGTCGTCGGTTGGTTCATCAGCTTCCGATGCTACTGTTTCTGGGGTAGATGCGACCTGTACGTCGGGTTCATCACCAGGTACGTATGGGCGAGGCATGGGGTTGACTTGTTCCTGTGACTCTAGGATCTGGTCAGCATGGCGTCTCACGATGCTCTCCCCAACGTCCACTGTGTACATTAGTGGGCCCTGCTGTGTGCATATCGCTCCTGGCTGCCATTTTTCTGTTCGGTAGTTGCGGGCCAAGACTGGTTGCCCTACATCGAAGCTCCTTGTTGGCTTCTCATGGATGTGCTGGAATTGCTTACTCTCAATATCTCTTCGTACGTTTGGTCTGAGCAAATCCAGGCGAGATCTTAACCTTCGGTTAAAGAACATCATGGCTGGGGCCTGGTTGGTGACTGCATGTGTTGCATTCCGGTAGGCGAACAGGAAATTGTCCACCTTGTGCTGCAGCGGAATGTTGTCATTGTACATAGCCTTTATTGCCTTCTTAAAGGTTTGTACGAACCTCTCAGCCAATCCATTTGTGGCTGGATGATACGGGGCGGATGTGTAATGCCTTACCCCATTCTTTTTCAAGAATCTCCGGAAATCTTCGGACACAAACTGTGGTCCGTTGTCGGAGCAAATCTGTTCTGGCAAGCCATTCCTGGCAAAAATGGTCCGTAGGACTGCAATAGTTTTCTCCGTGGTGGTGGAGGACATTTTGATGACCTCAGGCCATTTCAAGTGCGCATCCACGGCTATTAAAAACATTGAGTCCATGAATGGACCAGCAAAATCAATATGCACCCGTTGCCATGGAGATGAGGGCCACTCCCATGGGTGTAGAGGGGCCTGTGGTGGTGCATTTTGGACTTTCTGGCATCCTGAGCAGCTCTTGGTCAGGTCCTCGATTTGTTTATCGATTCCCGGCCACCACACATAAGCCCTGGCTAGGCTTTTCATTTTTACCCCTCCCAGATGACCCTCATGAAGCTCATTGAGCACTCTATCCCTTAACTTGGGTGGAATTACCACTCGGGATCCACACATCAAGGTCCCCCAGCACACTGACAGCTGTTCTCTCCTTGTCGAGAATGCTGGCAACAGTGAGTCGCCATGTGCTGGCCATCCCTTCACCGTCAAATCATATACCCGAGACAGTGTCGGGTCATTTCGGGTTTCCTTTTCGATACAAGCGTTAGTTACCGGTAGGTATTCAACTATAGTCGAATGGAATATTTCGACAGGATCCACTGCTGGTGCTTCCTCCGCAGTAGGCAGTGGCAGGCGTGATAGCCCATCAGCATTTCCATGCTGTTTCGTGCCCTTATCTTCAATTTCATAGTGGTGCGCCCCTAGAAAAAGTGACCATCTTTGTAGTCGTTGCGCAGTCATCACCGGAACGCCCTTCTTCAGATTTAAAATGGAGACAAGAGGCTGGTGATCAGTCAGCAAGGTGAATTTCTGCCCGTGCAGATAGTGATTGAACTTTTTCACTCCCCACACTAGGCTGAGGGCCTCCCTGTCAATCTGGGCGTAGTTACGCTCGGCTGAGGTTAGTGATCGTGACGCAAAGGCTATTGGCCTCTCTGAGCCGTCCGAGAATTTGTGCGACAGCACCGCTCCAATGCCGTAGGGTGACGCATCACATGCCAACCGAATTGGTAATGCCGGTTGTAATGGGCCAATACCTCTTTCGATGTGATTAGTGATTTGCTCTTCTGGAAAGCTCGTCTACATTCGTCACTCCACTTCTATGGCACCCCAGTTTGCAGTAGGGTGTTCAGTGGGTGTAGTATTGTAGACAAATTTGGCAAGAACTTACGGTAGTAGTTTACCAGCCGAGGAACGACCTCAGTTGTGACACATTTTCCGGTGCTGGAGCCTTGACTACTGCCTCAATCTTCTCTGGGGACTTATGTAACCCCTCTTTATCGATAACGTGGCCACAATACGAGATCTGTTTTCTAAAAAACTCGCATTTGGGGCGGTTAGCTCGGAGCCCATATTCCTGCAATCTAGTGAGCACCTGCTCCAGGTTGGCAAGGTGATCACTGTCATTTTCGCCCGTGACCAGGATGTCGTCCAAATAACACTGGGTCCCTGGGATCCCTTGCAGGACTTGTTCCATTGCCCTCTGCCAAATAGCCGGAGCTGATGCTACCCCGAATACCAGCCGGTTGTATTGGTAGAGACCTTTATGGGTGTTGATTGTGAGTTTTTTTTTTATGCTTCTTCTACCTCCATTTGCAGATACGCCTGGGCCAGATCAATCTTAGTGAAGCGTTTCCCTCCAGATAGCGAGGCGAAAATATCTTCAATCCGTGGAAGTGGATATTGTACGGTGTGAAGGACCGGGTTCACTGTTACCTTAAAGTCCCCACAGATGCGAACCTTCCTTGGTTCCCCAGGCGTACTGCTCAACAATTTTTTCATCACAGGGACGATGGGTGTAGCCCACTCGCTCCAGTCTACCTTGGACAGTACACTTGAACGTTCCAGACTCTTCAGCTCTGCTTCGACGGCTGGGCGGATCGCATAAGGTACCGGTCTGGCCTTTAAAAATTTTGGGCTTGCGTTTTCTTCAATGTTAATCATTGCTGTCATGCCTTTTAGTGTTCCGAGTCCTTGCTGGAACACTTCTTTCGCGTCAGTTAGGATCTTTGACCGTCGCCCAGGTGTGACGTCATCATCCTTTTTGTCAGCCACAGTCAGTGCCTGTATGGAATGCCAATCCAGTTGTATTTTCTGGATCCATTCACATCCCAGTAATGGTGGTCCTCCATCTTGCAATACATACAGGTCTAGTTTTGGTGTTTCCTTACCGTTATATATAACGATCACCCTTATTTTTCCTTTGGGGTAGATTTTTTGCCCCGTGTACGTCTTCAAAATAATTTTTGTGTCTCTCAAGGGTATGTGTGAGAATAGCCGCTCATAGTCCTGTCCGTTTATGACTGTTAGGGCTGATCCTGTGTCCAATTCCATCTTTACCTGGACTCCTGCTATCTTGAGAGTGACCCAAATGGTTCGGTGATCCTCCGTTGTGATCACATTATGTCGTTTCAGACAACTCAGTTCCCTGCTTTCGGAGTCGTTATCACTCTTTTGTTCGTCTGAACTATTCTCCGTCATCTTATGTACCTTCTTGTACTTTTCTTTGGTAGGTTTCTTATTGCTGGTTTTCTTTCCCGACCTGCAGACTCGTGCTATGTGTCCTACTTTTCCACACTGTCTGCACACTTTGTCTTTGAACCAGTAATCATTCTGGTCGTGTGTTGTTCTGCCGCAGCGATAGCACTTCTCTGTTCTATATGACATTTCGTTTGTGCCATATTCTTGCGGTCTCTGTTGTATCTCTGCAGCGCCCCGTGCTGCTGCTTCATATGATACCGCAATGCTGAAAGCCTTTTCCAGCGTAAGGTCCTTTTCAGATAAAAGCCGTTTCTGGGTTCCTTCACTTTGAAGCCCACACACAAACTTGTCCCTTAAGGTATCTGCCAGTCCCGCTCTAAACTGGCAGTGTTTCGATAGTTTGCGCAGTTCTGTTAAATAATCAGCATTGCTTTCATCCTTATGCTGGTTCCGTTTGTGAAACTTGAATTTTTCTGTTATCAGCAGCGGTGTGGGGTTTAAATGTTCCTGTAGTATCGTTACTATGTCTTCAAAACTCTTTTCCATTGGCTTCGTTGGGGTTACTAGATTTCGTAATAAACCATACGTCTTTGCACCCATTAAATTTAACAATACCGACGCTTTCTTGTCATCTGACACCTCATTTGCCTTGCAGTATACCTCTATTCGTTCGACATATGTAGTCCAATCTTCGACTTCATTGTCAAACACGGTGATACTGCCACTCTTCGGCATTTTGGGTGTAGTTTAAAATGGCGTCTCCCAATGGCTTAAAATGGCGTCTCCCGCGCTTTCCTTCCTCCCCCACTGCTGCCAACGCCGCTCCCGGCGGTTGTCGTGGCAATGGCGGCGCCCTGTAGATTTTGCGCGCTTCTCCTGCACTGCTGCCAACACCGCTCTCGGCGGTCCTCGTGGCAATGGCGGCGCCTCGCGGGTTTCTGCGTGTCTCTCTCTCCCTCTCTTCGATGCTGCTTGGCCCCTGAACATCGGCTGTGCCCTGTGCGCTCTGCCCTCTCTCTCTCTCCCCCGTCGACGCTGCTCGGCCCTTTGCTGTGCCGCTCGGTCGGGCTCTAGCCCACCGCTGTCCGGGAAGGGTCTGCGCACTACCTGTTGCCAGCCCGTTTCGCTGGACCACCTCGACTGGAAAGCCAAGCCTGGCTCTCGACAGCCTCCCCCGCAATTCTCGAGTCTCTGCTGGATGACTGGGCGGTTGCCCATGGTCGACGCCCGAGTCTCTGGCCTTGACCTCCAATCCACTGATCTCCAGGAACGAATCCCCGGGAGGTGATGCAGAGTTGCAGGTAGGTTCGAACTTGCCTTGTCGCCAATGTTGTGTCCGTGTATAATAAGACACGGACTGCAGGAGAACAGGTGATTACTCAACGGGGCTCACACTGGAACTGATCTGTACAGATTACTACTCAGTGCTATATACAGGTGTGGTCACTGCCGGTACTGCAGTATGCATGAGCTGTAAAAGATAGTTCCCCCCTTAAAGTTATATACATTACACTCTCCTTCACCTCTCTCGAACCCTCCTCCGTCTCTATACTATCAGCCTGCTTGTTTGACATCCAGCACTGGATAAGTAGAAATTTCCAATTAAATATTGGGAAGACCGAAGCCATTGTCTTCGGTTCATCCACAAACTCCATTCCCTTTCCACTGATTCGATCTCTCTCCCCGCCAGCTGTCTAAGGCTGACCAAGTCTGTTTGCAACCTTGGTGTCATATTTGATGACGAATTGAGTTTCCTACCTCACATCCGTTCTATCACTAAGACCACCCATTTCCACCTTCGTACTCTCACCCGTCTCTGTCCTTACCTCAACCTATCTGTTGCTGAAACCCTCATCCATGCCTTTATCACCTCCAGACTTGACTATTCCAACGCTTTCCTGACCCACCACCCTTGTTCTACTCTCGATAAACTTGAGGTCATCCAAAACTCTGCCACTCGTATCCTAACTCGCACCAAGTCTCACTCACCGCTTCTCGCCTTATCATTCCTCCTTCAAGATGCTCCTTAAAACCTACATCTTTGACTAAGCATTTGGTCATCTGCCCTAAGATCTCCTTATATGGCTTGGTGTCAATTTTGTTTTGATAACACTCCTGTGAAGCGCCTTGGGATGTTTTATTACATTAAGGATGCTATATAAATATAAGTTGTTGTTATATTAAAGTGAGAAAAAAATCATTTTTGTGAAATTACCATAAGGAGCTGAACTAGGTTTTGCACATTGCCTTCCATTTGATTTGTTTGTGTTCAATTCAAATCAAGTTTGTGAGGAAAATGTTCTGTCCCAGGGTGCCAACATTTTCGGGTTGGCTCATTCCAATTGGTCTGTCTGTCTTTGTGTGGAGATCTCTGTGACTCTTCCTGTACATCTAACAAGTTATATGGCTCCATGGAGCGCCATACTCACAATCTGAATGCAAGTCACTACCAGTTTTGGTAGGAGTACTAAAAAAAATCAACCGAGTGTGCACATTAATACACAGGATGAGTATTTGTGGGGTGTGATTTGTAATGTGCACTAGCACAGGGATGAGAAAGACTTGCATTTATATAGCACCTTTCATAACCTCAGGAGGTCCCAAAGTGCTTTACAGACAATGAACTACTTTTGAAGTGTAGTCACTGTTGTAATGTAGGAAATGCAGCAGCCATTTTGCGCACAGCAAGCTCCCACAAACAGCATTGCGATAATGACCAGATAATGTTTCTTTAGTGATGTTGGTTGAGGGATAAATATTGGCCAGGACACCGGGGAGAACTCCCCTGCTCTTCTTCAAAATAGTGCCATAGGATCTTTTAAGTCCACCTGAGCGAGCAGACGGTTTAACGTCTCATCTGAAAGACGGTACCTCTGACAGTGCAGCACTCCCTCAGTGCTGCACTGGAGTGTCAGCCTAGATTACTGTACCTGTGTTTAAATGGGCCTGCAATTTGTCTCACGCATTTTGATCATTAATCTCACTACTATCATTTCCTCAATTTCACAGCTCTGGGTAATTAACTTCGAACTGGTTTTTTGGTGAGGGTGAAGGCGGAGTGGTGCAAAAGTCCCTGGAAAATTAATGGTGCAATCACTTGCTCCATAATTTCCTCTGTCATTTGTGCCTTTCAAGGGTCCCTGCGCCTAGCAACTGAAACTAATCCAGGCAACTTTTTCAGTGCTGTGGCTCTGGGCAGCACTCTCGCCTCTGAGTCAGAAGGTTGTGGTTCAGAGTCCCACTCCAGAGACTTGAGCACAAAAATCTAGGCTGACACTCCAGTGCAGTACTGAGCAGGTGCTGCATTGTCGGAGGTGCCATCTTTTGGATGAGACGTTAAACCGAGGCCCCGTCTGCTCTCTCAGGTGGATGTAAAAGATCCCATGGCACTATTTCAAAGAAGAGCAGGGGAGTTAACTCTGGGGCCAATATTTATAGCTCAATCAACATCACTAAAACAGATTATCTGGTCATTATCACATTGCTGTTTGTGGGAGCTTTGCTGTGCGCAAATTGGCTGCCGCGTTTCCTACATTACAACAGTGGCTACACTTAAAAAAAAAAGTGCTTCATTGGCTGTGAAGTGCTTTGGGCCATCCTGAGGTGGTGAAAGAACATAAGAAATAGGAGCAGGAGTAGGACATTTGGTCCTTCGAGCATGCTCCGCCATTCAATAAGATCATGGCTGATCTTCTACCTCAATTCCACTTTCCTGCACTATCCCTTGATTCCCTTAATATTCAAAAATCCATCGATTTCTGTCTTGAATATCCTCAACGACTGAGCCTCCACAGCCCTCTGGGGTAGAGAATTCCAAAGATTCACCACCCTCTGAGTGAAGAAATTTCTCCTCATCTCAGTCCTAAATGGCCGACCCCTTATTCTGAGACTGTGACCCCTGGTTCTAGACTCCCCAGCCAGGGGAAACATCCTCCCTGCATCTACCCTGTCAAGCCCTGTAAGAATTTTGTAAGCTTCAATGAGGTCACCTTTCATTCCTCTAAACTCTAGAGAATATAGGCCCAGTCTACTCATTCTCTCCTCATAGGACAATCCCCCCTATTCCCAGGTACCAGTTCACCTTGCGCTCCCTCTGTGGCGCTATAGCAACGCACCTCTATCCTTTGCAGTCCGGAGGCGCACGGCCCCCGCACCCCACGTGGGGAAAGCAGCAGGACCAATCCGATTGGATTAGAATTTGAGCGGGCTCCCGATCTGCGCATGCCCTGTCTTGCGCTGCCGCACGGTCTGCCGGGAGCAGCGGCTGTGATTGGTGGGCTGGCTCTCCCGCCCTCATGCCGGGCGGCGCTGGCTCGCTCGCGCTCTTGCAGTCCGTCCGTCAGTCGGGCGGGACGGGTTGAGGTCTGTAAGCTCGCTTCAAGCTTCTTCTCAGCTATTTATAACCGGCTAACAATCAGTGTAGGTGGTGGCTCAGGGGATGTAAAGCCGGCGGTGATCTTCTCACCCGTCATATTCTTCGAGGGCGGAGGTGGACGCCTTCCCGCTGGGGTGTCGCCAACCCGGCCATAGGCCTGGGAGAATATTCGGTTCCTTCATGGGAAGGAGTGGCCGGGTTATCAGGGGTCGGTGTCCAGAGGCCCGACATGCGAGCTCCACATCAAGGGGAGGGGGGAAGGGAGTGGTGGGGTGCGAAGGATGGTATTTGGGTTGTGTGAGGGTCCATTTATTGAGAGTTATATTATATAGGGCAGGATTATTGGGAATGGGAGCTGTGGATCAGGTATATGTGGGCAGGATTATTGGGAATGGGAGCTGTGGATCAGGTATATGTGGGCAGGATTATTGGGAATGGGAGTTGTTGATTAGGTATATGCGGGAAGGATTATTGGGAATGGGAGCTGTGGATCAGGTATATGTGGGCAGGATTATTGGGAATGGGAGCTGTGGATCAGGGAGGCGTGGGCAGGAATATTGGGAATGGGAGCTGTGGATCAGGTATATGTGGGCAGGATTATTGGGAATGGGAGCTGTGGATCAGGAATATGCGGGCAGGATTATTGGGAATGGGAGCTGTGGATCAGGGAGGTGAGGGCAGGAATATTGGGAATGGGAGAATTGTAGATCAGGGATATGAGGGCAGGATTATTGGGAATGGGAGCTGTGGATCAGGTATATGTGGGCAGGATTATTGGGAATGGGAACTGTGGATCAGGACTATGTGGGCAGGATTATTGGGAATGGGAGCTGTGGATCAGGTATATTTGGGCAGGATTATTGGGAATGGGAGCTGTGGATCAGGTATATGTGGGCAGGATTATTGGGAATGGGAGCTGTGGATCAGGAATATGCAGGCAGGATTATTGGGAATGGGAGCTGTGGATCAGGGAGGCGAGGGCAGGAATATTGGGAATGGGAGCTGTGGATCAGGTATATGTGGGCAGGATTATTGGGAATGGGAGCTGTGGATCAGGAATATGCGGGCAGGATTATTGGGAATGGGAGCTGGATCAGGAATATGCGGGCAGGATTATTGGGAATGGGAGCTGTGGATCAGGGAGGTGAGGGCAGGAATATAGGGAATGGGAACTGTGGATCAGGGAGGTGAGGGCAGGAATATTGGGAATGGGAGCTGTGGATCAGGGAGGTGAGGGCAGGAATATTGGGAATGGGAGAATTGTAGATCAGGGATATGAGGGCAGGATTATTGGGAATGGGAGAGCTGTGGATCAGGGAGGTGAGCAGGATTATTGGGAATGGGAGCTGTGGATCAGGGATGTGAAGGCAGGATTATTGGGAATGGGAGAGCTGTGGATCAGGGATGTGAAGGCAGGATTATTGGGAATGGGAGAGCTGTGGATCAGGGATGTGAGAGCAGGATTATTGGGAATGGGAGAGCTGTGGATCAGGGATGTGAGGACAGGATTATTGGGAATGGGAGCCGTGGATCAGGAATGCGAGGGCAGGATTATTGGGAATGGGAGAGCTGTGGATCAGGGATGTGAGGCTGGATTATTGGGAATGCATTGGGGAGGTTACTAGAAGTGTTAAATTGGGGTTTTAAAATGTGGTGGGTTTGTGAGGGTCAGGTTATAGGCACTGAGAGCCGTTTATCAGCAGTGTGAGTGCTGAATAAATGGTAGTATGAGTGTTGGGATTGTAAAACAATCCTTTAAAAAATAGTTTTAAAACAGATGTATTAGCATTTTTAAATCAATTTTTTTAGTGGCCAATATTGAGAGTTTTAAGAGCCTTTTAAATCACCTTTTTAAATTATTATTTTGTTAGTGAAGGAAACCATTGTGCCAAATGGAGGACTCCAGTTCTGACAACTGGAATGTGGTATGCGAGCGGATTCATTCCCGGCATGATGGGCATTGGACACTGCGGTTCAGGGAAGACTTGCAGGATAGGGAGCAGCTGCTGTGTGTTGCCTGTGTGATAGAGATGGTGGAAGACAACGGGATATCGGTAAGAAAGTGAAAAGTACATTATTGTAATCCGTGTAGTGTAAACTTAATTTGGAAAATTGTAATAATCTTTCTCACTGTAATAGCAGAAAAAAGTAAGATGTTCATGTGAAAATATTGAATTAATAGGGTAGAATACCTGTGGGGCTTCCTTGGTCTGCTGTTTACCCCATTTCTGTGGGGTTTCTGACGACCTTCTGCTAAAATTATGATGGGAGACCGGGTGAACCCTTGTGGAAATGACTGATGATTGGCTGATAACTGAGCTATTGCTTTACGATTCTAGAATTGAACTCCGTGTCCTTGGCTTAGGGAAGGGAAAAAATTAATCAGCGTTGTCAGCTGGAAAAGTCCACTGGTGAGCAAAAGAATAGAATTAGGCTCGGCTGGCATGGTTGGATAGACCAGCTCCATGTCAAAACAGCCTGATTTTATGCTGTCAATTCTGGCAGAAGTGCCTTCCCATTTTTGGGTGGGTGCATGTAAGTGAGGGGGGGGGTGTCGACAACGTGATGTCATGCACCTCATTTCTGCTGGGGGAGTCAGAACCAGGGGTCACAGTCTAAGGATAAGGGGTAAGCCATTTAGGACTGAGATGAGGAGGAATTTCTTCACCCAGAGAGTGGTGAACCTATGGAATTCTCTACCACACAAGGCAGTTGAGGCCAATTCATTAAATATATTCAAGAGAAGGAGTTGGATATATTTCTTAAGGCTAAAGGATCAAGGGTAAGGGAGAAGCAGGGACAGGGTACTGAATTTGGATGATCAGCCATGATCTCATTGAATGGCGGAGCAGGCTCGAGGGGCCGAAAGGCCTACTCCTGCTCCTAGTTTCTATGTTTCTATGTAAAAGGGATGATGGTGCAGGTAAAAGGAGATGGTAATGGACAAGTTAAGAAACAAAAGATGGCTCTCGATGAAGTGTAAATGGCACTGGCAGAGTGAAGACAGACTGCCATGTGGGAGAGAGAATTAAAAAAAAATGGAAAAAAAAGATGAGGGGCCAGAGGTTATGATCTGAAATTGTTGAACACTATGTTGAGTCCAGAAGGCTGTAAAGTGCCTAATCGAAAGATGAGGTGCTGTTCCTCGAGCTTACGTTGAGGGATAATAAATCTTCTATCTATCTATCTATCTATCTATCTTCTATTCTATCTTCTATCTATCTATCTATCTATATATATAAATCGGTACTTCTGTCTGTCATTCTGTCTTGTCATTCTGTCATTCTGTCTGTCATTCTGTCTGTCATCGCGTGTGCGTCTGGCGGGCTATGCGCTCGAAAGTTACATGGCGTACCTACGTGCGCGTTACCTCCAAAGAAAGCTTACGCCTCTGAGACGGTTTTAAGCGTATTTACGTTCGGCCGGGCTAAAATCGCGCCCGCGGTATCCCAAAAACCTTCAACATTCCGCTCATTAGCATCTCATTATCCGCTCATTAGCGACAGAGTGACCTCGAGGTCGACCAATCGTACGGCGGCTTGCTGCCGCGTGCGGCCGGCCCCTCCTACGGTCGAGTGACGGGACGATTGACTAATCCTACACTTTGGTGACCTGACGGTCGACCAATCGGTGCGTGTGTGGGCGGGCCTTATCGTTCTGAACCGAGGTGAGTCGCCGCCATCTTGCTTCATTCTTTTTCCTGCTTTCTGCGTCTTTCTTTTTAAATATACATTTCCACCAAAATAAAATTGAATTATTAAGTTTTTAAAAAAAATCACTCATTTGTAAACCTAACCTGAACATTCTTTTTCCTACCTTTCCCCGTTTTTTCTTAGGCCTCAAAGCCTGCGCCTTTCTTGCCCAGGCCCGAGCTAGGTGATTGCGCTTCTGCAAAGCTCCTCAACCCCACCCCCCCCGCCGCCGTGTCACGTTACCCAGGGCAACGGCGTCAGCCACGAGGGTCAGGGTGCGCGCGCAGCAGGAGCAGGTGAGACGCGGCGTCTCTGTTCCGCGTTCGGCGGGGGGGGGGGGCGGGGCCGGCCGCCGGCCGTCTCTCAGAGCCGCAATCGGCCTCGGCCAGCGGGGCGTGGCTCGGCCGCCCGGCCGTCTCTCAGAGCCGCAATCGGGCTCGGCCGGGGGGGGGGGGGGGGGGCGCGAGGCTCGGAGAGCGGGGCTCTCGGGGGGGGGGGGGGGGGGGCTCGGAGAGCGGGCTCTCGGCCTGGCCCCCCCACTTCCGCCCCCGGCCCTCCCCTTCCGCCCCCCCTTACCCCCCCGCCCCTTCTTCCCCCCCTCCCTTCCCACCGCCCCTTTCCCCCCGCCCTCCCTTCCCCCCCCCTGCCCCCCCCTTCCCCCCCGCCCTCCCTTCCCCCCCCGCCCTCCCCCCCCCCCCCCCACCGCGCTCTCTCTCTCTCTTCCAACAACAACATGCCCTCGAAAAAGCCTCGGCACCGCCGGGCACTTCAGCTAGTATCTATCTATCTTCTATCTATCTATCTTATCTTATCTTATATATCTATCTTCTATCTCTATCTATCTATCTATCTACTATATATATAAATCGGTACTTCTGTCTGTCATTCTGTCTGTCATTCTGTCTGTCATCGCGTTGTACCTACGCGCGCGTTACCTCCAAAGAAAGCTTACGCTTCCGAGACGGTTTTAAGCGTATTTACGTTTCGGCCGGGCTAAAATCGCGCCCCGCGGTATCCGAAAAACCTTAACATTCCGCTCATTAGCATCTCATTATCCGCTCATTAGCGACAGAGTGACCTCGAGCTCGACCAATCGTACGCCGGGTTGCTGGCGTGTGCCACCGGGCCAATTGGTGCGTGTGTGGCCGGGCCTTATCGTTCTGAACCGAGGTGAGTTGCCGCCATCTTGATTCCAAACTTTTCCTTTCTTTTTCCCGCTTTCTGCGTCTTTAAAAAAAAAACGTTGCTTTTAAAACACATATTGTTTTAAAAAAAAAATGATTTAGAAAGTAATTAACTTATCTAATCTTAATTTTCCTACCTTTCCCCGTTTTCAGGTAGGCCTAGAAGCCTCGGCGTCTCCTCCGCACCCACGCCCGAGCTAGGCACCTCCCGGCCCCACTCGAAGGCTGGAGGGCCGAGCCTCAGCCCAGCGCCGCTAGGGTGCGCGCGCAGCAGGAGCTGAGACGCGGCGTCTCTCTCTGGCTCGGCCGGGGGGCGGGGCTTGCTGAGCGTCAAGCGTTACCCTGGCAACCGGGCCCGCCTGCCGTCTCGCACAGCCGTAATCGGCGGTCTTCACCTCGGGGTGGGGGCGGGGGGGGGGGGCCGCGACCCTCGTTGGGGGGGGGCCGCGACCCTCGGGGGGGGGGGGGGTGGTCGCGCACAGCAGCAGGAGCAGCTGAGACGCGGCGTCTCTCTCTCTGGCTCGGCCGGGGGGCGGGGGCTTGGTCAGCGTCACGGTTACCCTGGCAACCGGGCCCTCCGGCCGTCTCGCACAGCCGCAATGTTGAAGCCAGCTCGGGAGGCCGGTGCTCGGAAGATCCGCGCCTCCGGAGTTCGGTGCCTTGGTTGGTGGGGGGGGGTGCGAGCCTCGGGGGTGGGTGGGTGGTGGGCGAGGGGTGGGTGGTGGGCGAGTCGTGGGGGTGGGTGGTGGGCTAGCCTCGGGGTGGGGGTGGGGTGGGGGTGCGAGTCTCGGGGGGGCCAACCTCTGAGTTCGGGGGTGGGGATCGGGGCTCGGGAGTTTGGGGGGGACGGGGATCAGGGGGCTCGTGACTCTCCCCTTCCCCTCCCCTCCCCCCCTCCTCTCTCCTCCTCCCCCCCTCCTCCCCTCCCTCCCCCCGCCCCTTCTTCCCCCTCCTCTCTCCTCCTCCCCCCCTCCCCCCTCCCTCCCCCCCCGCCCGCCCTCCCTTCCCCGCCCTCCCCTCCCTCCCTCCCCTCCCCTCCCCCTCCCCTCCCCTCCCCCCCTCCCTCCCCTCTCTCCCTCTCTTCCCCCCAGTCCGCTCTCTCTCTTCCCCCCAGTCGCTCTCTCTCTTCCCCCCAGTCGCTCTCTCTCTTCCCCCCAGTCGCTCTCTCTCTTCCCCCCAGTCCGCTCTCTCTCTTCCCCCCAGTCGCTCTCTCTCTTCCCCCCAGTCGCGCTCTCTCTTCCCCCAGTCGCTCTCTCTCTCTCTTCCAACAACAACATGCCCTCGAAAAAGCCTCGGCACCGCCGGGCACTTCAGCTAGTATAGATATATAATAAAGCATATATATGAAGCGATGCTTCTGTCCTTCTGTTTGTCATTCTGTCTGTCATCGCGTGTGCGTCTGTCGGGCTATGCGCTCGAAGTTACAGGGCGTACCTACACATGCGTTACGTCGAAGAAAGCTTACCTTTCCAAAACGGTCTTAAGTGTATTTACGTTTCGGCCGGGCTAAATCGCACCCGCGGTATCCGAAAAAGCTTCAACATTCCGCTCATTAGCATCTCATTATCCGCTCATAGCGACAGAGTGACCTCGAGGTCGACCAATCGTACGCCGGCTTGCTGCCGCGTGCGGCCGGCCCTCCTACGGTCGAGTGACGGGACGATTGACCAATCCTTACCGCTTTGGTCACCTGACGGTCGACCAATCGGTGCGTGTGTTGGGTAGGCCTTATCGTTCTGAACCGAGGTGAGTAGCCGCCATCTTGCTTTCATTCTTTTTCCTGCTTTCTGCGTCTTTCTTTTCAAATATACATTTCCAGCAAAATAAAATTCAATTTATTAAATTCTTTTAAAATAAATCACTCATTTGTAAATATTTTATCTAACCTGAACATTCTTTTTCCTACCTTTGCCCGTTTTTTTCTTAGGCCTGAAAGCCTGGGCCTTTCTTGCCCAGCGAGGCCCGAGCTAGGTAACTGGGCTGCTGCTAAGCTCCTCACGCCCCCGCCGCCCCCCCCCACGGTGTCACGTTACCCGGGGCAACGGCGTCAGCCATGAGGGTCAGGGTGCGCGCGCAGCAAGAGCAGGTGAGGACTGTTCCGCGCTCGGCTCGGGCGGGGGGGGGGGCGGGGCTCTCGAGAGTGCGGATCTTGGCATTGGTGAGCGGGAAGGGTTACCCCGGCAACGGAGTGCGGGCCGGCTGGGGCTTGGAGAGCGGGGCTCTCGGGAGTGCGGGGTGGGCTCGAAGAGCGGGGCTCACGGGAGTGTGGGGCGGGCTCGAAGAGCGGGGCTCTCGGGAGTGCGGGGCGGGGCGGCTGCGGCTTCGAGAGCGGGGCTCTCGGGAGTGCGGGGGCGGCGCGGCAGGGTTACCCCGGCAACCGGGCGTGGCCGTGGCGGTCTCTCAGCCTCAAGCCCTCCCTTCCTCCCCTCCCT